>NC_136498.1:109525321-109627821 GCF_053919585.1 Euprymna scolopes | reverse complement strand
AGGAGCAGGAGAGATTAAGAAAATAACGAAAAAGAAGTGAGACTAGGAGAAAAATGGAGGAGGGAGAGCATGGGAGTATGTAGTAGTAGTAGTAGTAGTAGTAGTAGTAGTAGTAGTAGTAGTAGTAGTAGTAGTAGTAGTGACAAATCCTGTCAAATCGTAGACTTTGCTGTCCCAGTTGGCCACAGGGTGAGTATGAAAGAAAAGGAGAAACGGAGCAAATAAACAGAGCTAGCCAGAGAATTAAAAGGGATTTGGATGATGAAGAAAATCAAAATAGTACCGATAATAGTTGGAGCACTAGGAGTAATTTCCAAAAAAACTTTGAAAAAAGAATGGAAGAAATTAGAATCAGAGGAATGACTGCAAAGATACAACGACTGGCGATAATGAAAACGGCTTAAATATTAAGGAAAACCCTTGAATGCGGGGGAATAATATGGACCACAAGCGTGAGCCAAACTGCTGCAGAGGCAAAACAGGAAGAACCGTTACAGGGAACGAAGAACACTCAAGCTGCATATCAACAACTTCTACATCCCCATCACCCATCCACTCCCATTGCCCCATCACCGTACCCCCCCCCCCAAAAGTGTGATACCAAATAGCTGAGAATGGTCAAAGAGGATGGAAACACCGAGGAGAGAGCGCTGACCAGACCTTCGCTGGACAAGTGTGAAGAGAACTGGGACCTTGGGGAAGCTTAGTGCCACTCAAATTCCAGTGTAAACTAATGGTCACTGCCAGCGAGAAATCAATGGTGAGAGGCTGTTTCGATAACGCAAATTTACTTGAAAATGCTATCGAAGGAGGTGAAGAGTGCTGGACGTCTGAGGAGACTTGTTGTCACTCAGCTTTCAGGGAACACCACAGATTTTCAATGGGAGATCTTTGATGACCTGCGTGAAAGCTCCTTGTGTGCCAATAATGATAATAAAAGAAGATGAAAAAGATGATGGAATGAATAAATGCATCCGAATGAATCGTAATTATCACGAAATGAAAATACCCCTAGAGAAAAACAGGGGGGATTCCATTTTACATGTTAAAGGATACGAAATTGTTGGCATGATCCACAATTTCTTCTGCAATTCAACAACATTTTTTTTTTACAAAATGAACTCGATGCCTGATTTGCTTACGGAAATTTTCTTTGAACGAAGGAGTCATCGCTTATCAAGGTTAAATGCCATTTGAGGATAAGGATCAATGAGTTCGGCAAGTGCTCATTGTGAGAACGGTTTGAGAATTGGAAACGAAAGATGAAACTGGTCAGACGCGAACAGAATTTGTTAACATTGGACTTGAAAGCAACCATGAATGAAATCGTCTCGTTCTTCACTCGCAGATGTGAGGGAGCAGAGTTATTTTGGGATTAGTTCTTTTTAGTCCTCGTTAGCATAGTTGTTGTTGTTGTTGTTGTTGTTGTTGTTGTCATCTTTCTTCTTCTTCTTCTTCTTCTTCTTCTTCGTCTTCTTCTTCTACTACTACTACTACTACTACTTTTAGTTCTTTTTAGTATATCCTCGTTAGTATAGTTGTTGTTGTTGTTGTTGTCATCTTTCTTCTTCTTCTTCTTCTTCTTCGTCTTCTTCTACTACTACTACTAATACTACTACTACTTTTAGTTCTTTTTAGTATATCCTCGTTAGTATAGTTGTTGTTGTTGTTGTTGTCATCTTTCTTCTTCTTCTTCTTCTTCTTCTTCTTCGTCTTCTTCGTCTGCTACTACTACTACTACTACTACTACTACTTTTAGTTCTTTTTAGTATATCCTCGTTAGTATAGTTGTTGTTGTTGTTGTTGTCATCTTTCTTCTTCTTCTTCTTCTTCTTCTTCTTCTTCTTCGTCTTCTTCTTCTACTACTACTACTACTACTACTACTACTACTTTTTGTTCTTTTTAGTATATCCTCGTTAGTATAGTTGTTGTTGTTGTTGTTGTCATCTTTCTTCTTCTTCTTCTTCTTCTTCGTCTTCTTCGTCTGCTACTACTACTACTACTACTACTACTACTTTTAGTTCTTTTTAGTATATCCTCGTTAGTATAGTTGTTGTTGTTGTTGTCATCTTTCTTCTTCTTCTTCTTCTTCTTCTTCTTCTTCGTCTTCTTCTTCTACTACTACTACTACTACTACTACTACTACTACTACTTTTAGTTCTTTTTAGTATATCCTCGTTAGTATAGTTGTTGTTGTTGTTGTTGTAATCTTTCTTCTTCTTCTTCTTCTTCTTCTTCGTCTTCTTCGTCTGCTACTACTACTACTACTACTACTACTTTTAGTTCTTTTTAGTATATCCTCGTTAGTATAGTTGTTGTTGTTGTTGCTGTCATCTTTCTTCTTCTTCTTCTTCTTCTTCTTCTTCGTCTTCTTCTTCTACTACTACTACTACTACTACTACTACTACTACTTTTTGTTCTTTTTAGTATATCCTCGTTAGTATAGTTGTTGTTGTTGTTGTTGTCATCTTTCTTCTTCTTCTTCTTCTTCTTCTTCTTCTTCTACTACTACTACTACTACTACTACTACTACTACTACTACTACTACTACTGCTACTACATTTCTTCTCCCTTTTCAGTTTTTTCTTCTCTTCTATTAATCCCTCCTCTTCCTCCCCCTTCTCTCCTTTTTCTTCTTATTCTTATTCTTCTTATGCAACTACCTACTACTACTTCCTCTTTCTCCCTTTCTTCCCCTTCTCTCTTTTCTTTTTGTTATTTTTCTTCTCTTTCATTAGTCTCTTCTTCTACTCTTTTCTCCTTCTTGCCTTTTTTCTTTTTCTTCTTTTTTTCTTTTCTTCTTTTTTTTCTTTTTCTTTTTCTATACTCACTTCTTTTTCTTTTTATTTCTTCTTCCGTTTCCCATCGGTCCTGGATATGACCTTAAACTATATCCGATGGTGAGGCCCCAGCTTGCAGGCTTTGGGGAGTGTGGAGCCACCCTTTAATTGCCATTGCTCCCAGGACAATCTGAACCGGAGTGGTAGTACCTGTTAGGGTCCCAACTATGGGTTAAATAGAAACCGACTTGAAAAACAAATATACTCTATTAAAAAATTGTTCTTAAAAATCCCTGGATTCAGCATTAAATAACCCAAAAGGGTTGATATGCCGTAAAACAAAAATAACCAACCAACCGTTTCCCATTATCAGGTTCAGTCACGAATGTCCCGCAACCGTTGTCGCATCGTCGGCCGACAATTTGTCCCAAAATGCTAAGGCCTGCATCGCAAGCACACGATGCTCAAAATTATCAGCAACTCTTCGGTTCAGGAATAGTCTAGGTGGAGGGGTCAGGTGAAAGTGTTTTCATAGGCATCGCAGAGATGAAAGCAATTTTACACGCTCTATCTACACAGCCAATGAGTGACTTCGTGTAATGATCCCTCCCTCCAGCATTACAAAACTTCAACATCCGATGATGCGAACAGCAAAACATCACTTATTTGTAGTGATTGAACGATTCAAATTTTTTTACCAATTCCGATACCCCCCAAAGTTGCGATTTTTCCGATTCCAGATTCCGATTCTCAACACTACTTCTACTTAATAAAACAATCACGTCCGCGATAAAGCTTACCCTGTTCACTTTCATATTTCAAAAGTACTAAACTCCACCTTTGATGCACAATAGCATCGATGATGATGATGATGATGATGATGATGATGATGATGATGATGATGATGACAAGGAGGAGGAGGAGGAGGAGGAGAAGGAGGAGGATGAAGATGCTAATGATTGTCGTTGTTGTTTACCTTATTCGTTCATTTCGAATAGATCAGCTGGTTATTGTTGGCGTTCGTTTCTCCGATATCTTCCCAGTTAGAATTCTTTCTAGAAATGTATTAGGTAATTACTGGAAGTACCACGTAGAGGTTGCAAGCATCTTTAAAGTGAAAGTGCTTCTTTGGACCGAACTGGATTTGACATTGGAACATCCAGGTTGTCAGTGGTGGTGGTGGTGGTGGTGGTGGTGGTGGTGGTGGTGGTGGTGGTGGTGGTGGTGGTGATGATGATGATGATGATGATGATGATGATGATGATGATGACATCCTCGCGGATGATTGCCGTCCCATCAAGTTTCTCTATTGTCATTTCTTTCCATCTGTGATTACGTAAGTAGCTTTTCAAATCAACTGCAGATCTAAAAAACAAACAAACAAACAAACAAACAAAACAAAACAAAAAAAGAAAGGAATAATAATAAGAAGAAGTCCTTCACAAATGGATTTTCAAAGATAAGTAATTTACATCGGGGGATAAACATAAATAAAAAAAATGTATAACGGGTTAGCTTAAATTTCAATATATATATATATATACTAGCGGGGGTACCCGGCGTTGCCCGAGTGTTTGTTTCCGGCACGGGGGGGAGTTTTAAAAAATGTTATGGTAGGTAAGTAGGAAGGATCAAACCCGGAGTCATGAGTAAAAGTAGGAAAATAAAGTGTGAAAAAAAAAAACAAAAAAAAACAAACATCTGCAACGTTAACAGTTCGGCCACCAAGAAAAGTCCATTCCAGTTGTTTAGGAAAAAAAAAAACAAAAAAAAAGAACGACTACGGTAGGTCGGCGCGAACGTGAAAATATAATGTGAATTGTCCAGCACGCTAACCACTACGCCACAGAGCACTGCAGCTTAGTTTAGTGATTTTAAATAACTTCACATGAAAGAACTACGAAGCCAAACCGGTGTTCTCTTCTCAACTGTTCCTTGTGAACGATCTCCAAACGGTGTTAAGTGGTGGCAGGGGGAGGAGGAATTTATTAGAGAGAAAATATTTTACCACTTCCATTGATCTTAACCGATTTTGGCCGTGACTTCTCAGCAGAAAAAGTATAGAAATCTAAGATTATCGAGGAATTTGAGAAATAATAAGCCTATAACACACCTCAGATATTGTTCTGCCGTTTGTGCATATTATATTTGCATGAAATATCTTGATTTTTAATCCTATTAATGTCAAAATCAGACGGGAAAAATGAGTTCATTTTATTTATATATATATATATATATATATAGAGAGAGAGAGAGAGAGAGAGAGAATAGATAGAAGATAGAAGAAGATAGAAGATAGAAGAAGAAGAAGAAGATAGAATAGAAGAAGAAGATAGATAGATAGAATAGAAGAATAGAAGAAAAGAAGATAGAAGAAGAAAAGAAAGAGAAGATATATATATATATATATATATATATATATATATATATATGCGCGCGCGCGCGTGTGTGTAAGAAACTTATTTTTGCGAAAAAAAAAGAAAAGATTAACGAATTGTGCCAACCGGAAGCGAACAGGTTTTCTGACGACAGTAATTTTAACATTTATCCTATTGATCGCAAACATTTTATCCGCGTGAACGAGACGAACAGAATTTATTTGTCACAAGTGTTTTGATACGCTTAAATAGTTGACGAGAGCTCGTCCTCGACAATCATATTTTTTTTTTACGTCTTGGGAATTACCACTTATCAAGGCTCGAAGGTCGCTCGAGGATAAAGGTTAATGAATGTAAGGTAGCAGTGTAGTAACCGTTAATGGTGTAAATTGGGAAGAGTTTGATTATTAATGGTGACGGCTCCACAAGAACCTGTTTACATTGGATTTGTAGGCTACTATGCTGTATTCAATCGGGAAGCAGTCCGGTGGAACAGTGTTCTACAGGCAAACAGTTCTGGGAAATAAGATTTGTTCATTAAATCTACGTTTATATTTAGGCACAGATAGAAGGTGGGGGAAATCGTATATAGTGGGTGTAGCTAGTCGAGTGTTTTTGTGAAAATTTGGCAAAGGATTGGAGTTCAGTCGAGCACTTGCCATGAAAATGACGATAGAGCAGAGACAGACTCGTAACATATCTTATGTGGGAAAGAGGTTAAGAGGAGAGAAAAGGGCATCATCTACTATGGTTTCGAACCTAATTTTGAACTCTATCAAGGCTGGATAGGGCGCACCGTGCAAGTCCTGCCCAGATGTGGCAACAGTACTTCATTTTAGAGCGTCTCTGGCTCTCATCCCAATAATACCAATCGTAAGAAGGCTTACATAATAACGAGATTTATACTATATGCATTGATATTAAGAAAAAAAAAATCACCCTAATAGCACCTGTTTTTGTGCAAGAGGGGTTCCGTTGTGCAGGGATCGAGCAGAGCTGTGCTTCAAACCAGTGGAAGATACGTCCTCGACAATCCGTCCGACAGAGTTGATCAGCCGAAGGATCAGTTGACTGCTATCTGCCGAGCCGAGGCCGTAGGAGATTCACCCTCCCAAGCGTTACCTTCTCTCATTGAAAAGGTGTTGTTTTATTACTAATAACCCAAAGCGTGTTACTGCACAAGCAGAAGGGCACGGCATATAAAGTCAACAGCGGATTCATTGATAAGACAGGGGAGCGTTCGAGATTAATGTTTCTCTGTGGAACACAACTGAACTTTCTCATTTTAAATTTTAATTCAAGCCATTATATATTTTTTTATAAATAAAATTAAAAGAAATTTCTTTCATAAAACAGGGGCGCGTTAAAAATTAATGTTTCCGCCAAGGGCACAATAGAATCATGATACTTGACTTTTGAATTTTAAACTTCAAATGTAATCCAATATATAAAACTAATTTTATAAAATTAACAATAGGTTCTCTACAGTGCAATGTAGACTACAACGTATTGCGGACTAAGTCACTGCTGAAGGCATGTGAAACTTCTTCCCGGTGTACCGCAGTAGGGACCCAACCAGAGCAATTTCACCAATTTCGATGACAATAAAAATATAGTAGTGTAAAAAATTCGTACATCATTATTCAATACCGGGCAACATCGGGCATCCCTGCTTGTATATATATATATATATATTACCATTTTTAATCTGCTTAATTACATATGTTTCCATTACCGGAATCAAATTAACGATTCAATAGTTTCACCTTGTCGAGACGAAGTAGGTTCATTTCACAGTCGGATTTCGGCGCGGTTTGCTTGATCTGTGTTGGTTAATAGAAATTCTTGTGTGCGGGGCGTTTGCTCAGTTGGTAGAGTGCTTGCCTCGCATGCAAGAGGCTCGGGTTTCGAATGTGAGTTCGGATGTGTCTTACTGATGAGCCCAAATGAGGGCGAAACTCGAGTCTTGGACTTCCGGTTCGTTGACTGTCATGGCTCTTGTGAGCTGCGACGTTGTTTGGCTGTGGAATTTATTATATACAATCTCTCACATTCTGAAAATCCTATTATAAGTTGCTCGTTTGGTTAGCATTGCTGGATGGCGTCGTCCTTTTGAGTTAAAAACTCCTACTTGTGAGACATCGGCTTGGGTTATTGACTGGTTGGATGGCTGCGTCCCTTGTCGAGACGAATTAGGTTCATTTCACAGTCGGATTTTGGCGCGGTTTGTTTTATCTGTGTTGGTTAAAAGAAATTCTTGTGTGCGGGGCGTTTGCTCAGTTGGTAGAGTGCTTGCCTCGCATGCAAGAGGCTCGGGCTTCGAATCCTGAGTTCGGATGTGTCTAACTGATGAGCCCAAATGAGGGCGAAACTCGAGTCTTGGACTTCCGGTTCGTTGACTGTCATGGCTCTTGTGAGCTGCGACGTTGTTTGGCTGTGGAATTTATTATATATATATATATATATATATAACACAAATCAAGCAAACCGCGGCGAAGTTATTGTGGAAATAATCATGTATCATCTCACATTAAAAAATAACATTAACTTGCTTGCTGGGTTAGCTTGTTGGATGACATATATGGTATAACATTAACTTGCTTGCTGGGTTAGCTTGTTGGATGACATATATGGTGGATGACAGCAACTGTAGAATCCTACTTGTAGGACATCGGTCTGGATTCTTAGTCGTTGGATGACTACACCTCTTGTTGAGAAGTAGTAGTTATATTTCACAGTCGAATTTGCTGTGGTTTGCTTGGTCTGTGTTAATTAATAGATACTTTCTTGAATGTGGCATGGTTTATCGGGTGGCAGTTTACTGGTCTCGCCTGCAAGCGACTCAGATTTCGAATCGTGAGTTCGGATGTGTACCGCTGATTATCCCAAGTGCGAAACTCGAGTGTACGACTTCCGCTTTGTGACTTTCATGGTTTGTCTAAGCTGCGACGTTATTTGATTGTTGAAATAATTGTATATAATCTAACATTGACACACACACACACACACACACACACACACACACTCTCTCTCTCTCTCTTACACACACACACACACACACACACACACACACTGGAAACGAAAACGTAAAAGGCAATGCTCTTTGTGTAAGCAAATGGCGCTTAGGTCGTTTGGACAATGTTTAAACATTATAAATTCGCATACCCATCTCAGCAGCAGTCAAATAGCGTAATGTTAGCAGTTGTTTGGGCGGTTGAATTTCAATGCTGGCTTGACGTAGTTGCTAATCTAGCCGCACTGATGAACTGTGATACAGCGAAGTAGTACTGTATGTGGATGACTATATTTCAAGTCCCCCTCTTTGGATAGAGCACTGTTATAAATGTATCTCACCCGCTGCTTTGTTTGTAAATAAACAAGCAGCTCGAGTACTGTAAAAGCGGTGGGCGAGTGTTTATTTAAAATGAAAATTGATGAGGTCGTTTGCGAGCACCGATCCCATAGGCCGGAGAATAGAACTGCCGACTATCAACTCGATAGTTGTAAGTTAACTTTCTGACTAGGTAAAGGTGCTGGTCTAGTCGAACTGGTGACCTGTGATACAGCGAAATATATATAGTTTTGAAAGTTTCTTTAAAAGCTTAAAAACTATGAAAAAAAATGTCGCTGGAAAATTATTTTGTTAATAATTCAATTAATTTATTGCATCGCTTAATCGTTTTACTTACATAAACAAACAATAGCACCAATGTTCGCGCCTGACCTCCATAGAATGGAAATAGGCACAAACTTTTATAAAGACTTTTCATATCTATCTGCGTAAGTATACTTTGATAATTATGTTTCAGTTTGAAGAAATATGGTATAATAAAATTATGGGGTGTTCGTTCGCGCCTAACCTCCATAGAATGGAAATATGTCACAAAGTTTAACAAGGTTTTTTTTAATATAGATCCACAGAATATTGTGATAAGTGTTTCAGTGTGAACAGGTATGGTATAATAAATTATGGCGTGTATCTATTTTATTTTTACTTTCATCATATTTTGCTTTGGTTTTGATGCCCCCAAATTCGAAGCTATCTCTTTACAACCCTTCCTTTTCATGAGCTATCATACTTTCATAAACCAGAGTCCATTTTCTGTAGGCTGTTTTTGAACCCAGTCCACGACGGGTACTTTTGCTATTATATATATACACATATATATATATATATATATATATATATATATATATATATATATACATACATATATATATATATATATATATATATACATACATATATATATATATATATATATATATATATATATATATATATATATATATATATCCGCTACAAAGCAAAAGGTTAATTTATTTGTATTTATCATACAAAAAAATACATTAGAATAACATTTTTGTATATATATATATATATATATATATATATATATATATATATATATATATATATATATATAGAGAGAGAGAGAGAGAGAGAGAGAGAGAGAGAGAGAGAGAGAGTGTGTGTGTGTGTGTGTGTGTGTGTGTGTGTTGACATATCTAAGCTATATTATGATTTATTGAAAAGCCAGTACGGGTTTCTAGAAGAATGAAAACACACTTAAAGCAAATTCAAGTAAAAAATAAAAATCTCTGCTCATCTAAAAAAAAATAAAAAATCGTGCACCAAACCCTTTGCGCTAAAAGTCTTCAAACGTTCACGAAAAGAACGCTAAATTAAACACAAAACGAACTGAGAATTGACTAACTCCAAACAAAATTTTAAATCCTTGTAACGTTCAGCAAAAAATCGTCCGCACACCAAAAACGATTCGGTATGATCAACTGAGAAGAAACCAAATAAACTCTTACATCTGTCATTTATGATTGGGTTGGATGGGAGCGCACATGCCGGCGGCGAGTGTGGATATTTAACCCCCACCCCCCACCACTCACACTCTGATTCTTATCGTTAATGTCGTTTGGCTCGTGTGGGCTTACCTAACGAAGCACATAGGCGACAGGTCGGAGAAGTCAAGCGGAACCGATGGCGATGAAAAATGTTTAGTTGTATATATATACATTCTAACTTCACAGTGTTTCATAATATGTATATATTAGGTTGGTGCAAAAAAATAAAATGTCGTTTTTTGACGCTTACCTAAACGACATTATTTTTGCCCCAATCTAATATATATATATATATATATATATATATATATATATATATATATATATATATATATATATATATATACATATATATATATATATATACATATATATATATATACATATATATATATATATATACATATATATATATATATATACATATATATATATATATACATATATATATATATATATATATATATATATATATATATAGAGAGAGAGAGAGAGAGAGAGAGAGAAACAATGAAAGTCACAAAGCGGAAGTCGTACACTCGAGTTTCGCACTTGGGATAATCAGCGGTACACATCCGAACTCATATATATATATATATATATATATATATATATATATATATATATATATATATAATTTTGAAAATGTAATTATCCACTGACACGTGTTTCGTCCCCTACGACTCATCAGAGTGGCTTAATATAGCGAGATTCGAAATCGGGACCCCACGGTAATGAGCCGAAGCCCCTTATCTCTGACCCACCTCGCCAACTGTCTGGATATATCGCGATTTACTTAAATGTTGTTTGTTTTGGTTTTAGCGATATGTATATATATATATATACTAGCAAAAATACCCGTCATTGACTGAGTTCAAAAACAGCCTACAGAAAATGGACTCTGATTTATGAAAGCATGATAGGTCATGAAAAGGAAGGGTTGTAAAGAGATAGTGTCGACTTTGAATTCACTATATTATTTCACATGTTAAGATGTGCTTAATAATTAATTTATATTAACCTTTTATTTTTTAAATAAAGATACCTCAATAGTGGTTCTAGGGACGCCTCCGATAATATTTCGTTTCATTTGGCTTTCCAGTTTCCGATCCGATTTATATGTTTCCCTGTTTGTTTATATACACAAACTATGAATGGATAAAATTGCATCACGCTATCATTATACATGTGAGGATTTCATTAACTTTTAATTACACTTAAACACGTTATTTGAAAAATACAAAAAAAGGGTAAATATGAGGATTCTTTCCCTCTTCGGCCAATATTATAAAATTACGACTTATATGTTTTCGGCACCCCTGAAAACAAAAATCACGTTTAAAATTCGGGAAAACAAGTACTTTACCACGTTATTTAATAAATGCAAAAAATACGTGGATTCTTTTCACCTTCGACCAATCCTTAAAAATCACTTTGACAATTCAGGCCAACAAGTACTGTGGGGGGAGGTTAGCGTACAATGAACATAATTTACCGTAAACTGAGCACCCAATTTTTTAAAAGAATTTTCTGGGGGAGAGGTCTACCAAGCATTAATAATCGATTTGATGTGCAAAAAAAAAAACAAAACAAAACAAAACAAAAAAAAAAACAGTCGGTGCTTATTTTACATTAAATTGTGTTCATTGTACGTTGATCCCCACCCCCTTCCCTCTTACAATAGAATAAATAAAATAACGTGAAAGTTGAATTTAACCTGAAAACTCTTATTACAATAGCGCGGCAAAAAAATGCATAAACACCAAATTTTAAAGTAGATATTGATCTCGGATGCATATGATGGCACAGCGCGATACCATATACGACCATATGCCAGCATAACTCGGTGCTTATGAATTTTTTAACATGAGTAGGTTGGTGGTTGGCAAACGAGAAAAACAACAGCAGCCGTATTTTCAATTTTTACGCGGAGGGAGGATGCATGCTATAACCGGGCAACGCCAGTCAACGTATCCTTCTAGTATAGAAATATTTTTAAAACTCAACAGCAGGTTCTCTACAGTTACAAAGTATTATAAGTTTACTCCCGGTGCAAGCATTCATTCGACTGAAACGAATTAATTTCACAGATTTCGATGTCAGTAAAATATTGTGTGGAACGTTCATTTATACTTATTCAATCCCGGGTAACGTCGGGTCTCCCTACTAGTATACAAAAATAATAAATCACTTTCCAACTGAAACTGAAGAGATTATTAATAATTAATGAAGCGACAACAAGTAAGGATTTCTAGATTTCAGGGAGGGTTCATGAATAGTTAAAAAGTATAATTATTTGATAAATTTACCGGGAAAAGATAATCTGCACCAAGGTTTTGTTTGTTCGTTTGTTTTATTCTGGTTTTTATTTCGAGTCGAGAGTTCATTTCCGGCAGAAATTCATGAATAAAAAATCACGTTGGTTGTATTTTGTATGTTTGCTTTTTATTTGAATGGTCAGAATAGCTAATAGCTGAGGTCAAATATGTTATCTGCACGTATTGTTTAAATATTCAAACCCAGGTTTCAATCTCCCCCTCTCTTTACATATATATATATATATATATATATATATATATATATATATATATATATATATATATATATATATATATATATACACATACATATATATATATATATATATATATATATATATATATATATATATAATGGTATTACGGGATGTACTCCTAAATTGATTAATCAATTAGCATGTATGAATCTTTCTCCCAACGTACTATATATATATATATATATATATATATATATATATGGTAAATGAAGTAGTTATATACATATATATATATATATATATATATACATATATATATATAACTACTTCATTTACTCACATAAAATTAATATACGAAAGTATAAATTTTCGCGTAAACTTTAAGTATTTACTTCAAAAGTGCTCAATACGTAGGTAGAGCTATTCAGTAAGTTATAAAATATATATGGCGATTAAACTACACTGAATATTCCGCGTTTCATCCACTCTAGGACTCTTCAGGCTTATGCGCGAATTTTGTGGTCGTCTATCGTTTTTATATACGCACCTTCTATTGAGATTTTAGTTAGCCAATCAGCTTTCTAGTATCCAACACGCTCTTCCTATCAGCCAATGAACATGCACTTACCGGACAAAGGCCTATTTGACCTCTGGTTGACCTCTTCCTTTGTATATATATATATATATATATATATATATATATATATATATATATATATATACTAGCATGGGTAGCAGGCGTTGCCCGGGTGTTTGGAGGTGTATGCTGAGACAAAAAAAAAGATCAATTTTTTAAACTTTGACCCCTATTATGACCCCTTAAAATTTATTGTTTTGAGCTCAAGATAAGTTATTAAATTAGATCCATGTCTAATGAACCTTTATCTAAAAATTTCAAGTGTTTAGACCCAAATTATCAGAGGAGTTTGGTAGAGTTATCAAAGGTCAAATCGTTGAACTTTGACTCCTTAACAGCCAAGTTTCTGGCCGAAAACGGATCATATAGATTTTCCCAAATCTCAGTACCATGTATATCAAATTTCGAGTCTGTAGACTAAAAATTGACAGAGTTATTGTGTAGGGAAATGTACACAGACACACAGACATAGACACTTTCACTTATAAATATATATATATATATATATATATATATATATATATATATATATATATATAGTCATCCCCATGTAGTACTGTTTCGCTGTTTCACAGGTCATCACTGCGGCTACAGCCAAATGGCAGTATATATATGCAGGGAGATAGATAGATAGATAGATAGATAGATATACAAGGTGGAAGGATAAAATTGTCACTCTAGAAAAGACAACATTATTCATTTTCCGTTTGATGAAAACCAGTTTTCTTTTTTGTTGCAGATCATCTATTACTTGGTCAGTTGTGTACAAATTCCAAGAGCGATAAGTGAATTCTATCATGTCTGAAACTGACACAATGCCCAACGAGCGGGATCGGAGATGCGCCTCTGTACAACACATGCTCTCTACCGATCCAAGTTATGAAAGCAGAACCATTGCCTCAGAATGCAAATCCAGACGGTTCAGCGCCTGAGGGCACAACTCAACAAAGTTTCTGGCCACAATCATAGTCTTTGGTGTGGTTTCAAGTAAGTACCTATTTACTATGCCTCCCCACGGGACAGAGTTAGACACCAGGGTCGTTTTTTAACGTGGAGAAAAGGTAAAAAAAATTAAAATTGTCTCAGTCGTGAAGGATTTCTCCTCCACCGAAAGAGAACAAGAAATAGAAGTGCAGCATGTGAAGAACAGATTGGATTTATTTGCTTCCCCACTGAGCAAATTAGGCATAAGGCCGTTTTTTAATGTGGAGAGAGAGGGAGGGGGGAGGAAAAGGGGGATCCAGCTCCCGAGAGGTGGGAAATGGGAGCTGGATAGTAACTGTGGTCTGTAGGGTGATCCCTACATTGACCAAGTTCAGATATGTGCGGTTACCCCCACATATGGTCTTTGCTAGTCTTTGCTTGCAGCATCTGCCGGAACAGATGGTATTTATTTGCTCTCCCACCGAGCAAATTAGGCACAAGGCCGATTTTTAATGTGAGGAGTGAAGGGGAAATGGGGACCAACTCCCCGGGGAGTAGGGGAGTTGGATAGTGACAATTGGTATGAAGGGTTGCCCCTACATTGACCAAGGACTTATATGTGAGGTTGCCCACACATATGGTTTTTGCTTGCAGTATCTGCCGGAACAGATGGTATTTATTTGCTCCCCCACCGAGCAAATTAGGCACAAGGCCAATTTTTGATGTGAGGAGTGAAGGGAGGGGGAAGGGAAAGGGGGACCAGCTCCCGAGAGGTGGGAAATGGGAGCTGGTTAATGGTCAGGCATGTGGGGTTGCCCCCACATGTGGTCTTTGCTAGTCATAGCTAGTCATAGCTAGTCATAGCTTGCAGTATCTGCCAGAACAGATGGTATTTATTTGCTCCCCCACCGAGCAAATTAGGCACAAGGCCAATTTTTAATGTGAGGAGTGAAGGGAGGGGGAAGGGAAAAAGGGGACCAGCTCCCGAGAGGTGGGAAATGGGAGCTGGTTAAAGGTCAGGCATGTGGGGTTGCCCCCAAATCTTGTCTTTGCTAGTCATAGCTAGTCATAGCTAGTCATAGCTAGTCATAGCCTGCAGTATCTGCCGGAACAGATGGTATTTATTTGCTCCCCCACCGAGCAAATTAGGCACAAGGCCAATTTTTAATGTGAGGAGTGAAGGGAGGGGGAAGGGAAAAGGGGACCAGCTCCCGAGAGGTGGGAAATGGGAGCTGGTTAAAGGTCAGGCATGTGGGGTTGCCCCCACATCTGGTCTTTGCTAGTCATAGCTAGTCATAGCTTGCAGTATCTGCCGGAACAGATGGTATTTATTTGCTCCCCCACTGAGCAAATTAGGCACAAGGCCGTTTTTAATGTGAGGTAAAAACCAGCTCCCCTAAAAGTAGGCAAAAAGGGGGCACTCTGGTTACCAAAATAATAATTGTCCCAGTATAGAGGGTTTCCCCTCCATTGACTGGTACAAATTATCTTAAGTGCAGCATCTGCCGGAACAGATGGTATTTATTTGCTCCCCCACCGAGCAAATTAGGCACAAGGCCAATTTTTAATGTGAGGAGTGAAGGGAGGGGGAAGGGAAAAAGGGGACCAGCTCCCGATAGGTGGGAAATGGGAGCTGGTTAAAAGTCAGGCATGTGGGGTTGCCCCCACATCTGGTCTTTGCTAGTCATAGCTTGCAGCATCTGCCGGAACAGATGGTATTTATTTGCTCCCCCACTGAGCAAATTAGGCACAAGGCCGTTTTTAATGTGAGGTAAAAACCAGCTCCCCTAAAAGTAGGCAAAAAAGGGGGCACTCTGGTTACCAAAAATAATAATTGTCCCAGTATAGAGGGTTTCCCCTCCATTGACTGGTACATATTATCTTAAGTGCAGCATCTGCCGGAACAGATGGTATTTATTTGCTCCCCCACCGAGCAAATTAGGCACAAGGCCGATTTTTAATGTGAGGAGTGAAGGGAGGGGGAAGGGAAAAAGGGGACCAGCTCCCGAGAGGTGGGAAATGGGAGCTGGTTAATGGTCAGGCATGTGGGGTTGCCCCCACATCTGGTCTTTGCTAGTCATAGCTAGTCATAGCTTGCAGCATCTGCCGGAACAGATGGTATTTATTTGCTCCCCCACCGAGCAAATTAGGCACAAGGCCGATTTTTAATGTGAGGGGTGAAGGGGAAATGGGGACCAACTCCCCGGGGAGTAGTGGAGCTGGATAGTGACAATTGGTATGAAGGGTTGCCCCTACATTGACCAAGGTCTTATATGTGGGGTTGCCCCCACATATGGTCTTTGATTGCAGTATCTGCCGGAACAGATGGTATTTATTTGCTCCCCAACTGAGCAAATTAGGCACAAGGCCGTTTTTAATGTGAGGTAAAAACCAGCTCCCCTAAAAAGGGTCACTCTGGTTACCAAAAATAATAATTGTCCAAGTATAGAGGGTTTCCCCTCCATTGACTGGTACAAACCATCTTAAGTGCAGCATCTGCCGGAACAGATGGTATTTATTTGCTCCCCCACTGAGCAAATTAGGCACAAGGCCGTTTTTAATGTGAGGTAAAAACCAGCTCCCCTAAAAGGGGGCACTCTGGTTACCAAAAATAATAATTGTCCCAGTATAGAGGGTTTCCCCTCCATTGACTGGTACAAATTATCTTAAGTGCAGCATCTGCCGGAACAGATGGTGTTTATTTGCTCCCCCACTGAGCAAATTAGGCACAAGGCCGTTTTTAATGTGAGGTAAAAACCAGCTCCCCTAAAAGTAGGTAAATAGGGGGGCACTCTGGTTACCAAAAATAATAATTGTCCCAGTATAGAGGGTTTTTATTTAAATGCTGCCCACATCAGCATTATGTGGCACAAGGCCGGAAAGTGGGAACCCCGCAGGCTCCCCTAAAGGAGGGGCACTCCTGCAATTTTAAAAATTGCCTGAGTAACCCCGTCGGCATTCCCCGGTCGGGGCGCCTCAGGCAGCAAGCAATAAACTTGCCCCACCGGAAAGCCCGGTGGCAAGGCCTGGGAGGGTGGACCTCCTAGGTATTACCCAGGCGGTTCCCAGTATAGAGGGTTTCCCCTCCATTGACTGGTACAAATTATCTTAAGTGCAGCATCTGCCGGAACAGATGGTGTTTATTTGCTCCCCCACTGAGCAAATTAGGCACAAGGCCGTTTTTAATGTGAGGTAAAAACCAGCTCCCCTAAAAGGGGTCACTCTGGTTACCAAAAATAATAATTGTCCCAGTATAGAGGGTTTCCCCTCCATTGACTAGTAGAAATTATCTTAAGTGTAGTATCTGCCGGTACAGATACTACACTTTGATCTTGACCAAAAGGCCAAGAAAAGGCATTGATTTCAAGTGAGGGCAACATCATGTCACCTTACATCTTCGAAGTCGGCTTGAAAGTCAACACCAAAGTGTACCTGGATGTGCTGAAGAGTGTGGTGATCCCCTGGTGCAATCAGATGGCCGCTGGCAGACTCTGGTTCTAGCAGCAGGACTCTACGCCGGCCGACGTCCGAAGAAACCCAGGCTTGGTTTCAGAAGAAGTGTTACGACTTTGTACCATTCTTTTATTGTCCCCCTTTCTCCCCGACTTGAACCCGCTGGACAACTTCGTTTGGTCATACGTCGAGAACATCACAATATGACCTCCTACAACATCAAAGTTAGCCGGATCGCCGCCATCCGCCGAGTATTCTCTGAGCTCCGGCTGGCGCCTGTGGAAAAGGCATGCTCCTAGTCCTGAAATCGTATCGAGACGATAATTGAGGTTGAAGTCGGTAACCTTGAATAGATGTCAGCTCTACTACATAATCAAATAATATGTATAAAGAACATGTATAAAGAACATGTATAAAGAACATGTATAAAGAACATGTATAAGGAACATGTCAAGTTTTAAAAACTACATAATCAAGTTACTTGAATTGATTTTTTTTTTTCAATAAAATTATAAAAATAAGCTGTAGTGTTTTTTAGGGCGACAAATTCATCCTTCCATCCTGTACACACACCTAAGTCTTGGATATCTTGTACTTTCTTTTATAATTCTTGTTTATGTGCTACATTTCGACTGATAGTTGGCAAAGAATATTTTGTAACGTATTTTAGTTTTTTGTGGAAGGAAAAATTAAAAATTCTAATTTTTTTTTATATCAAACTTCAAAATTAACGCAAAAGTATCATTCCAGATTAACATTTCCAGAAGTAAATGCCGAATGGGGCATAATATACCTTTTATTAATGCTTATCTATGAAAGTGAAAATGTCTGTTTATGTGTGTGCGTGTGCGTGTGCGTGCATGTGTGCGTGCGTGCGTGCGTGTGTGTGTGTGTGTGTGTGTGTGTGTGTGTGTGTGTGTGTACATTTCTCTACCAAATAATTTTATCAATTTTCAGTCTACAGACTCGAAATTTGACGTAAGTTTATTCAGATTTGGGAAAATCTTTTAAATCAGTTTTCGGTCAGAAATTTGGCTGTCAAGAGGTCAAAGTTCGACGATTTGACCTTTGAAAACTCTACCAAATTCCTCCTCCAAGTTTGGGTTTAAATACTTGAAATTTTAGATATAGGTTCCTATGACATAGATCAAACCTTTTAATTTGATTTGAGCCCCCAAAAGTTAATGTTAAGGGGTCAAAATTGGGGTCTAAGTAAAAAAAAAAATTGACCTCTGCGGTCTCTATCAAATTACTCAGCAAATTTCTGGTCTAAAAATTGGAAATTTTACATAGAGGGTATTCAGAGGTAGTACAAGCTTTTTAATTGGTTTGCGTCGAAAATTTGAGCTTCCAAGGGATCAAAGATCAAAAGATTTAAGCTTTGTTATTTTAGCAAACTACTCGGCCAATTTTGGGTGTAAATATTTAAAATTTAACGAGTATTCAGACATTCGGCAAGCATTTTAATCAGTTTTTGGGACGAAAATTTGTCTGCCAAAAGTCAAAGTTAAAACAGTTGACGTTTGCAGATTTTAGAAAATGTCTCCGCCAATTTTGGGTCTGAACACTAAATTTTAAATGTAAGTAACTTGGACATGGGTAAAACTTTGCATTTTGATTTGAGACCAAAATAATAAATGTTAAGGAGTCAAAACTGGGGTCAAATTTATAAAAAAAATACCTCTGTTGTCTCTACGAAATTACTCAGACAACTTTTAGTCTTCACATTTAAAATCTTACATAAAGTGTATTCACACGTAGGGCAAGTTATGAACAGTACACAGGGCCCGAGCAGAGCCGGGCTGGACTGCTAGTATAAAACAAATAAAATGATAAAATGTTATATATATATATATATATATATATATATATATATATATATATATATATATATATATATATATATATATATTATAATATAAAGCTGAACGTGTGTGTGTGGGGGGCACGAATAGGCTCCTATATGGTTGATTATTATAGAAAACTGATTACATATAATGATAGAAGATGTATCGAGACACAGAAATGGGTATGTTTGATCTGGCAGAACGGTGGTTCATTAAAATTGTGGGGTCTGCGTTCGCGCCTGGTCCACAAAGTATGGAAATAAAAAATTAAAAAATTAAAAAAAAAAAAAAAAGTTTACAAGGGTTTTTGATATAGATGTACATAATAATACTTTGCTAAGTATGTTTTAACTTAAATAGGGACGGTATAATAAAATTGTGGGATCTGCCTTCGCGCCTGCCCTCCATAGAATTGAAATAGGCACAAACTTTAATAAAGACTTTTCATATCTATCTGCGTAAGTATACTTTGATAATTATGTTTCAGTTTGAAGAAATATGGTATAATAAAATTTTGAGGGTGTTCGTTCGCGCCTTACTTCCATATAATGGAAATATGTCACAAAGTTTAACAAGTTTTTTTTTAATATAGATCAACAGAATATTGTGATAAGTGTTTCAGTGTGAACAGTTATGATATAATAAATTATGGGGTTTATCTATTTTATTTTTACTTTCATCATATTTTGCTTTGGTTTTGATACCCCCAAATTCGAAGCTATCTCTTTACAACCCTTCCTTTTAATAACCTATCATACTTTCATAAACCAGAGTCCATTTTCTGTAGGCTGTTTTTGAACCCAGTCAACGACGGGTACTTTTGCTAGTATATATATATATATATATATATATATATATATATATATATATATATATATATATAAAGTTAGGCATGTTTATATGTTTATATATTTGTATGTACAGGATTTATTTCTACACAAATTAACCAATCGTTACGAATTTTGATATGCAGTTGTCAGGCGTAATAGTAGGTAATATGGGCTATATTTAGTTTATTTAATTTTATACTAGGCGGGAAACGGATGAGTGGAAACTTTTTGTGAAAGTTTCAAATACATTCAATTTTGTGAACTTGTGTAAGCTAGCAGAAAAGAAATTTAGTCGTTAAATAAAGAAGAGGTTGTCCGGGAATAAAAAAATTGGCGTTACTCTGAAGAATGTAAATAAAATGTTTAAAAAGAGAGAAAAAGTATTATGCTGTAAGAACAATCAAAGCGATTATAGAGTAACCATTTTGAAAATCACGTCGAACTATGTGGTAAGTTTGAAAATTCTATTCCGACTATCTGATAATCCGTATTATACGTTTCACCATAATATTACATAATCACTCAAAAATCCTCTAATTGCATTGACAAAAAGCATGTTTATATTTCAGTGAGGAAAGCCGAAATCGACCAAATATTTGAGTTATATTGTTTTGATTTATTGAAAAAAAAATCTCTTAGCATCAAATTTGATTTCAGAAATGATTTTTAAAAAATATTTTCAAAAGATGATATTGTTGGGTTTTACGGCATGCCATCTAAAAGATATTACATTTTTTTTTGTTTTTAAAACCAAACCCCCCTCAATATTTTCTTTAATTTTCTATTTTTAGCGATTATCAAGACCCCTAAGAAGTGATTACCTCATGTCGAACACCATTTCTCGTCCTCACGTAGCACTCCACGCGATTTTTTTTTTTTTTTTTTACTAAATAAACGCTTCAAAACAAATTAAACCACTAACAACTTAGCCAGCTAGGTAGAAAAATCAATTTTGCTCTTTTAAAAATAATAGTGAATAAGTATAAATATTAAAAAAAAAAATATTATGCGGTCTGTATTCTCTTTTTGAACAGAATAAACGCTTTGAAATAAGTGAAACCATTAACAACTTAGCCTGTTAGGTAGAAAACGGACACTTAAAAATTGATTTTATTTTTTTAAAAACAACGATAAACAAATAAAAATATTTTTAAAAGATATTAGGGGGGTATAGTCTTTTTTTAAAAACAATATCTCCTTCAAGAACGGTCATAAAATGTGTTTTCAATCGATATTTATTTAATAAGGGACCAGTTTTCCTACCTAGCAAAAATGGACGAGTTTTTCGGGTACGAGTTTTCCGAGGATGAGTTTTCCTAAATTCGATTTTGCATGCAGCTGATCTGTAGACTAATTTAAATTTCGAAGTACTTGAGTTTCCTAAGTGGTCACCCAGTGCTGATTTACTGCTGCGATATTACGGTGTGTTAAGGGGTTATATCTATATTTATACACAAGAACACAGCACAAACAATGGGACAACTACAGGAAAAAAAGGCGAAAATTTGTTGATGTATGCACTTTGTCGAATCATACGGTTATTGGTTGAATCAGTGAGTTACTTGGACCTTTGATTGTCAATTATTGATTTTCAGATGGGTTTGTTTAGTTTAACCTAAAGCCATATAAACATGCATTTTTTTTTTATTTAGTATTCAGGTAGGCGAGTTAACTAGTACAATATTAGCTAGTGAATATATAAGATGATAAAATATACGACTTGAACACAGAAAATATTACAGAGATCAAAAGTTCGACAAAGTCTGGGAACGGAAGTAAGGATACGGGAAAGGAAGATGTGACGTCATAAGTGAAAATTCTGGTCGAAATTATCTGCCCCCTTTCAAGAGGAAGCGATCTAGAATCACGTGAGTGTTAATACGAGCAAACAAACATATAAACTGAAAAGTTTTGTCTTTTACAATTATCTCTGTTTCTTTCAACCTCTTTCGGTACGTGATGTGGGTATTTATTTGCTCCCCCCACCAAGCAAATTAGGCACAAGGTCAATTTTTAATGTGAGGAGTGAAGGGAGGGGGAAGGGAAAAAGGGGACCAGCTCCCGAGAAGTGAGAAATGGGAGCTGGTTAAAGGTCAGGTATGTGGGGTTGCCCCCACATCTGGTCTTTGCTTGCAGTATCTGTCGGAACAGATACTACACTTTGATATTGTCGCCTGGGCTCCGGAGGGCGCGCGAGGGCTATGATTGTTTTGACTCTCGACTCTGGCACAGTTGATCAATCGAGAATCGCATCACTCTATCTAAAAGCATATAACTGATATATAATCGAGAGTCAAAATAATGAAAAGAATATTCTCTTGTCATATCCCTAGTGATCATTCACTGCGGTAGAACATGTGACGAGTATGCGCGGAAGAGCTCAAGAATTATATGTAAATGTCTTAGTCCGGCCTAATTACGGCGGAAATGAGTCCATCCGAGGACTATAAAAAGTCGTTATTAGAGTCATTCGGAAAATAACTGCCGAGGTTGTCGATTCAACGAAGTTGTTGGGGATAGTGTCGTGTCATGTACAATCGATGGAAATGTTTGGGTTCGAATCGACAAAGTTGTTCAGGACCGTGTCGTGTCGAATCGACAGTGGTGTTCGGGCTCGAATCGACGAACTTGTCCTGGACCGTGCCGGGACGTGTAAACAGAATTGTTCGAGACTATGTTGAGTCGTATATGTGACATCGTTCGGTTTCCGTTTATCATCCAGTTGACTTGACGGTTGTCGTAGTCGTGCTGTCGTGTGTGATAACATTTTTTTTGTCTTTCTTCCCTCGTAAAGCAACGGAGCAAACCAGCATAAAGTAAGTTTAGCCGACACTATTTTACTTAACCAGCTATAATGCATTGAAGTAGGGTGCGACTCAATAAACCTGACGCACACACATACACACGCATACACGCACACAATTTATTTTTATATCATAGTAGAAATGAATGAACGAATTATAGTGATTTTTTTTGAACTGGAATGTGTAAGAACTGAAATTCAACTATATCTGATACAAATAAAATAAAGTCGATGCCTGATTTGTCCACCAAGTTTTAGTCATGAACGCCCAACAGTCTTTGTTTCAACCATGTTAGTTATTCTACTATCTCGTTCATTAGTTTAGTCACATTTCTTTGTGCGCTTTATTTTTGCATTATGTTCTAATCCCCCCGTTTAATAACGTAATTAAACCTAAAGATTGAAACCTATTGTTTTTACACATTTCCATATGAGATACAGGTTTAATTAAGGTCCTACGTATCTTTCACATTTTCTTCGCCTTTCTGATTAAAATGAATCACACGTGCGTATAGGATGGTTTAGACTCTATTTGTCCCCAATATATGCGGGTTTGTCATTTTCGAAGGGTCGTAATGAGTCAACTAAAATGCGCGAAACAGCCCTCATACGCTGCCCTGGACCCATAAAACAAGACCCCAATAAATTAAGAAACCCCACTCGCGCCATTAACAATGACACGGCCAGGAGAGGAACACCTCGTTAATGTTCGGTGTCACGCGCCGCAAGGGGTCAGATTGGGGTTTGCCTATTCGAGGGCCTGTCGGTATCTTTCGGGGTTTATTTAATGCTGAAATTCAATATTTAAAAGAAGCAATTAATTGGGTACCCTTAATTGAACACAAGTTACCATTTTACCCGTAGTAAAAGCAAGGAGGTAGAGGGTCGTTACAATGTAAGTGAGTGGCACGGATTCGAGAGGGCTTGAACTCAAATTAACCGATTCCATACTATGACTGGGTATCCATTACACGACTCCTGCCATCCATTCATATTCCCCACGTCAATCATCAGCGGTGATCGCTTGATGGCAAGAATAATAGCGTCGTACTTGGTACGATATTTATCATTGGCCGAGTAAGTTTCTAGGGAATATAAAATTCACAAGCGTCCACGAGTCGCATGTATGTTCCGGTAAGTAGAAAAAAAATAAACGGCGTTGTTAGTATTCCAGTTTTATTTGCTGGGAGGTATCACCATCGGTCACCCACCTGGTATTGACCAGGTTCATCAGGTTATGACGTCCATATATACCCCCTAACATCAGCTATGTATTCTCATGCCTTGACTGTGCAACTAGTTTAAGAAAAGGAAAACTCTGAATAAACAAAACGACAACACACACACACACACACACACACACACACACACACACACACACACACATATATATATATATATATATATATATATATATATACTAGCATTTCGGCCCGGCGTTGCCCGGGTGTTTGGAGGTGTATGCTGAGCAAAAAAAAAAAAAAGAAAAAGGTCAATTTTTTAAACTTTGACCCCTATTATGACCCCTTAAAATTTATTGTTTTGGGCTCAAATCAAGTTATTAAATTAGATCCATGTCCAATAAACCTTTATCTAAAATTTCAAGTGTTTATTGTCGGAGAAGTTTGGTAGAGTTCTCAAAGGTCAAATCATCGAACTTTGACCCCTTAACACTCGAATTTCTGGCCGAAAATGGATCACATAGATTTTACCAAATCTCAGTACCCTGTATATCAAATTTCGAATCTGTAGACTGAAAATTGACAGAGTTATTGCGAAGGAAAATGTACACAGACACACATATAGACAGACAGACACACAGGCACGTTCACTTTTATATATATATATATATATATATATATATATATATATATATATATATATATATATTGAGCTTCTTATAAGAAAATGTATTCCTATATATATATATATATATATATATATATATATATATATATATATATATATATTTAAAAGAGTGTAGCCATCAACAATTGTGTGTTTTTCAGCCTTTTATCATATTTTTATTTTAAAATATTTTTATAACGCGTTTCAAGCTTTGTTTAGCTATCTTCTGATATTTTCGTAAAAAGGTTTTTTTAAAATGAGAGTTTGAAATGTTATTTTTACATCTGCTGATACTAAGTGTGTTTTTCAGAGTGATGAGGTCTCAGACATTCTGTCTCCAACAGTAAGTGTTGGTAGTGTCCAGTCAAAGTTGAGTTCAAATAGGGGCGTTTGGTCCAATTGGTGAAGGTTTTTATGTTTTTTATGACTTTCTTTCCCTATGTATAGTACACACTCACACACAATTACACACACAGACATATACATACATGTACATATGCATATACACACTTATATGCACGCACGTACGCAGGCATACATACATATACACCCGCATATACACATAAATATATGTAGGAGCAGACATATGTAGGCACCCACCTACACACTCACACACGTACTCACACGCATCCACCCACTTATATATCACACCCATATTGGTTAAAACTTTTTTTTTCCCCCAATCAAAACACGCATGCATACATGTACTTAATCATTCAAACATAAGTACACGCACACACAGATGGAGAATAGGTAGGAGATGATATATACACACACACGCACATATAATCACATACATACATATACATGCACATACACATACATATACATACATGTATGCACATACACGCTCACATATATCCGCATACGTATGCAGGCACACACACATACATACACACATGCATATATATGGAGACATATGCAGGATCTCACACATACACATACATCCATATACACACATACACGAATGCATTTACCCACCCATATATATATATATATATATATATATATATACATCTGTAGGAATACATTTTCTTATAATATATACCAATCCTTATTTAAGAAGCTCAATATATATATAGTGAATAAATGACAAAAGACTATATTCCGAAATTCATCGTGTTGACCATCTTATAATTTATTCCTTTAATTCAGTTGACATTTAAAATTTTTTACAGTATCTGTTTCGTAGCGCAAAATCAATCACTTAATTATTATATTAATCAGTGAATATATTATGCCCTTAACTCACCAGAAGAAATAGCAACAATCAACCCGTCAAAAGGGAATAAAGTGCGTTTTGACATGATTAAAATCTGAAAATTGAAAGAGAAGCTGTAAATACCTTTAATATATTTCCATTACGCCATTTTTCAGATACAGCCAAGAATTGTAAATGTCAACACTCCGCGGATTAAGGACTATCCATTTATGTAGTGTTTCCTTTTCAGATTAAATATGTTTTTAACTCATTTCAAAGTGTTTTTTAACATATTTTATTAACTATTTGCTCATATATATATATATATATATATATATATATATATATATATATATATATATATATATATATATATATATATATATATGGAATAAAAGAAAATTGTATTTGTCATGTTTTGCTCCCCCCTCGTCGCCAAACTTGAAAAAAATGCTAGAGATGACAAGTCTCGTTGAACGCTTTTTAGCCAAAAAGGGGTTGCTCATTTTACGTTAAATTTATATAGAAAAGTGATCCACCACGTTAAAATGTTAATTTTTCTTTTTTTCAAAATTTCTTCTTTCATATTATTTATAAGACTGTTTAAGCGTATAAGGTCTTAATTTTTTAGGGGTTAAACGACGCTGGGTCGCGTCGTAAAAAGTGACCATTTTTAATTTAAGATATTAAATAAATTATAAAGAAAATCTGTTTCGCAGGCAGTTAAACACACTTGCTATGGTATAATTATTATAATAAATCCTGGCCAACACTGATTAAATTTTATAAACAAAAAACAAAAAGAGCAGGGGATGATGGATTTTGCTCACATGGAAAATTGGCCCTATGTCTGACTAACTCTGCCCTCGTGGGCATACAAGTAAATAAGGACATTAGTTTTAATTATTTTTCTCTAACCCCATACCTCCCTTATCCCGGGCATCGGCGTTGAAAATAAGGAAAAATTATGTATTCCGGAGCAGAAGTGTTTTCAAAAAACAACTTATAAATTATATTGGCGAACTTATAGTTTACATGTAAAGAAAACTACTAAATACAGTGTGAGAAACGGATAACCGAACAATAACAAATAAAAAAAGGTTACTTAAAAATAAAGAATAAAAAAAATTACCTCTGAATTAAAAATAAAAGTAATAAAGAATTAAACTGGTTTTCTGGTTTGAAATTTAAGCGGTTTCAGATTTCAGATAAAATAAATTAAATCAAATATAAATTGAAATCAAAATAAACTAAAAAAATTAAATTTTAAATTATATTTTTAAATAATACAGTTCAAACGAGGCTATTATGTCGAATAAGTAATATTATCGAGCTAATTATTTAAATAGATTTAACTTAATATGATATGCTAATGACCGTAATTCAATCAATGTAGATGCGGTTTGAAGAATTCTATATATAGAAATTACGCATAAATTATGATGCTTCCGTTGACAAAAGTATCCTATCATGAGCATTAATATTTCTTGACCAGAAGAGGTGTACACACATATCGCCTTTATATTTCTTTGGACATGAGGAGTTGTACACACAGATAAACACACACACGAACGCTACTACTTTATATATATATATATATATATATATATATATATGTATATATATATATATATATATATATATATATATATATATATATATATATATATATATATTTCCCATCTATAAATTATTATCATTTCTGATTCTTGGTCTACAGACTTGAAACTTGCAACAAATACAAATAGAAATTTGCAGACATAAGTCGAATAAACATGTTATTTCTACACATGCGCAAAATATACATTAAAATCTTTAACAACGTTATTTTTCAAGTCTTTGTATGCATTTGGATTCAGACGGCAGCGAATAAAGCTGGAGGGAAATATATTTTAGTTTCGACACTAACTGATGGCACCCAACCCATATATATATATATATATATATATATATATATATATATATATATATATATATATATATATATATATATATATACTCGGGTTTTTTTATTCAAAAGTAATGGACTAATGAATTCAACGAGGTTGTTAGATAGTGCTCAATAAAAAGAGCTGATAATATTTGTTTATTGTTATATAAACATGGTCACATCCCGCTGCTACAAATAGCCACTTGTTTCAATCAAACAACAGATATCATCAGGCAGCGACTTGACTATTCAAAAGTTCAATGAATTATTTAATTATTATTCATTGAACTTTTGAATAGTCAAGTCGCTGCCTGATGATATCTGTTGTTTGATTGAAACAAGTGGCTATTTGTAGCAGCAGGATGTAACAATTATATAACAATAAACAAATATATATATATATATATATATATAACTATTTCATTTATTCACATAAATTTACTATACGAAAGTATAGATTTATGCGTAAACTTTAAGTATTTACTTCAAAAGTGCTCAATACGTAGGTAGAGCTAGTTAGTAATTTATAAAATATATATGGCGATTAAGCTACACTGAATATTCTGCGTTTCATCCAACTATAGGATTCGTCAGGCTTATGCGCGAATTCTGTTGTTGCTTCTTGTTTTTATACATGTTGAGGATTACTAGTTGGCCAATCAGCTTTCTAGTATCCACCGCTCCCCTTCCTACCAGCTAATGGGCATGCATTTTATCAAACAAAGGATCTGTTTTAGAGCTAGGTTAGTGGTTTTAGGTGGCCGTTCTGGCTCTTTAATCATAATTACGAAATCTGCATAACATAAAATATCATATTTTAGCATATTTTACGACCGGGCAACGCCGGGCCTGCCCGTATACTATAAAAGTTACTTTGCCTGTGTGTGGAACGGTTTCTATCAAACTATTCTCTCATTTTTAAAACATTTTTCTAGATACTTAAAACTTGATATATGGAATATTCGGAGCTGCGAAACAAAATAGATCTTATCCGAAAAAATAACTCCTAATGGGTCAAAATTCAAAAAAAAAAAAAAAAATGGAAATTGACAGACGTAGTTAAACGTAATACTAAATGTGCTGGTTTCGATTCTAGCTGATAATACTCAAGTTAATCTTTTGGAATCACAACTATATATTGGGTACAATATAATAATCAATAAAGATTTGCCTCTATATTAATGAATACGAGATTTGCATAAATGAAAATATCATATTTAAGAGTATTTTATGATCGGGCTACGCGTGGCTGCCTGCTAGTGAAAAGATATTCATAGCAATTTAGCTACACAGAGGTTTCTGCGTTTTATTACCACGCAAAAGACACACACACACACACACACACACACACACACATATATATACATATATATGATTGATGGCAGTTCAAAGTTAAATAAATTTATTTGATTAACAAATCAATAATAAAAGCATGTTAAATATAAATACCTTTATGTATAAATTGGTAAAGATAAAACTAAAAATAATCTTTATACAATAACCTATAAAGATACACATCACTCTCTTTCTCTTTCTCCTCTCTCTCTCTCTCTCTCCTCTCTCTCTCTCTATGGAGAACTGCTTGAGATATATAATTACAAGAAATAGAACTATAGTAAGGCATCACTTTTTTCTAGAGATTAAAATTTAATCAAAGTGACTTGTAAATGAGTAAGTAATAATTATGTCACAACCTTTTCTTGATAATCTGATAATTTGGCATGTAAGTAATAAGACTTGATAAAAAAAGTTACATGCCAACTTTTGCACTGTTTTCATAGTGGTAAGAAAATTATATGAATTAGGAGTACGATTGGTGGGATTTGGTTAAAGAAAAAAAATGTAGAATGTTGGCAGATGATATGGCGACACTTGCAAATATATATTTTTTATAAGATAAATATTCTTAATTCATTATCAAGTTGAAGATCTGAATTTGTTAGATGAAAAAAAGTGATTTTTAGATCGTAAATTGCTTCAACCATTTCCGGGACTGACTTCTTATAGCCCCAACCCCTCTCCTAAAAATATATATGAAATAAAGTGATTTTTAGATCGTAAATTGCTTCAGCCATTTCTGTGACTAACTCCTTATACTCCTCCCGTCCCCTCCACCCGCCTTCAAAATGATATGAGGAGAAATAAGGAAGTTATACAATATTCTACCCAATAAATAAGGTACTTGTATAGTATTCTACCTATATGAGAAAACAATGAAAAGTCACACTACTCAATGATTTGACGTAATTTTCGGTTTTAAAAACTTTCATGGACGTCACAGGTAAGATTTTCTGTTTTTCTTCATATGGATATTATACTGTAAAAGTACGTTATTTCTTGGGTCGACTATTGCACAAGTGCCTTATTTCTTATTTAAAAATGAAACTGCTCGAATATTTTGCGTAATTTTCGATTGCGCTAACTTTTCTGTACGTCACGGTTAAGAGTTTGTTTGTTTTTCAAATAGGTATTATACTGTAGAAGCACCTTATTTATGATTTAAAAGTAATACTACTTGCGCATTTTACGTGATTTTCAGTGTTAAGCACTTTTATTTACGAGTTTTATCCTTTTTGTATTATTAATGTTTTTTTATATTATCATTATTATTATTATTATTATTATTAGCTATTTATTTTATTATTATTAGCCATTTGGAATATTCCAATTTCCTTTAAAGGGATGTTGTTCCCCGCGGATCATCATTATGTAAACCATATGATATTCTTATAATATCAAAAGAATATAAATCTCACCTGACTAGCAAAATTTATCCTGTACGTAATCATTCTCAACGAGATTTGTCATGTAAGTCACAAAATTTAGTTTACCTGTTGTCATGTAAAAATTGCAATCTACAGTACGTACGCGAAACCGTAATGCCTCTGAATAAACGTATGAGTTTGCATAAAACTAGTAGTAAGGGCTGTATCCATATTATTAAACACTTTAAAGAAATCTGTAGCCAGTCTTTATTGAAGGTTATTGAAAATTTATAATGTAATAGGTATAATAGTTCACTAACTGTAGACAATGATATCCGGTCGGTTTCTAATGTGTGGAAAATCTAGCTCTCGCATAAAAAGGATACACTGGATAGTAACAAAAATAAAAATTGCCTCAGTCTCGAAGGATTTCTCCTCTAAAAGTGTAGTTCGCCTTCTGTTTCTCTCCCCCCTCTCTCTTCCTTTCTTAATATCTCTATCCATCCATCTCTCCCTCTCTCTCAATCTATCTTTCTCTCTATATCACCGTCTCCATCTCTCTTTGATCCCCTTTCTCTCTCTAACTCCCTCTATCTCTCTCTTTTCCTCTGTCTCACTCCCTCCCTGTTACTAACTTCCCCCTCTCTCTGTCTATCTCTCAATCCCTCTATCTCTCTCTATCTCCTTCTCTTTCTCTATCTTTCTCTCACTTTCTCTTTTCTATCTATATATCTTCCTCGCTATCTGTCCATCTCTAATCCCTCATCCTATTTTAGTTTCCTAAATTAATTACAGTGAATAAAGCATTGTCAAAACATGGATAAATCCTATTTTAGTCACCTAATTTACTTCCTGTGAGAATAGAAGTTATTTGGAAATTACTGCTACCTTGAACAGCACCAGAAATAACTGCTAAAACCTTTCTAATTAAATTGATTTTAGCAGCCATTCGGTGACAAAATGACATAGCCTTAGTCCTTGCTGCCAAGAAGAAGAACCATTTATTCTAGTTTGAAACATTCAATTTTTCAAAAATCTCATGTTCGACATCTCCAAAACATCCGGTATGGGGAAAAATATTGCAGAAATGCAAACTTATTTTTTGGGATGAATGCACAATGGCACGCAAAAAATCACTTGAGGCTCTTGGTCGATCCTTGCAAGATTTGCGTAGCAATGTCAGACCATTTGAGAATGTAGTAATATTGCTTGCAGGCGATTTCAGACAAATGTTACCTGTAATTCCTCAATCAACACCAGTAGATGAAATAAATACTTGCCTCAAATACTCTACTTTTTGATGCCATGTTAAGACATTAAACTTAACTCAAAATATGCGTATCCAGTTGCAGACTGCTCGATCCGCACAGAAAATTTTGCATCACTTGTGGAAAATTGGTTACAGAAAAGTGCCAGCTGATCCGAATTAAGGGCGAAATTCTTTGACTCTTAACTTCTGTAATTTTATTTCAGCAAAAGCAGAGTTGTTTTAAAAGGTTTTTGCAAATATTCAAATTAATTATACGAATTCCACTTGACTGAGTCAACGAGCTATTCTTGCAGCTCAATAAGAGACGTCCATGAACTTAACGCTATTATTCAACGTAAAATTCCAATGAGGCAGTCAAATACAAATCTATCGACACTGTTGTGAAATCAGATAAAGTCGTTAATTATCCAACAGCTATATTTGCCAGGGATACCACCGCATGTACTGCAACTGAAAATTGGCGTACTAATTATGTTGTGAAATATAAACGAATCCAAGCTTTGCAATGGCACATGGCCTGCAGTAAAAAAGTTAACAAACAATATCATAGAAACAACAATCTTGACGGAAACTTTCACAGGTGAATATATCTTCATTCCACGCATTCCTATGATTCTATCGGATACACTATTACACTTTAGGAAATTGCACTTTCCAATTTTATTGTCGTTTTCAATAACCGCCAACAAAGCTCAGGGAACAATCTTTACAATTGTTTGGCTTACAGTTACACACTGACTGTTTTTTCACATGGACAATTTATATTACGTATTCAAGAGTCACCAAACCAGAAAATCTCTATATCAGCTAAGAAAATGGGACAACAAAAAAAAAATACGAAATGGGAAATTAAACCTATAAGAAACATGCATTTTCTCATTTTGGAACTTTTTCCATTGTGCCAACGCGTGGCGGGGTACAGCTAGTAAATAATAGCCTCTATACTGGGCCAATTATTATTTTTGGTAACCAGCGTGCTCCTTTTTGCCTATTTTAGGGGAGCTGGTTTTTACCCCACATTAAAAACGGCCTTGTGCCTAATTTGCTTTGGTTGGGAAGCAACTAAATACATTAAATAAATAGAAAAAAAAAAAAGGATTGTATTTTCTTTCCGTTGTTCTTGGCCTTCGGGCAAAGATCAAAGTATAGTATCTATTTCGATGCTAAACTTAAGTTAATTTGTCTCAGTCAATAGACGGGGAACCTCCTTTATATTGAGACAATTATTATTTTTGCTCCCAGCCAGAGTGCCCATTTTGGTCCTTTTTTCAGAGAGCTGGTTTAACCCCATATTTTTTCGTGGGAAACAAATAAATACTAATAGAAAAATGTTTTTTTTAATGTGAATATCAATACACACAGAAACAAAACAAAACAAAAAAAATTATATATATATATATATATATATATATATATATATATATATATATATATATATATATATCTACAGATATGTATGTATATAAAAATAGTAATGTTTTGTAGAACTTGGAACAAAAAGATGATACACTGTTGGAGAGCAGTCCATCATTCTCGTACGTAATCTTACATAAAAATGATGCATGTCTAGTAGGTGCGTCGCCATGACGATAAAAAAGGGCAACTGAACTTTCTCGATGGCGCCTTTGTTTGCCCCTTGCCGGGATCTTCTTCCTCCCTTGCACTGTAACGCGCTTATCGCTATCTCTCAGATATTTCTTTTTCAATGATGGCCACTGCTGGGTCACAGTGAATGGCCCTTTTGTGCTCCTGTGTAAGGAAACAAAATAAATTGTTTTCTATTTGCGTAGGTGGTACTTGTTTTTGTTGTTGTTTTGTGTAGAAGTGAGAAGAGGGGGGGGGCAGTCCATTTGGTGTAGTGTTTCTAGGCGCGGCTGGTAGAGTTGTTGTGTGTTTGGAAAGGCGAAGAAGAATTACTATTCTCTATCCATGCTTAAAACTAAACGAAAATTTTATTAGCAAAGCTTTTTTTTCCCCTATGTAGAACACAATGCCTCGGAGCTGCTTCTCAGTTATCTATAACCTGACCGTTTTTAAGTCCAGCATAAACAAAATCTTAATGAGCCGTCCTCTTAAATGAATTAATTCCCGTCTAATTTCCACATTAATCGATCATTAAGGCGCTAGCTCGTCTGACTCTTATTAATCCTTATCCTTGAGTGGTCCCTTGGCCTTGATTATCGGTGAGTCTATGGGATAAAAAGTGTTAAGCTACTGCATTTACCTCTATATTTTCAATTTCGTTCTGTTTTCTTTTCTCTTCTTTTTCATTGGAAAAAGAAATACTATATATTATGCAGAAGTGGGATGCACATTGAACCATTGTTTACAACTACGTCCGAAAAAAATTCCCGGTGATTGCACGACGTACTTGGAAGCCGGAAGATGTAAATAAACGCACGAGATTGTTGACTAAGAGGCAAAAGTTTTTTCTCGTTGACACCAGAGCGTCGACACAAATAGATGCTAATGTACACCAAGGGTTTTAAACCTAAGGCTACAGACAACAGATAACTTCCACACAACATACCAAAATAACCGCTTTTTGACGAAGAAGTCTTCATAGCTGAATGTACATCCACACGCATTGAACTTATGTAGCACTGTAGTTACATCTTAATACTGACCCGACGTTGTGTACGAAAGTCTCGCGAAGAAACAAAGGAAAGTAATTCGGCACGACTTTGTTTTCAGTTGAAAGAAAAGACATTTATTACCGGTCGTTTCCGCACCAAGCCAGCGACATTATGGTCAGTTAGTTGCTTTGTATGCAGCTATTACCAGCTGTTATGTGTGTAATTCGTTCCACTGTATATGGTTGTCTGAAAATCTTGTTTATAATTTTCTTGTCGTTCAGCCACGTGTTTAAAAAAAAACTCTGCCGTATCAACACATGCTTACAAGTCTCTGTGACCGAAATGTGCTTTTTCCCCCTCTTTTTCTCTCCTCTTTCTCCGACCCCGATTACATCTATTTATTTCTGTGATGTCACGCTTGTCCCACAGCTTGGTCATTTGCATACATGTCCATTACTTCCGAACGCTTGAATCAACATAGCTAAATGCACATCCACAAAATTGGTGGTTGTATATGGGCATTAAATACTAAACTCTAAATTTCCCTCACTCTTTATCTGTGCCTAAACCTAAATGTAGATTCCGCGAACAAAGCTTCTTTCTTAGAACTGCACGCCTGTCGAACTTTCTTCCATTTGCCTGCTTTCCGGCTGACTATAATATGATGGTCTTCAAGTCCAACATAAACAAATTCTTCATGAGCCGTTCCCCTTAAGTAATCCAATTTACCAAATTTCCGCTACTAACAATTGCTATGACATGTCCCATTGACCAATGTACACGTATTAACTCTTATCCTCGAGTGGCCTCTGGGCCTTGATAAGTGGTGACTCCTTTGTAAAAAAAAATAAAAAAAATAAATAAAATAAACTATTAATCGCTAGCTGTGCATTGAACGGATACCGTAATACTTATTACGCTCCACCTTATCATAAGAAAGTTCCAGACAGAATTAGAGCCAGATCAGCTCAGTAGTTTCCGAGATGAAATGGAACGGACAGATGAACAGACACACTAAGATGGATGCAATATAATTTATATATAGATTATAAGTTTACGAGTATTCTATACAAAGTAAATATGAAATTTCTGCCGAGAATTATTATTTTTTTTTTGCCAGTATTAATACTGTTTTAATTTCCGAAACCAAGTTATTACTTATTTCAATGTTTGCTTAGATTTTCGGGTAATAATTCTATTGTCTGCCCCTCTTAACCTTTTTTTTTTAATAACGAACAATAGAAAAACTACGTTAGACGAACACGCGTATATACACACGTCATATAAATGCTTGAGACATGCATATACAAACGTATACACATTCATTAAAAGAACATTTTATAGCACTAGACGATGTATGAGTTTAGACACACGTACATAATATATACACCTTTCCATGCTATACAGAACCTGACTATATTACAATACTATTTCTATAATAGTTATCAATATAATAGTTTGCTTGTTCCTTTTTTTGTTATTCCGTACGTTACGTTTTAAAAAAAAGGCCAAATACAGTATTTGAATGCGAAACTGATTAAAAAAGGCATGAAATATAAGAGTAACCCTCTTTGATGTTTCCTTATTTTCAAATATCATTATAATATATAATATATACACCTTTCCATGTTATACAGAGCCCCCCAGTATACAACTATATTGTATGTTCCATTTGTATCATGCACGTTTTCGATTCCTCGTCGAATATTAAGAGAATATCCGTCCACGTACGCGTAAAATTAATTCCACCGACAGAACACATTTGCACCGCTTCTATGTCCCTAAGCCTTACGTCTACAACCCTTATTCCAATGTTAATCAAAATGCGTTGATTTGATTTCTAGACTATATCTAACTAGCTACCCGTGTCCCGACGTTGCACGAGAAAAGAGATTAACTGAAGAGATTCCATGATAGTATAGAATAGTTAATTTGTTTTAAGTGAGTAGGTAAAAAAGGAACGTTATTATTTCAGCACGGTCCGTAAAATTTAGAATTATCATTTACGCATCCATATTTATAGATGAAGGGTGGTTGAGTTTGTATTTAGGTGGATAATTATATATGTCTTTTTTTTTTTTTACTAAAGTATCTTTTACTGTTTACTGATCATGCTGAAAATGTAAGCTTATTATGTAGTAACCCATAGTTTACGTCTTAGCTATTATGTACTTTCACGTAACAAGTCCAGAATCAGAATGCATTAATCTAGGAACGGTGTCACGGTTTTCAATGGGGAAACATCGGTAAATAAAGTTGCTGAAAAGACTACCTGGGATTTGCTGATTCATTGGGATGAATCTTGTTTGCGGGTTTTTCGAGGATCCGCAAAACAAGAGCACAGACAGACCAGGTGTGTTTCTCCGATTGGCTTGATGTTGCGACTCTAGAGAATTGTTATTTGTTCTTTTTCTGTTGGAAATGTTATACGTCCGTCGGGTTAGACTGTATCTGTTATTATATCAACCCTCCCGTAAGTGTTATACACGCATTAATTCAAAGAGTAATAGAAAAACTAAAATAGACGAACACACGTACATACACACGTCATATAGATGACTGCGACACGTATATACAAACGTACAACCATTCATTAGGACATTTATTCACTAGACAATTCACAAGTTTAGAAACACGTACATAATATATATACCTTTCCATTTAAACCAAATTATACTCACCCTTGCTGTGGGAAAACCATGATACATTTTCATTTTAATAAAATTTGTGGAGAAAAATTATGTACAGGGTGTCCCAGGAGTAGTCTAAAGGCTTTGATTAGCTCCCATTCGTGCGTGACATTCACAATTCAAAAGATATTTCGTCCACATATTCCCCCAATCATACCATTTCGTTTGCTGCATAGATTATCGAAATTGCTCATATCTAATAACAGTTACGAGCTTGAAAATTAAAAGTACACTTTTAAGAATTTGAAAGGCAATTATACCCAATCTTGTATTCATATTCTGACCACTGAACAATTCTGTAACTCTAATAATTAACACGAAATAAAAAAAACGTGATTTTACTTATTATCGCTCGCCGCTGATGTACCATATTTCACCGCTCAACGATGAATGAATCGACAATCATCTGCAACTCGTATGACTACGTCATCGAAGCCTGTGTGACACCAGTTCTCCTTTCTCACGGTTTCATTGGCCCCGACAGCGCGCGTAGAATCAACTTCTTCTCCCCTTTGATCTCAGCCATAGAATTGAATTTTGTCTAAGTTATTCCCATAATAGGCGATCCAATTCTATATTCTCGGCTATATCGGAGCTTGGGAGCTGGGGGCTCGGCATGCCATTAAAAATTGCTTGGCGTTCCACGTGTGGCACGCGTGCCGTTGGTTGCCGACCCCTCTTATACAGAACCTGACAATATTAAGATACTATTTCTAAAATATTTATCAATATAATATCCTGCTTGTTCCTTCTTTGTTATTCCGCACGTTACGCTTTGAAAAAGACGAAATACAGTAGTTGAATGCGAAACTGATTAAAAAAAAAAAAAGGCCAAATCCGCGAAATTTGGCCTTAAAAAGGCATGAAATATGAGAGTAACCCCTTTGATGTTTTCTTTATTTTCAAACATCATTATAATAATAATATATGATCATTGTTGTAATGGTGTGAGAAAAGAAACTCGTAATAATTTCGACATGCAGCAGTTCTTCACCGAAGAAAGAAGTCAGTGAAACATTACATAAAAGGGAACATTCGAAAGAAACAGGGCAAAAAGAAGAATATTGTCTGACAAGAGGTGCTACGCTGAAGGAGTATATTGAATATTGTCTCTTAGAGTGTGATTTCATTATTTGAGCTGAACTATCTAGCACAATATTACTTTCTGAATATTTATTAGTACAGTCAGTTCTATATTAAAAATATAATGGGCACTAATTTTCATAGACATGTTAATAAACTCATTTTTGCTGTGTGTTAATGTTTTTCTGTGTAAAAGTTATTTCCTGCGCTATCCAGAAAAAAAAATTTCAGCTTTATCAAAAGATATCTGTTGATTAAATATATTTCTCAACCGTGGAATTTCCACGGGTCCTGCTAGTAAAAAAAAAAATCAACCTAAAATTTGTGTATGTGTGTGCGAAAAAAACTACAACAAAGAAAGAAAAAAAGAAACAGACAAAAAACAAACAAACAAACAAACAAACAAACAAACAAACAAAAATAAAAACTGAAACATCTATCTTGCAGGACACATAGCTTTTATTAGATAAACTTGACACCCTTTACTATCTAGTTGAGTTTCTCGAATGAATCTGCCCGTTTTACACAAAGCTATTTGAGCAGGGAGGCCTGATGACCCCACCGTCGTTCTCATCTTTTTTTTTTTTTTTAGTTTTGAAATACTAACCAGTCCTTACCACAAGGCGGGCCTTTATCATACGTATCGTTTTTTTTAAGGTTTGTTTATCCTAATTCGTTTAAATGTCCGAATCTCTCAACCAGCTTGTTCGTATCGACATCCATTTTGGTGTCTTATCTTTCTGTCTGTGTGTATAAATGTCACGATTTCTAACGCGTTTTTTTTTTTCCTTCGTCATCTCCAAGTATATGTTTTTTTTTTTTTTTTTTTTTTTTTTTAGTCTGTCCCTCTTACGTTTCTACTCCGCCTGAACCAAGTCCGTCCTCCATTATTCCGTTCCGCTGGCGTGTGCCGTGCGCCGTATGTCGTGTGTCAGCGGCGGCGGTGGAGAGAGTGATCCGCTTTGTGTGAGACTGAAATATGATATGGAAACGAGTTTTTTTTTTTTTTTTTCCTTTTACTTATTTTACGTCTCGAGCCGGCACGATTTGGCGCGAGAATGAAGCAATGGCAAATCAGCAGGTGGAGTCTCTCACAGAGGCTATGATTAGAGAGAGAGAGAGAGAGAGAGAGAGAGAGAGAGAGAGAGAGAGAGAGAGAGAGAGAGAGAGAGAGAGAGATAGACAGACAGACAGACAGACAGACAGACAGACAAAAATTGAGCGAGAGAGATAGACAGACAGAGACAGAGAGAAATTGAGCGAGAGAAAGATTGAGCGAGAGAGAAAGAGATTGAGCGAGAGAGACATAGAGAGATAGAGAGAGAGAGAGAGAGAGAGAGAGAGAGAGAGAGAGAGAAAGAAAGAGAAATATTGAGCGAGAGAGAAAGAGCTTGAGAGAGAAAGAGAAAGAGAGAGAGAGAGAGAGAGAGAGAGAGAAAGGAAGATTGAGCGAGACAGAAAAAGATTGAGCGAGCGAGAGAGAGATTGAGCTAGAGAAAGATTGAACGAAAGAGAAAGAGAATTAACGAGAGAGAGATTGGGCGAAGAGAAAGATTGAGAGAGAGAGGGAGAGAGAGAGGGAGATAGATAGATAGAGAGAGAGAGAGAGAGAAGGGGGGAGGGAGGGGGGGAGACTATAAACCGATCGGACCGCACGAGCGGGAGAGAGATTAGTTAATCCGTGGGATATATTTAAAGTCGCCAATCCAGCGTTCCAAATGTTTTTTTTTAAAATATCCTATAAAATTACCCGTTATCCTGGACAAAAGTGCAGCACCTGTCCTCGCCCAGAAAGTCAACCTCCCAGGTATTTCGTCCACCATTTGGGGGTTGCGAATGTTTATTATCTTTGTTCGGCATTTCTGCATTTTAACTTTCCTTAGTTTTCATTTTGGAGTGTCCGATTTGGACCAAGGGGAGACAATCACGAAATTTTCTCTGGAAATGGGCTCAATCCTTTGTAAATGAACTGCTCGTCGTTTTCATTTATTGCAAAATCTTCATTTATTACAAAACTGTTAAAAAAAAAATCACACACTCTCCATTAGTTACCGTTTTAAGTTTTTCATAGTTATTTTTTTTATTATCTAAAAACTGTTTGTTGTTTTAATTTATTTTAATTTATTATTTATTTTTATTATCTGTTTGTTGTTTTAATTTATTTCTAAATTTTAATTTATTGCAAAAACTGGTTTTGTAACAAAAATGTGTTCGTCAAAAACATTCATCTCACCTGAGAGTATCCTATTCTTTTAGAAGACCATTATTCGGCCATGCATTCAGTATTGTTACCATATCTGGGCTGATACATCTACCACTAGTCTGTCCCTCTTGGATAGGGTCCCCAAAAAAGAGTCTCCAATCTAATAGGTCCCACTTTGTCAACCAAACTGCAAACCCTGTCCCATCACCTCAACGTAGCATCTCTGTGCCTGTTTTACAAATACTTTAATTGAATGTGCTCTTATGAACTCGTAGCACTTGTGCCCCCCATCGACGTACATATTCCCGACTAGCACACTTAGAAACAAAATCTCACCCTTTCACTGTGGACGTGTCTATATGCCAGAAAGCCTTCTACTCTAATATTTTCTTTCTTCTAACTGCTAGACTAGGAATTCCCTTCCTGTTACCTGCATCCCTGACTGTACTGATATGCAGAAGTTTAAATAATAATGTAAGCCAACATCTTGTTAACTTTTCTGTTGTGTTTGACGTTCATCTTCGTCGCCAACTGTTATGTTTGCAGGTTGAACCAAATAACGTATAAGGCAATACAAAGGTAGATCAATAAGAAGTGTATTAGGGAAAGTATATTTGCAGTATATTTACATAATGGTTGTCAAGTAAGAGAGTCTTGGCTGGAGAACATATCTGCTCTCGGCTCGGCCTTCGGTGGCTTCTGGTTAACACACACTCAGAATAACCGAGTCTTGCTATTTATGTGTAATATTATCCACATATGTAAATGAGTGGGTGCCACCACAACACTTTCCTAGGCATGGTCCAAAATAGTAGTTCCTTACGCCCAAGTGGCGATATACCTTGCTTGAGGTGAACGTGAAAAAAAAAAATAGTTCGCTAATTAATGTTTTCTGTTGCGTTACTGTATTAATGCATGTTTTGATTTTCCAAAAAGCTTTCGTAAAAGTTCCGTAAATTTCTTGATCGTCTTCCCTTGCCTCAAATCAAACGTTTCCAAAAATGAAAACCAAAGGAAGCTAAGATGTGCATTTTAGCTCCTTCTTTTGAGAGGTGAAGGACTCATTGCATGTTGTCCGAAGCGACCTTATTCTCAAAGGCTTAGGTTGAAGCCGGACCATAAAGTGTCGTTTTTAGAGAATTATAAACTTAAAAAACAAAACAATATTACATTTTCACTCCAAACAAGGCACATTGCCACTTTGATGTAGGGAGCTACTATTACGGACATATGTTCCAGGGATACTATATAGGAAGTTGAGCATCAAGATGTCTATTCACATTACACTTGAATGTAATAGACTCAGAAGTGAGCCTTGCTGGTCCTGACGATCTGGAAGACAGGTCGGGAATGTTACTGTCTGTGTCAAGGAATGAGATATAGAAAGGTTATGAACCCATGTCTTTAGTGGGGCTACCGTTAAACAAATACTATTAAACTAGCAGGACCCGTGGAAATTCCATAAATTTGAGAAATATGATAAATCAACAAATATGTTTTGATAAAGCTGATAGTTTTTTTTTGGGGGGGGGGTGATAGCGCAAAGCATTACACATTCTGTGTACAAAGTTAGCAAACACGGCTTAATAATGATAATAACTTTGCAAACGAGTGTAACGTAATACACGTGTTAACATGTAGAGACTGTCGCGAGGAAACAAAGACAAGGAAAGAATTCGACCCACTTTTTTTCAACTGAAACAGCAGACATTTATTTACAGGTTCTTCCAGAATAATGCTTTGTCTCTTATTCATAAGTCTGCTCATGCCCCAATACGCTTAAGAAGACTCTGTGTTCTGGGCCCGTGGCACAGTAGATATGGGCGTTGCGGTTCCAGGTGAGCATTGTCTGAAGATAGCGGTTTTTACCAAAAGCAAGCCAGAGGATTACTTGGCCAGAACGTGGTGCGACAACAACAATATCGAAGTCAGTGATTACTGGGGATTCAGTTACAAGACTCAGTATTCCTATGCGGTCGCGGTTAACGAGCTGAAAAAGGCCAGAGGATCGGCTGGCCGAACAGTGGTGAAAAAATGACAACAACAACAACAACAACTATGAAGATGAGGATAAAGCCCGCAAAAAATGAATACACAAAACTTTGCCTTATCGAACACGTGGTACTCTGTCTTTGTCCGGCCATATTTAGAACACGTTTTTCCATGCTGCCCTCGGCAACCTCTGTCAATTCCTACACGGCTACGTTTGTCTTTTTTATAATCTTTTTTCTTTCCTTCTTCCATACTGTACCGTCACCTCATACACGGTTCGGTCATTTGCATACGTTGGCTTTTGGTGCTGATGACGCCATACGCGCATCCGCGTTCTGGTGCGTTAGTGTCTTCTTGTATTGGTTTTATCTCTCGGACTAACTCCAATATGTGTTGAAAAAAAAAGAGTTCTTTCTTTAGTCGCAACGGGTCAAAAGCTCTGGAGAGCAACGTCGATTTGATGCATCTTGTGTTAAATATTAATGACGGCATATGTTCTTGTAGCTATTTGCTACTACATATGGCTGAAATATGCATAATGGAAAGCAAAATAATATTCCAGACATGGAGTCACGAACAGATCAACGGATTGATCGCACTAGGTCGTGGAAATTGAAATCCAACAAAACAACGGGGCATAACATCGAACATAACAGAGTGTCGGTCGAAGAACTGTAGTCTTGGTGGCAGTTATTATTAAAATAACAAACATATTGAAAAATCGGCACTTCTGCATGCCAGTGACATATTAGCAACAAAGACGAGTTATCGACCCCTGCTCTTCGAAAGAGAAATGGCGTCTAGCGGCCATTATATGAACCTCAAATATAAACAAATGTTTACGATAATACAAAAATATATAATAACGAAATAAATACCACAAAAATATATGAAAATCGAAACATTTATTGTATAAAAAATGTATAAAAATATAATTTTAATGTATTAATATAATTTCTTTTCAATGAGTGATTCATAATTGACAATAAAATAATAAATAGGATAAAAACATGGAGTATTTATATATTGTTTTTAGATTTAAAAAATTTTTTTATGTTGTATAAAAATGTAGCAAAATATAATTTTAGTTTGCTCGCACTTTTAGAAAAGGAAGAGTTGTCAATCCCTGTTCTTTGGCTGACAAGTGACACCTGTCGACAGTTCTTGAAACTAAAATACGCACATTCGCCTTATGTCACTGATATGCAGAAGTGCCGAAAAATCTTTGTGATGTACTTACTCGTCACGGAACGAACATTTCATATTCGAAAAATCACGTAAATTAATCAAGAAGTCTTTTTTTTTTTTTTAAACCAAGAAAATCAATTTTTATGACGAAGCAAGACGTAAGATTTTTATTGACCATGTTAAATAAGATGGAAATAACTTAATTCGAACAATCGAGATGAAAGCCAGAGTTATAATAATACAGTTAATATAAAAATCACTAAAAATCATAAAACTTTGTTTTCTCAGTTAAAAAAAAGACTACCTGATTAATTTACGTGATTTTTGGACTATGGCATCGTTCCGTGACGAGTACGTACATCATAAATATTTTTTCCTATGTTTTTAATAAAATAAATTTAATTCTAAATAAGCAACCCTGATTTTTCCAAATGGTCACCCATTGAGTTATTCCTGTGCCCAGTTTCTTCCTTCGTTCATTCGATTTTTGTTTCTTTCTTTTTTCTCTTTTTTTCTTCTTTCTTTCTTATATCTGTTCTCTCGCTTTATGTTTCTTTCGTTATAGGAAGTTAATTCCTATATTTTTATGTTCTTTCTAAAAAAATTCCTCCTTTTTGTTATCTCCCCCCCCCCCATCCAGGCCTGGCCTCGTTAATTGCCCCCCCCTCCCCGCTCACTTTTTCGTTCTCCACTCCAAATGGCTGCTTGTTTTCCCTAAGATGTCAATTAAAGACGTGTCAATCATTTGGAAACTACGTCTCCCCCCCCCTTTTTTTTTTTTCTTACTGCCAGGAGGAAAAAACGAATATTTGAAACGCCGAAAGAAAATGCCCGGTTCTTGTTTTCGTTGTTAAATAATTGTTTTTAAATTGTCTTTGCCGGGCAAAAGAAGGTTGATCGACAAACAGGTTGACCTCTAAATCCTTCCGACGTTCAACAATAACAACAAACATTTGATCGTTGGGGGGTCCGTAAAAAAAAAAAAAAAACTACACAGTAGTATCACTCGACACGGCACAAAAAAAAAAAAAAAGAAAAAAAAGAAAGAAAGAGACATACTACTAAGTCATCAATTATCGAGACCTAAAGACCGCTCGAAGATGATGAGATTTCTAATTCGATGAGGAATAAGATTATGAGATGATTCTATAACGTAATCGTTACATGCCAACACTCAGGACCCACACATTGTATGCAGACAATTGCAACGAAACAAAGACAAGGAAAGAATCCAACTTATTTTTTTTTTCAGTTGTAACAACAGACATTTATTTACAGGTACTTCCAGAATAACTCTGTCTCTTGTTTACATCTCTTTTCGTACTCAAATGTGCTTAACAAGCCTCTGCCGTGTCTAACACGCTATACTCTATCTTTTCCGGCCATGCTTAAGACACGTCTTTACCTGTTGCTCGCGGACCACGTCTATTTCTTCTCTCTCTCATTTCTCGAACAGGTCTCGAATCCTCTACGTCTAAAATACATCTTCTCTGAACACGTGTGTCTTTTTATCTCCGTTGTGAAATCACACAACCGGCTTGGTCATTTGTATATGACTGCTATTGCTAACCCAACGTAAACGGCTCTGTTACAGTTGAAAGCAGTGACCAGGAAAGTCCGAATTTAGTTAAAAGTATTTTTGGCATTAGACTTAATAGCTATGTTGTAGTCAACAAGAAAGCAGTCCTATGGTATTGTATTCTGTATATAGAAAGTTCTAAGAAAATAAATTCTCTCCGTGAAAGTTTTCTTTGGTTTATGTAAAGAGAGAGAGAGAGAGAGAGAGAGAGAGAGAGAGAGAGAGAGAGAGAGAGAGAGAGAGAGAGAGAGAGAGAGAAAGGGACGTTCTTTTCCGTGTTCGTAGATTAATGAGCGCTTGCCGTGAATGTTTTGCAAGAGCCGAGATTGTAACACCGTCGAGCATCTACCATTAAAATATTACGCGTGTTGCATAATGTATCTTTCTCCTTTTCTCTCTCTTTACATTTTTGTTTTCACGCGTGCGTGCTGACAAGCGTGGCCTCTCTCTGTTCGCCTTTTGTTTCCCTCTTTAAGGTGTCTATCCTTTTTTGTTTTCTCCTCATTTCTGTTTCACGCTGTAAAAAAAAAATAAATAAACAAATCTCTCTCTTTCTCTCTTCGTACACAAATCTTCGTTGACAACAATTTTAAGTAAAATAAATAAATAAATAAATAAAACAAAATATTGACCATTTTTGACTCAGCGTAAAAAATAGATTTTAAAATTAAAATATGAAACAAAATATGTAATTCAATGAAGTAATAATATAAGTCTAATAAAATAAACTTATTGAAACAATGACTCGCTTTAAGTATAGATTTGGTTTCAAATATAACAAAATAACAAAAATCGACATATGGTGATATATATATATATATGTATATATATATGTATATATATATGTATATATGTATATATATATATGTATATATGTATATATATATGTGTATATGTATGTATATATATATATGTGTATATATATACATATATATATATATATAGTGTGTGTAAAACTTTTTCAAAGATCAAGTTATCGCTGTTATTATTTTCACATGACAAAGATGTTGAAATAGTTTCCTGAATTAAATAGTTTTAACTATTAACTAAACATTCGAAATGTAAAGAGAATAAAAAACAACGATTTGACTACTGTACATTATTAAACCACTTATCCTCGAGTTGCGTCTGGGCCTTGATAAGTGGTGACTCCTATGTAAAAAAAAAGAAAGATAGAAGATTGGTTTTGTATGTAATATGATGTAACTTATTAACCTGTATACATATGTATGTATACACCCACACACCCCCACACACACATGTATATATATATATATGTGTGTCTGTATGTGTGTGTTTGTGTGTTTGTGTGTTTGTGTGTGTTTGTTCCATTTCAAAAGTAAACCATTGGCTATTGTCAAGATAATCCATCGACTTAGAAGATTAGCAAGTCTAATCTCTTTTGAAGTTTTAGACGAACCTGATCTGGGCGTTACAACTCAATATGATGCCTTTCTCTATTGGCCGGTCAGTTTTATCAACCCCGAATCGCAACCATCACGCTGATTATAGACCTTAGCCACATTTTTTAGTTTCCGATTCTTTTTTTTTAGCAAATTAATCAAAAACGCTAAATGTAACCAATGCCAAGATCAACGTTGCCAAAGGCTAATAAGGAGAGAACCCGGCGTTGTACGGGATGATGTAATAAATATCCATCGGTAACCTTCTAAATTAATTTGCATTATCGCAACAGCCGCTTGCCATTGATTTCTCGCTGGCAATGACCATTGATCATCACAAGAATTTGGTTGTAATATGCCTCTCCAAGTTTCAGTCCTTTTCGCATTCATCCAGTAAAGATCTAGTTAGTACTCTCTTTTTCCTAGATCTTTCCATTTTCCTAAACCCTTCTCGACTGTTTGATGCGATGCTAGTTGATGCCGACATTACTATTTATAATTTTGTAGATTTCTTGGTACCATGTGGTGTGTCTCTATCTTTTTGTTTTACTTATCTTGCAGTTTCTATATGGCCTATTAATGTTTGCAACACATGTGTATTAGTTTCCGCATTCGAGGATTTTCCTTAAGATTTAAACCGTATCCATCATTGCTCTCCATTGTATCTTCTAAGCACCCCCCCATTCCAATTTCTCCCATTCTTTTTTTTTTCGAAACTTCTCGTCATTGTCCATAGTCTATTATGCAAAGGAAATTTTTGTCTGTCTCTGGCTAAAATTCTGAAACTGGTAAAGATACACTTGCAAACCTTACACATGTCAATTCGGTATGACCTTCGAGCAGTTTATGTTATGAAAATATTGTAATACTCATTCACATCGGGTAAATAGTAGTGATGTAACAATTAAAATATCTTTCCCGATGCCGATACAATTACCGATACTGATCCAAATTCTTCATTCTGATACAATTACCGATACTGATCCAAATTCTTCATTCTGGTACAATTACCGATACTGATCCAAATTCTTGATTCCGATACAATTACCGATACTGATCCAAATTCTTGATTCTGGTACAATTACCGATACTGATCCAAATTCTTGATTCTGGTACAATTACCGATTCTGATCCAAATTCTTGATTCAGGTACAATTACCGATACTGATCCAAATTCTTCATTCTGGTACAATTACCGATTCTGATCCAAATTCGTGATTCTGGTACAATTACCGATTCTGATCCAAATTCTTGATTCTGGTACAATTACCGATTCTGATACAATTACCGATTCTGATCTAAATTCTTGATTCCGATACAATTACCGATACTGATCCAAATTCTTGATTCTGGTACAATTACCGATTCTGATCCAAATTCTTCATTCTGGTACAATTACCGATTCTGAGCCAAATTCTTGATTCTGGTAAAATTACCGATACTGATCCAAATTCTTGATTCTGGTACAATTACCGATTCTGATCCAAATTCTTGATTCTGGTACAATTACCGATTCTGATCCAAATTCTTGATTCTGGTACAATTACCGATTCTGATCCAAATTCTTGATTCTGGTACAATTACCGATTCTGATCCAAATTCTTGATTCTGGTACAATTACCGATTCTGATCTAAATTCTTGATTCCGATACAATTACCTATTCTGACCCAAATTCTTGATTCTGGTACAATTACCGATTCTGATCCAAATTCTTGATTCTGGTACAATTACCGATTCTAATCCAAATTTTTCATTCTGGTACAATAACCGATTCTGATCCAAATTCTTGATTCTGGTACAATTAAAGATACTGATCCAAATTCTTGATTCTGGTACAATTACCGATACTGATCTAAATTCTTGATTCCGATACAATTACCTATAGTGACCCAAATTCTAGATTCCGATACGACTGCCGATTCCGATACTTTTATATTGGCTATAGAATTGTGTCATCTATTTATTTGTTTGTTTCTGAATGATTGTTGAAACCCAAATAATAATGCAAATATTAAAAAAATTCACGGAGGGGGGGGGGGTTAGATATTAGTGTTTACTTTACTTCAAATCAATAAATATTTATCATTTGATTATTAGTACAATAAAGGCAATGGAAAATAAAGTTATAAATAAAAACAGACAAGAGAAAAAATGTCAGGCATTGGAAAATAGGAAAAAAATAGTTCCGATTCCGATATCCCCCCCCCGCCAAGTTCTTATTTTTCAGATTCCTGGTTCCGATTCATTATCCCTACAATACTACAATACTAAACAGGCAAAAAATTAATACACGGAGAACAAAAAAAAAAAAAAAAAAAAAAAAAAAAAATTAAAAAAAATAAATAAATAAAAAAAGAATACGGTTCGTCTTAAAAAATAAAACTGAAATTCAACAAAGAACAAGTGAATTTACTGGAAGCCTTGAAAAATCATGGATTACAATAGAAAAATGCGAGCATGAAAAGTTATATGGTTAAGCTTAAACATGGAAAAGTAAAGGAATCGTCTCACGTGAGATGACAACAACTACGGAAGGCAGTAATTGCTGTGGATGCAGTTAGGAGATTCAGAGTTCCTCTTCCGTCATGGTTACCACCTGAAAAAGGCTAGAGGAATAGTTGGCCGAAACGTCATGAAACAACTAAGAAAAATGAGGATAATAATCCGCAATAAATAAATGAATAAATAATACTCATCTAAATAATGAATTCCAATTAACTGATATATAAAGAACAAGTGAATTTATTGGAAGCCTGGAAAAATCATAGATTACAATAGAAAAATGCGATTATGAAAAGTAATACGGTTAAGCTTAAACATGGAAAAGTAAAGGACTAGTTGTTAAAACTGAAAAAGAAAAGGACAAGCTATTTTAGTAAAAAATATAATAAATTTATAACTTAAAATATTTCAGTGTTAAGAATTTTTAAAAAATTCAATTTATAACATTATATGATCAATTCTTAATGCTAAAATATTTTAAGTTATGAATTTATTATATTTTCTACTAGAATATCTTGTCCTTTTCTTTTCCAGATTAAATAACTAGTCCTTGACTTTTCCATGTTTAAGCTTAACCATATTACCTTTCTTTTTATATCGCATATAAATCATAATATATACGAGTTAACAACGGAGGTCGCCTGTCTATTTAATTTGCTCGACTTTGAAAAGATAAATATTCAACATTTTTCTCTTGCCGCATGTGGATTCGGCTTTTTCGTATAATAAAAGCGACACTAATTCTGGCGGTATTATTCCGGTCGCAATCGCCGGAAATGTCCGAAAGCAATCAGATTTGATCAATGTGGAAATATTTTCCTTATATCAGACAATTGTTATTCAATTTGAACAATCCCCTTTTTATGGGGAGCTTGTTTCCCCACCCACCCCCAAACATCTTGGGAAAATAAAAATAAAAAAAACGTTCCCGCAGTAAATGAAATACTACCCCGCAGTCAAAGTTGATCTCATTAAGTCATTAAAACGTGCACTTACCAATTCTAAATAGTTAAATAAATTCAAACGTGTTTCCCCTAGTATTTCGCGGTAGCCCAATGGTTAACGTCGCACGTTTTTTTTTTACACACTTTAATTTCCAACTTTGCCTCAAGAGTTCGGGTTCGATCCTCATACTTACCTACCGAAACTTTTTTTTATTTTACCCCCCTCCCCGGAGTTTTGATTTACCCAAAACCACACACACCTCCAAACACACGGGCAACGCCGAGTACTCTCCGCTAGTTCAATAATAAATCTCAAAACGTGGCAAATATTATGAAAGCCGACTATGTTAAAAACTAACAGAATGGCGATGACCGTTAATGGTACAAAATTCATTTTGAAGGTGAATTAATTACAAACGTAACTTTACGGGGGAAAACAAAAAAACTAAGATTATATGTGCTAAAAATAGTGAGAACCTGTTTGGTTCTGACAGCATGGAGGAGTTTCGTCTCTGGGATCTTCCTATATCCACATTCTGCAAGAAAATAGATACCCGCCCAGCAGAAACGGAGAAACTTATAACTTGCTTTAAAAAAGAATTCACAAAGGTATTTACTCCTGGCCTGGGGAGATGTACAAAAATGGCCGCAGATTTTAAGTTGAAACCTGGCACACAACCGGTGTTTAAAAAGAAACGTAATGTCCCGTTCGCTTCCCTGAACAAACTAAATCAGGAACTAAACAGATTAGAAAGCATCGGTGTACTGGCTAAAGTTGAATATAGTGAGTGGGCTGCTCCGGCAGTTTACGTAAAGAAAAGGTCTGAGGAAATTCGCGTTTGCGCCGACTTCGCGACCGGACTCAACGGGTCCTTAGAAGATTTTCACTATCCATTACCTAGTCCAGAAGAAGTGTTCACGAAATTAAATGGCGGCAATTCTTTCTCTAAGATCGACCTAAGTGACGCTTACCTATAGATTCCGGTAAACGACAAAAGTGCTAACCTCCTCTGTATTAACACTCATCAAGGTTTGTACAGATACGAAAGACTCGCGTTTGGTATCAAGGTGGCACCCGCAATATTCCAGCAAGTAATGGATACTATGCTGTCAGGCTTGGACACCGCAATCGCACATGTTGATGACATTATCATAGCGAGCAAAAGCAGGGAGGAACATGAAAAACATACCAGACAAGTATTCAGTCGAATACAAGATTATGGATTTAAGATCAAAGCAGATAAATGCGAGTTCTTTTTACAAACAATTAAATACCTGCGTCAAATAATCAATAAAGATGGCAGACGCCCAGACCCAGATAGGGCGACCGCTATTAAAGAAATGCTGGCATCAGTAAACATAACTTGATTGCAGAGATTTTTTTAGGTTTGGCAAATTATTACCAGGGGTTCAGCCCAAATATGCACAAATTGCGCGCACCACTTAATGAATTGCTGAAAAAGGATAAGGCTTGGGAGTGGACAGAAGATTGCCAGACATCATTCCAAGAAATAAAAAGAATCCTGACTTCAAAACTATTCCTAGCGCATTTCAACCCGCAGTTGGACATAATAGTAGCTAGCGACGCTAGTCAATATGGCGTCGGGGCGTGCATGCTACATCAAATGCCGGATGGCTCGAAACAGCCTATTGCTTTCGCATCACGGACTCTCTTGCCAGCGGAAAAGAATTATTCTCAGATCGAGAAAGAGGCCCTAGGAATTATATTTGCAGTTTCAAAATTCCACCGGTTCTTGTACGGAAGACATTTTTTTCTACAAACCGACCATAAGCCGTGGATATCCATTTTTGGATAAAAAAAAAGGACTTCCAACATTCACTGCGAACCGACTATTAAGATGGGAAACTATTCTGCTGAACTGTAATTTTACAATTCAATTTCTCCGCTCAAAACAACTAGCCCATGCAGACGGTTTATTGAGACTGATTCCTGCCAAAATGGAACCTCTTGAAGATTCAGTAATCGCGGCATTACGTGTTAATAGTGATGTAAAAACCATACTAAACAATATTATCCGCGAACTGCCGATCACACTTTAGGAAATTAAGTCAGAATCCCTAAATGACAATTTCATTCAAACCACGAAGCACAAATTAGCACTGGGTGACACCAGTTCAGACATTTTTTCTGGTTGCGACGAAATACTGTTATACGGTGAAAGGGTTGTCATCCCCCAAACCTTTCAAAAAAGAATTCTCAGGGATTTTCACATGGGGCATCCAGGAATAAACAGAATGAAAAGCCTAATGGGAAGTTTTGTTTATTGGCCAGCTATGGACCAAGATATTACCGACATGGTGAACAGATGCAAAGGCTGTGCTTTGGCTGCAAAAGCACCACCGATAACATATAAACCTTGGCCTAAGGCTGAACAACCATGGTCGAGGATCCACATCGATTATGCGGGACCTGAGGATTTTTACTACCTGATAGTAGTTGACTCTTACTCTAAATGGTCAGAGGTATTAAGATGCAAAAAAAAAAAAACAAAAAAAAAAACGACCACGGCAACAACGACAAATTTTTTATTAGAATTGTTTGCTCGGTTTGGGGTTGTAGACTGTCTGGTTAGCAACAACGCTACACAATTCACCTCGACAGAGTTCAGAGAATTCTGCGAGTCAAGCATATTACGACACTCCAGTACTACGCCAGAAGCAACGGCCAGGCCGAACGCTTCGTCAATACGCTTAAAAGGACATTAAAAAAGGCGCCCTGTACACCGACAGAAAAGGCCCTTCAGCAATTTCTGCAGGTTTACAGAATCACTAGAACAAACCAGATGCGGGATCCCCAGCAGAAATCATGTTTGGACGGAAAATAAAATCCATGTTTGATAAACTGCTACCAAAATAAATAGTACACAACAGAACCTTTACAATGCCAACGAAACGGTTTAACAGCGGAGATAACGTGTATTTTAGACATTTTAGAAATAACGTTTCCTTTTGGGAACAGGGCACGATCTTACGAAGAATCGGCCATGTGACATACATCATTCAGGGCCCAAAGTTCCAACATAAGAGGCGCCTGAACCAAATCAGGAAACGCTTCTACGAGGATCAAGAAGAACCACCGCAGGACAGCAGTGAGGCGATTGAAACTGTGTATGACTGTTTTGACATAGACCCTTGAAAGGGATGTCAGAACCGAGACGCTCCGGCAGAAAGAGGAAGCGCACAGACCCCTTGGTGGTCTGCCCCAAAAGGAAGAAATACTGATTTTCACAACCGCGAAAATCAGCTTGGAAGGGGGAGTGTTGTGGGGGAATCACCCTCCAAATGGACTGTTCTATCCATTATATAAACCATAGACTTTTTGATCCCAGGTGTGGATTAAACACCAAAGCGACGATCGTCTGCTCGGTGACGTTTACTACTCTTTTCAGTTGTAACCTTTTTACGTTGTTGTTCCAGTAATACATTGTTTAAACTCTATTCCGTTGTTCTGTTTTCTTTGTGGCTTATTGCAAGCCATAACACTTTCATGCTCGCATTTTTCTACTGTAATAACGTATCAGCTTTAGAAATATAATTCGTAAAGCTTGCCGATTAAGCCAATAAATATAGCTGCAAACGGGGGGCACCGTGACCTCTGAATCGTATAAAACCTGGAATGTGGATTATTCTAAGATTTATTGGTCCGGCGTTGATCGTCACAAGAGCAAATGTTTTGTCAAAAATATTTTTATAGCTGTTCAAGTGAACTTGTGTGTGTGTGTGTGTGTGTGTGTGTGTGTGTGACATACTACGGACAGAGAGAGAGAGAGAGAGAGAGAGGGAGAGAGAGAGAGTGTGTGTGTTCGGGGAACAATCTCTACCAAACTACACCGCCAATTTTAGGTATACATACTTGAAACTTGACCTGTCGATTATGCGCGCACGCGGAACAAACCTGATTTGGTTGTTAAGCATAAAAATAGCTGCTTATGGGTCAAAATCGTAAAATTGTTATTTGGCAAACGTAAGTCGACTTAATGTGTATCCTCTACGTATCTGCAAATATACATTTATACGTTTAAGTACGCCAATTTCTAAAGTTTTGTTATACATGTATTCTTAGGTAAGAGAGTAGCAGATGCCACTAGAAAGCTAAATGTTCTTGTTTCGACCCAAGTTATATTTTTTAAAAAACTTTTGAAATCGTTACCATATATTTGGTACAATATAATAATCGAAAAAGAATGAATGGTTTGGATTGTTAATAGCGTTTGGGCAAACATTATCTATGGCGATATCTTTGAGTTGTTTAATGACGAATAAAAATGTTTGACCTTCGGGCCAGGATCAAAGTGAGGTATCTGTTCTGATGATTCACATAAGTAATTGGTCCTTGGTCAATGTTGGGGAAACCTTCATACTGAGACAATTACTATTTATTTGGACCCTGCAAAAGTGCCCCTTTTGTTGAGGGAGCTAGTTTCCCCCCACATTAAAAACCGAACTTGTGTCTAACTCTGCTCTCGTGGGGAGGCAATGGTGTCGTACTGAAGAATTAGGACAAAAATCTTATTTGCGAAGAATTATATAATCAGAAATAGCAAGAAGTTAGAATTGAAAACAAATAAAACAGAGAAATCTGTATGCATTATAAAAGGGTACTCTCTCTCTCTTTCCCTCCCACCTCCTCTCTCTCTCTCTCTCTCTCTCTCTCTCTCTGTGTGAAATAATAAAAAAAAATGAAAAAATGAGAGAAATATAAAGATAAAATATCCCGACATAATATGTAATAATAAAAAAACTGACATACTATGTAATAAAAAAACTTAAATAATAAGTAATAATAAAAAAACCCGACATAATATGTAATAATAATATCTAATATGTACTAATAAAAAAAACTTTAAAATTATGTAATAATAAAAAACTGACATAATATATAATAAAAAACCCGACATAATATGTAACAAAAAAAAAACGACATAATATGTAACAAAAAAAAAACGACATGATATGTAATAATAAAAAACGACATGATATGTAATAAAAAAAACGACATAATATGTAATAACAAAAAAAACGACATAATATGTAATAAAAAAACGACATAATATGTAATAATAAAAAACTGACATAATATGTAATAATAAAAAAACGACATAATATGTAATAATAAAAAACCGACATAATATGTAATAATAAAAAACTGACAAAATATGTAATAATAAAAAAAACGACATAATATGTAATAACAAAAAAACCGACATAATATGTAATCATAAAAAAACGACATAATATGTAATAATAAAAAACTGACATAATATGTAATAACAAAAAAAACGACATAATATGTAATAATAAAAAACTTACATAATATGTAATAATAAAAAAAACGACATAATATGTAATAATAAAAAACTGACATAATATGTAATAATAAAAAAAACGACATAATATGTAATAATAAAAAACTGACATAATATGTAATAATAATAAAAACGACAAAATATGTAATAATAAAAAAACGACATAATATGTAATAATAAAAAACGACATAATATGTAATAATAAAAAACGACATAATATGTAATAATAAAAAAAAACGACATAATATGTAATAATAAAAAAACGACATAATATGTAATAATAAAAAAACGACATAATATGTAATAATAAAAAAAAACGACATAATATTTAATAATAAAAAAACGACATAATATGTAATAAAAAAAATGACATAATATGTAATAATAATAAAAACGACATAATATGTAATAATAAAAAAACGACATAATATGTAATAATAAAAAAACGACATAATATGTAATAATAATAAAAACGACATAATATGTAATAATAAAAAAAAACGACATAATATGTAATAATAAAAAAACGACATAATATGTAATAACAAAAACTGACATAATGTGTAATAATAATAAAAACGACATAATATGTAATAATAAAAAAACGACATAATATGTAATAATAAAAAAACGACATAATATGTAATAATAATAAAAACGACATAATATGTAATAATAAAAAAAACGACAAAATCTGTAATAATAAAAAAACGACATAATATGTAATAATATAAAAACGACATAATATGTAATAATAAAAAACTGACATAATATGTAATAATAAAAAAACGACATAATATGTAATAATAAAAAACTGACATAATATGTAATAATAAAAAAACGACATAATATGTAATAATAAAAAACTGACATAATATGTAATAATAAAAAAAAACTGACATAATATGTAATAATAAAAAACTGACATAATATGTAATAATACAAAACTGACATAATATGGAATAATAAAAAACTGACATAATATGTAATAATAAAAAACTGACATAATATGTAATAATAAAAAAAACGACATAATATGTAATAATAAAAAACTGACATGATATGTAATAATAAAAAACTGACATAATATGTAATAATAAAATAAACGACATAATATGTAATAATAAAAAAACCGACATAATATGTAATAATAAAAAAACGACATAATATGTAATAATATAAAAAACTGACATAATATGTAATAATAAAAAACTGACATAATATGTAATAATACAAAACTGACATAATATGGAATAATAAAAACGACAAAATATGTAATAATAAGAAAAAAAACGACATAATATGTAATAATAAAAAAACGACATAATATGTAATAAAAAAACGACATAATATGTAATAATAAAAAACTGACATAATATGTAATAATAAAAAACCGACATAATATGTAATAATAAAAAAACCGACATAATATGTAATAATAAAAAACGACATAATATGTAATAATAAAAAAACGACATAATATGTAATAATAAAAAACCGACATAATATGTAATAATAAAAAACTGACCTAATATGTAATAATAAAAAAAACGACATAATATGTAATAATAAAAAACTGACATAATATGTAATAATAAAAAAAACGACATAATATGTAATAATAAAAAACTGACATAATATGTAATAATAAAAAACGACATAATATGTAATAATTAAAAACTGACATAATATGTAATAATAAAAAAACTGACATAATATGTAATAATAAAAAAAACTGACATAATATGTAATAATAAAAACTGACATAATATGTAATAATACAAAACTGACATAATATGGAATAATAAAAACGACAAAATATGTAATAATAAAAAATACGACATAATATGTAATAATAAAAAAACGACATAATATGTAATAATAAAAAACGACATAATATGTAATAACAAAAAACTGACATAATATGTAATAACAAAAAAAGCGACATAATATGTAATAATAAAAAACCGACATAATATGTAATAATAAAAAAACGTCATAATATGTAATAATAAAAAACCGACAGAGTATGTAATAATAAAAAGCCCGCTATAAGATGTAAAAATAAAAATCCGACACAGTATGTAATAATAATAAAAACTGACAAAATATGTAATAATAAAAAACTGACATATTGCGTAATAATAAAAAATCCGATATAATATGTAATAAATAAACCGACATAATATGCAATAATAAAAACCCCGACCTAATATGTAATAATAAAAAACCGACCTTATATGTAATAATAAAAAACCGACATAATATGTAATAAAAAACCCCGACATAATATGTAATAATAAAAAACCCGACATAGCATGTAATAATAAAAAACCGACAAAATATGTAATAATAAAAAACTTACATAATATGTAAAATAAAAAAACTTACATAATATGTAATAATATAAAAATCCACATAATATGTAATAATAAAAACCCTGACATAATATGTAATAATAAACTAATCCGACATAATATATAATAATAATAAAAAACCCGACATAATAAGTAATAATAAAAAACCAACATAATAAGCAATAATAAAAAACCCGACATAATATCGGCAATATAATCGGACATAATATGTAACAATAATAAAAAAACACGTCATAATATGTAATAATAAATAACCAACATAATATGTAATAATAAAAAACCCGAAATAGTATGTAATAATAAAAAACTCGCCATAATATGTAATAATAAAAATGCGACATAGTATGTGATAATAAAAAAACTGGCATATGTAATAATAAAAAACACGAAATAATATGTAATAATAATAAAAACCGACATAATATGTAATAATGAAAAACTGACATATTATGTAATAATAAAAAACTCGACATAGTATGTAATAATATAACAAAAAAAAAACGAAATAAAACCCGACATAATATGTAATAATAAAAAACAACATAATATGTAAAAGAAAACCGATATAATATGTAATAATTAAAAATCTTACATGATATGTAATAATAATAAACAAATCCGATATAATATGTAATAATAATAAAAAAACCGACATAATATGTAATAATAAAAAACCGACATTATATGCAATAATAGAAGAAAACAGACATAATATGTAATAATACATAAATCTGACATTATTTGTAATAATACAAAACTTACATAATATGTAATAATAAAAACCACACATAATATGTAATAATAAAACACCCGACATGATATGTAATAATAAACTAATCCGACAAAATATGTAATAATAATAAAAAAACACACATGATATGTAATAATAAAAAAAACATAATATGTAATTAAAAAAAACATAATATGTAATAATAAAAAAACCGACATGGTATGTAATAATAAATAACTACATAAACATCAGACATAGTATGTAATAATAAAAAAACCATAGATAATATGTAATAATAAAAAACACTGACATAATATGTAATAATAAAAAACTGACATTAATATGTAATAATAAAAAACTGAAACATTATGTAATAATAAAAAAACCCGATATAATATGTCATAATAAAAAAAAAATATGTAATAATAAAAAACAAAAATAATATGTAATAATAAAAAAACGTCATAATATGTAATAATAAAAAACGACATAATATGTAATAACAAAAAACTGACATAATATGTAATAACAAAAAAAACGACATAATATGTAATAATAAAAAACCGACATAATATGTAATAATAAAAAAACAACATAATATGTAATAATAAAAAAACTGACATAATATGTAATAATAAAAAAAACGACATAATATGCAATAATAAACAAACATCTGTAATTATAATAAAAAAAACGATATAATATGTGATAATTACGACATAATATGTGATAATGAAAAAACCCGACAATATGTAATAATAAAGAAACTGACAAAATATGTAATAATGAAAAAAACTGACAATATGTAATAATGAAAAAAACTGACATAATATGTAATAATGAAAAAACCCGACAATATGTAATAATAAGAAAAACTGACATATGTAATAATGAAAAAAACTGACATAATATGTAATAATGAAAAAACACGACAATATGTAATAATAAGAAAAACTGACATATGTAATAATGAAAAAAACTGACATAATATGTAATAATGAAAAAACCCGACAATATGTAATAATAAGAAAAACTGACATATGTAATAATGAAAAAAACTGACATAATATGTAATAATGAAAAAACCCGACAATATGTAATAATAAGAAAAACTGACATAATATGCAATAATAAAAACTGACATAATATGTTATAATTAAATAAACTGACAAAATATGTAATAACAAAAAACCGACATAATATTTAATAATGAAAAAACCGACATAATACGTAATAATAAAAAAACTGACATAATATATAATAATAAAAAACCCTTCATAATATGTAATAATAAAAAACCGAGATAATATATAATAATAAAAAAAACCGACATAATATGTAATAATAAAAAACCGACATAATATGTAATAATAAAAAAACGACATAATATGTAATAATAAAAAAACGACATAATATGTAATAATAAAAAAAACCGACATAATATGTAATAATAAAAAAAACGACATAATATGTAATAATAAAAAAAACGACCTAATATGTAATAATAAAAAAACGACATAATATGTAATAATAAAAAAAACGACATAATATGTAATAATAAAAAACCGACATAATATGTAATAATAAAAAAAACGACCTAATATGTAATAATAAAAAACTGACATAATATGTAATAATAAAAAAAACGACATAATATGTAATAATAAAAAAAACCGACATAGGATGTAATAATAAAAAGCGACATAATATGTAATAATAATAATAAAAACAAAAAGTAATTGGTGCCGAAAAAGTTATATAGAAAAAACTAACGGATTTAAACTCGATAAAGAAAGAATAATTTAACCTTCAAAGAAACAGAAGAATGAAAAGAAAAAGAAAGAAACGAGTAAACATTTAGAATAAAGACAAAGCAAAAGGAAAATGAGAGAGAAAAAGAGAGTTAGAGGGTGGAGATAGGGAGAGAGAGAGGGGGGTGGAGATAGGGAGAGAGAAAGAGATATACAAAATGGAAGAAACGGTTAAAGGGAGAGAAAGGAAAAGAGGTAATACACAGGGGAGGGGGAGAGAAACAAAAGGGAAAGAAATAGAGAAAGGAGAGGGAGAGAAAGAGAGAGAGAGAGAGAGAGAGAGAGAGAGAGAGAGAGAGAGAGAGAGAGAGATAGACAAAAAGGGAAAGAAAAAAAGGAAAGGAGAGAGATAAAAGAGAATGGAACAGGGGAGAGGAGAGAGAAAACATAAAGAATTAAAGAGAAGGGAAAGAAAAGAGAAAATAATAGAGAAGAGTGAGTGAGAGAGAGAGGAGAGGGGGAGCATAATGCTAGTACATTTATAAAGTTTTATAATACAAACGAAGGTAACGATGGTCAAGTGGTTAACAACATGGGCTGACGACCTGGCTGTTCCAAGTTCGAATCCAGTTCGTCCCACAAAAAATTACTTTCATTTAGGATGTTGGCAGCCTTCACGTGGTCCCTCCCGTAAGTACTCAATGGTTTTCTAGAAATAATTTTGACTAGAAAAAAATATCGGGGGAAACCTATGCAAAAAATGGAATCTTCGGATTCATACGATACGAAGATGACAACACATAGGTTTTATTATTTGTTTGGTTAAATCAGTCGCTCTTAAACCATTGTTCAGCTTCTTTTAGAGATCGAAGTTGATATGTATGATAGGATGGCGTTGGTGTCCTTCTACACGAAACAAATTAACCGCTTAAGCACGGTCACCTCCCGGCTATTTCATGCTATAACACAAAATACTGAGTGTCTTCAGGGTAACTAGGTGTAGCAAATGTAAAAATGTGTCTTTATACAAGAAAAACTAACACCAACATGGATCATCATTACTTGTTAATAACGTATCATTATTAGAAATCTAATTCGTAAAGCTTGCCGATTCGATGCCTTCGTTCAATCTCAAGAGACAATGGATACCCCATGTAAGGGTAGCTGAACGTGTAATTGCGAGGCAAGGGCAGGAGCTGCTAAAAACAGCCTAACCTGCCAAACTCTGTCAAAGAGTACAAAATAGACTTCGTGGCCTAGTGGGTATGTCCTTTACCCTTCCCTGTAACCTCTCTCCCACAGAAGAGATGTTGCGAGCCTGTATTTGTTTTATCGTTATTTCCATGGCAAGTGCTCGTCTGAACTCCAATCGCTGGCCCTCCCTCGCCAACCTTTCACGGAAAACACCCATCTAGCAGAAACCACTGTCAATAATTTTCCCCATTCTTTATCTGTACCTAAATCCAAACGTATATTCCATGAACAAAGCTTCTTTCTTAGAGGTGCACGCCTGTGGAACTCTCTTCCGTTTGCTTGTTTCCCACCTGACTACAACTTGGATGTCTTCAAGTCCAACATAAACAAATTCTTAATAAACCGCCCCCTTAAGTAAGATACTTTAATTAAATTTCCATTACTAACGATTACTACGATATTATCACATTGATTACTGTACACGCAATAACCCTTATCCCCGAGTGGCTTCCGGGCCGTGATAAGTGGTGACTACCATGTAAAAAAAAAAAAAAAAAAGGGTTGCGCAACTCCTGACCACACCTCTCCTGGATCGGCACTGTTTAAGTCCAGTGGCAAGGAGAAGTGCTAGACGACTGGAAACAATGCCGAGACAAGCGGAGAACACATACAACACCTAGAATTCCCAGATGGTCACCCATTTTAGTGCTGACCATGCTCAACGTTGCTTAACTTTGGTGATCTAACGAGAACCGGGTTGTCAACGTGATTATTGTCGATTCAGCTAGTAAATTTGGCTGTAAAGGGGAGGCAGCTTGACCTCTGAATCGTATAAAAGCTGGAATGTGGAATATTCTAAGGTTTATTGGTCCGGTGTTCACTGTTACACACACACACACACACACACACACACACACACACACACACACACACACACACACACGCGCGCGCACACGCGCACGCGCGCACATACACACACACATACACACATATGTCTTAATGTTTTATCAAAAATCTTTTATTTTAATCTATTCAAGTGACACAGATTGAAATGAATGGTTACACAAGATCATCGATGTTCGTCCGGGACCATTAGAAGCTTTAACAAGAATGTCTACTGGAGAGAACTTGAACGTCTACTAGACACTATCCTCGAGTGCATGAGGTCTCTCTGTATAGGTGTTTGTCAGGAAAACCCGGCATGAGAATACTTTTTTCTACAAGTCCTGACTCAAAATCACATAGTATTCGTGGCCCAAATAAGAACTCCTCGGTATGGTTAACCCATATTAATTTTTATGAGGAATGGTGCCCATAAGTAATATTACCTCAAGCAACAGCACGAAGCTGGATACTCTACCAGACTCGATGGATTATTGTCCTGATATCCAGTAAGAACAAGAAAATCACAAGAAAAGTATATTCTAACTTATTTTATGGTCAATTGGAGAGAGGAAAATTATGTTCTCAACTTTTTTTTTTTTACTAACTCGGTGTTTGGAGAACTTTAATGGAATATTTTAATATTTATGTATCTCAAATCGAGATCAAGTGTTAACCCCAGGAAGGGGCACCCCTTGATTTCTGAGAACTTTGATTGAACTAAAATGAAACAAGTAAAAGATTGAACCACCGTTATTTTGTCATCCGGTGGCATAACTACGAACTTACAAGGATATAAAAGTCATTTTTACCCAATAAGTGTTCCTTTCTTTCACCTCCCACCTCATCTTTGGCTGGAACCGATTTCGTTGGTTTCTACGTTTTTATTAGGATTTCAAATTTCTCATTGAGTTGTTACATTTTCGTTCTCAAAACACCTTGGGCGTAAATTATGATTCAACAACCGCGTTTGAAAACCGTTACTTGCTGTTGGAAGCGAAGATAATAATGCATGCAGACAAAGAAGAAGAAAAAAAAAGAGTAGCTAATCAAGCTAGTAGGTTTTTGGCGTTCGTTTGAGTGGCATCTCTCTTCACCACAGAAGAAACATATACATAATGCTATTATGTATCATATTTAAAGGCACTTTCTGTGTGTGTGTGTGTGTGTGTGTGGGGGGGGGTTCGTTCCTTATAGACTCTGAAACAGCTAGACCGATTAAAAAAATCACACAAATCCACTTGGTTACTTTGGGAATATTCTTATATAGGTTTTGCGACGAAATGCCTCCGATAAGTATGTAAAACTGATAGCCGACAAAATCTGATTTAAAAAGGAACAGTTCGATATTGAGCAAAATATCACAAGTGCATTCGAGAAGCTTTATCGCCGCACAAGTAGAAGAATCCGGTGTATAAAATCAGCAGTAGGTTCTTTGATAAGACAAGGCTGCGTTCGAAATGAATGCTTCTGTTTAGAGCACAATTGAACTATGGTACTTGAGTTTTGTATTTTAAACATTAATTCAAGCCATTATATAGAAAAATTATACGATGTATTGCGTCTAAGTCACTGCGGGGAGGCATGAGAAGCTTCCTTGCGGTACATTGTAGTAAGTCCCCGACTAAAACAGACATCTATCGATTTGGTTGAAAAAATGTGCGATTTCATTGATTTCGATGGGAATAAAAATATTGGAAGTGTGAAACATTCGTTTATCTTCATTCAGTCCTGGGCAATGCCGGGTCTACCTGCTAGTATATATATATATATATATATATATATATATATATATATATGTATATATATATATATATACATTCGCAATCATTAGCTGAAATAAATGAGTGTGCGATCAACAAAGAATCTGATTGGCTAACAAAGTCAGCATCACGTGAATATATGAACATATAGTAACATTAATTCCATCTAATATCCTGACGAATCCATAAGAAGATGAAATGCAAAAAATTCTATGTAGCTTAATTTCCATATATATATTTATTAAATGTTATTACGTGCGTAAAAGTAAGTCATCCATTCGACATGCATGAAACTTAAGAATGAATCAAGCTAAGAATGAAAATCTTGGGGAAAAAATTCTACCGAGCTGTAAGTAACATTGTTTTCGTCTGTTTTTTCTTTTTCTTCTACTTTTCAATTTTCTCCTATTTAGTCGGTCATATTTTTAGTCGCGTGCAAGCGATTCTATAAGTCACTCTGTCGGTCGGTCAGTCGGTCGGTCGGTCGGTCGGTCGGTCGGTCAGTCTGTCCGTAACACTTTTGTGCTTGGCCTTTTTGGTTAAGATCAAAGGTCTGTTCTTAATAGATGCTGTTCTTGGCCTTTTGGTTTTTTTCTTGGTCTTTTGACCAAGATCAAAGTGTAGAATCTGTTCTGACAGATACTGCAAGCAAAGACAATATGTGGGGGCGACCCCACATATAAGACCTTGGTCAATGTAGGGGCATCCCTTCGTACCAATTGTCACTATCCAACTCCCCTACTCCCCGGGGAGTTGCCCCCCTATTTCCCCTTCCCTCTTCACATTAAAAATCGGCCTTGTGCCTAATTTGCTCGGTGGGGGAGCAATTAAATACCAACCCTTCATACCAATTGTCACTATCCAGCTCCCCTACTCCCCGGGGAGTTGGTCCCCCTTTCCCCCTCACTCCTCACATTAAAAATCGGCTTTGTGCTAAATTTGCTCGGTGGGGGAGCAAATAAATACAGCTGTTCTTCGCCTTTTGGTTAAGATCAAAGTGTAGTATCTGTTCTTACTACATGCTGTACTTATTGTGATATAAAATGGGGATCACTTTTCTGTATTAATTTAATGTAAAATGATCACACACTTTGCAACAATCAGTCTCAAAACCATTCAAGTAATTCTCCATATCATTCAAGTTGTTTTTGAAGGATTCCAGTTATTCTTTTAAGCATTCAAGTCATTCTTAAGGTCATTAAAGTCATTCTAAGTCATTTACTTTTTATTTATTTAAGTCATTTCAGCCCATTTTTCGGTCATTTTAGTTTAACTTTAAGAATTTCATGTCAATCCTACATTCACGCATTCATTCATTATACGAGAGCATGTGACTAATGGCTATGGTCCTTGTTAATTGATAAAGAGTGTTTTGTGGGAACCTTGAGTCAACGTGAATATTATATTTAATGCTAGAAAAACGTTCTAGCATTATGATTCGGTTATTTATTATTATAGGAAACAAAGTTTAATGCTCAGTTAACGAATCAAGTATCTTATTAGGTCTTAAGTAAGAATGTAGAAATAAATATTTTATTCTTGTAGATTGGTATTTGAACTGTTGAAGGATCGACTCTTGGCTGAGAAAACTAAAGTAGCCAGTTTTTATTTTACAGTTATTAAAGTAAAAAAAACAATAAAAAAACAAAACATATTGGATTCTATGCACGGGTTCTGCAGAGTGACTGATAATTATTTTGTTTTGTAAGTTTTTAAACCGTGTCTGGTGCTTTGATTTTTCAGTATTTTGCTATTTAGATTCATATAAATCAAATACCGAACACAGAATAGGTATATTTAAAGTAATTTTTAATTTTAAAATAAATGGCAAACGAAATTGCTTGTCGGTCAAGTAAGACAGTGACGTCAACGAGATATCCGTTGATTCTAAAAGTAAAGCACTTTATGAGAGAAAAAAACAAAAAAAAAATGCAGTGGTTGCATTGCCAATGTAGTAAAAAGATAAGCGTCCACTAGATTACAAAGAATTTGTCGGTAGACAGTCCGAGAATTGCCAATAGAATTTGGATAACGAATCAAATTTCCCGGATATAGCACGTAATTTAGCCATCAGAAGTTAGTGATTGAACTTTTGACAATTAAGTTTACAAACAAAAGTAGCTTAGAAAATAGCGGGAATTAGAAGTAATAAACAGTGTTCGCATTGGATGGAAAGTTGCCGAGGATAAATAAAGGTTAACTCCAGTACCACGGCGTAGTACTGAAATGTGATTAAAAAAAAAGGGTAAAATGCAATATGTTGTATAATATTTTGATATCCAATTAAGTAAGGGGCACGGATAATTCCTCTAGCCCTTAAGGTGTCAATCGTAAATGCCGCATATAATATTGCCAAAACGGGACTGAATAGTTAAGAGACGAAATTGTCTCAGGTAATCTTGTCAACATCTAATAAGAAACCATCAAAATTAATAAATAATTAAACAATGCTAGTTTTTCAAAATATGAAAATTAGCTAACCTTCATATGATCGCCCACATATCCATGATTGAGTATGTTAAGAAGTTTGTTTGAATAATTTGGAAGTAGAAAAAAGTATATTTTTAATATCAATCCCAGACCGATAAAAAATTGAATATATATATATATATATATATATATATATATATATATATATATATATATATATATATATATATATATATATATATATATATATATAAGTTTAATGGTTAAAGTAAAATTCTGTAACTCAAAATATAAACACATATATTTAAGTTAAGAATTTATTGTTTGAAACAAGGCATGTATAGAGAAATTATGTTTATTTCCTTGGATTTTCAATAAATTCTTAACTTAAATATATGTGTTTATATTTTTGATTTACAGAATTTAACTTCAACCATTAAACTTATATATTGCTCTATTTTTTAAATATTGAGCTTTACCTTTTTGGTTAGGGTCATCCTGAAAGTATTACCTCAATATAATATCTGACAGGATAATTCACTTAATCTTTAATCTGTGACTTATCCACCCCCCATATATATATATATATATATATATATATATATATATATATATATATATATATATATATATATATATATATATAGAATATATATAATAAATTCAACAGCCAAACAACATCGCAGCCCACAAGAGCCATGGCAGTCAATGTTTGGCGGTGAAATTTATTGTATATAATCTCTCACATTCTGAAAATCATATATATGTATGTATATATATATATATATATGTATTCATAAATATATATATTTCATATATATATATATATATATATATATATATATGTATTCATAAATATATATATATTTCATATATATATATATATATATATATATATATATATATTTCATAAACTTAGCCATTTACCTGTTTCACTGACTCGTGTTTCTTAATTTCATTCTGGGACTTTCACGTGCGTATTTAAATTGACCTAATTATTAACGCTAACTTTCGCGCTTTTTGCCTGGGTCATTTTGACCTTGCTTTTTCAAATTTAAACTTCACCGTTTTTCCGTTTTTTTTTTTTAAAACCTTAATTTACTTGATTCTTCCGGCCTTGGCAGATGTGTTTTAAATATTCTCTCCAGTGCTTTTTCTGTGCACATTTGAAAGTTTCCTTTAATGATTTTTAACTCATTCCATTTGTGATTTTTTCCAAGGAATTCTGCCTTTTGGATCATTTTGGACCATCTTCCAGTTATGCGATTCCTTTGGAACTTACCTGTTGGATTGGAAGTTTTTAATTCGACCGTGTTTGGATTTTACCATTCTTGGAGTTTTTACCCTTCACCGGACTATCCATTCATGTGAAATCTTTTTATCATTTTTCTTTTACCTCCTATTCCCCTTACCACACCCTTTTTTTAAACCAAGTAAGATCTGTGACTTACTCATGGTTTCATTAAATACTTTTACATGCAAAATCCGATCCCACATTTTGCTAATTCCTGCCCTCTGATGAGAAGGAGAGTATTTCTTCGAAACTCCGCGGATTAAGGACTATCCACTTATCTTTTGCTTCCTTTTTAAAATTAAATATGTTTTTAACTCTTTTTTAAGATGTTTTTTAACATGTTTTATTAATCATTTGTTCATATTATAAGCTCTATTTCCTTTTCGGTTTTATTGAGCTTTTACATCTGGTTGAGATTACTTTACTTGTAAATATTAACTCTTTAATATTTATAATATATTTTAAGTTTACTATTTTGATTACCTTGGTAAACTTATTGTAATTTTTATGTATATATATATATATATATATAATTCACAGTGTACCCCGGATATAAGAGATCAGAATATAAAAAAAAACCCAGAATATAATAGAGATTTTTTCTGGTCCCACATTGGAGCCTGTATTAATGTACAGAGTAACCTGGACATAAGAACTCCGAATATAAGTGTGACCCTGATATAAGAGAGATGCAGAGGTCGGATAAGAAGTCTCTTATATCCGGGTTACACTGTGTGTGTATATATATATATATATATATATATATAGAGAGAGAGAGAGAGAAAGAGAGAGAGAGAGAGAGAGAGAGAGAGAGAGAGAGAGAGAGAGCATGAGGGAGCATATAAGCGATAAACGAATAACAAATATAAGATAAACCATTGGCCTTCGGAACAAGATCAAAGTGTAATATCTACACTTCAATTTCTTGTTCTCTCTCAGTGGAGGAGAAATCCTTCACGACTGAGACAATTTTTATTTTTGTTCCTTTTCTTCATGCTAAAAAATGACCCTGGTGTCTAACTCTGTCCCGTGGGGAGGCATTGTAAATAGGAACCATATGGGAAAGAGTTGATATTTCGCTTCCATATTTTAAGGGTTTAGGGCGTAGTCGACCGGATGTGTAGAGTCTAAATTACGGGTGTATTGAAAGGAACAAAGATATCGCTTTAAACTGTGAGTTATTTTCTTTGTAGACGCTTTGCCGAAATATAGAAATGGAAAAATGTGAATATATTACTTATTTGTTAACCCAACAAATCCTATCTGAATAAGATGATTGTTTTGGAGATAGATATCTTATTCTTTCTATTTCATAGAGGGCAGTTATCACTGAGTAGACGTGTGTATGTCCATCTAAAACTTAAATACTACAAAAAAAAACCTATAAAGTTGGTATATTCTTCATTAACATTGTCTTAGATCGATAATATCTAAATTGAAATAGAAATTATTCATTGTTTGGGGATCAACTCGTCCAGATTCCACCATGGGGGCGTTTTTCAGCCATTTTCAATTTTATCTATATATATAAAAGCGAAAATGTGTGTATGTATTTATGTGTGTTTGTGTGTTTGTATGTCCCGCAAAAACTTTCCACACGGATCACGGATCTTCGCCAGATCGGTATCATTTTAAACTTCCAACCTTCGCCCGACAAATATCGAAAAATTGAACCCAAGGTGAAGTTTGAAAATAAAATCGGCCAGCCAGAATGAGTTAGTGAAAGATGTTTGAATTTATTTAAGAACGAAATTGACATGTGCACGGCCGGAAGTCGTCGAGCGTTACGACGATGTCGACGACGACGACGTAGGTTTGTTTGTTATAAGCGAAGTAAAAAAAGAAAACAAAGTTAACACTTAAGCGGGGGGAAAAACACAAAAAAACTAACGTAAGGCAAACGGACGATGAAAACAGATAACGAACACGTGAAAAATGGCTTCAATAAGCCTGTTTCGATATTAAAATTTAAAAAATCGGTGGGTACCCAGGTGTTTTGGGGTGTTGCTAAGAATAAGCGAAGTAAAAAAAAAAAAGCAGAAAAACGAACGTTACGTGAAAAATGGCTTCAATAACACTGGTTCAATATTTAAATTTAAAAAATCGAAAAAACAAAAAAACATCTCACACCACGATTCGAACACAAAACGTCTAGATAATGAACCAAGGTCTTAAGTAACTGAGCTAAGGTGACCTTCACGAAATTTGTTCGGTTCTTAAACTATGTAAAGTAAATCAGGTCACGACGTCATCTGACGCATGCGTAGAATCGGTCATCGTTACGAGAAACCCGTTTTTGTTGACCCGCCCCTGTCGAAAATTGTCGATTTCGGGGTGAAAAAGTTAACGTTTTTGGCCAATTTTTCGATATATTTCAAGCGAAGGATGGGGCTTCGATATGATACCGAGTTTGTGAATTTTCGTCGCGTCTGTCGAAAGTTTTTAGCAGACATCCAAACATACACACATACATACATACATTTTCGCTTTTATATATATAAATTCACCTTGTGTTCAGCTGGAATAGCAAAGTCTACGATTTGACAGGATTTTTCGTTCTTGTAAATGATTACGATATCTGGTCTTCTTGCTTGGATGGGTTCATGTCCAATAGGATCTTGTGATTCTCGTGTCCAAGTACTGTTGCCGGCTTATGTTTGTACCACTTTTCTGTGCGTTCGAGATCTAGTTTTTTTTCATAATTCCCAGTGTACTGCCCTTCCCACTTGGTCGTTTTATCATCATCATCATCATCATCATCATCATCATCATCATCATCATCATCATCATCATCATCATTATTTTTTATTTTTATTTTTTTATTTTTTTTTTTCAATGCATTAAAACAAGAGAGAGGAATGGGTTGGGCAGAGATGAAAGTGGGGTGGGGAGAGGGATGTGGAAATACCGGCTGAGAGAGGTAGGTAGATTGAAGTTTTAATACAAAGATTTTGCACACACTTTTTAATCTCTTCTATTTTTTTTATTTTTTATAAGTCCCGGGTAACACCGCGTATATCGATTAAATTATGCAATGTATTTGTATTACTCATCAATAGAAATGTGGAGTGTTTCCGTTCTAATTAAATTAGCTTCCATCTTGAATTTACACTTGTTGCTAAAGGAAAGTTTTTTATTTTATTTAAAAAATTTTTTTCGTCCTACTGAAAACATTCTAATCAGGAGCAAAGAAATAAACTAAAAAAAAAAATTGCAGCTACTCACATAATAAAGCTATTCAAAATCAAATATCGATGTTTCTAAAATATTTTAATTGACTCTATATATATATTTAGTAATGTGATTGATAATTTAAAATTTAAATTAGAATTAAAAATTAAAAATCTGTTTCATAAGAAGGAACAACAACAAAGTCAATAATTTGTACGATCGTTTCGGAAACGATGTTTTTATTGTGATAGACATTAAGCCACGGACAATAATTTTGACATATAGATTTTTTTGAACAAAGTCTCCTCATCAGCAAAAGTATCGGGTGGGTTTTTTTTTATATATAAAATACACCATAAATAAACCTAGCAATTTTTAAGTAAGGCAGATGTATCCTTTATATATATATATATATATATATATATATATATATATATATATATATATATATATATATATAGTCTTATTTATAGTATTCCGAATTTTACAGGGTTTATATAGTTGAAAATTCGATAAACGTTCATACACTAATAAGTTTTAAGTCCAAACTGTAAGCTACAAAGTTATCATATTTCATAATTGAGCATTCATATATTGTTCTAACAAAATCAAGACATCAAGGAATAGACTGATAGCAACAAATAATGTATTTCATCGTGAGTTACAATTGTTTCAAGACTATTCGGACAAATTCAAACTCTATATCGTTTGAAAATTTTCGCAAGAGCAGCCTTTCGTCAGACTTATTCAATAAAAAAAATCACTTTAACAATGAAACAATATAGAGTCCATTTTCCTTATGTGGAAAAACATAGGAAAATATCTTACCTGCATCTCATCCTTCAAAAGTTTTTACACACACACACACACACACACACACACACACACACACACACACACACACACACACACACACACACACACACACACACACACGGATGGCCTTGTGTTAGATCACGATTTCCGGTGGCTCGATCACTATAGATCGTCTTAATAATGTTATGTCTGTATTTGGCCTTATAAATGTTAAATTTCCCAGTGGAAACAACAGGCTGTAGGACAAAGTGTTTGCTGATTAAGTATACAGTGTAATTTTTGGGATGTCAGACCACCAGAATCTTCAACATCTCGGTTAATGTACCATGCCAAGCATCATCCTTTTTTCCACACATATTTCTGCCACCATCCGTTTTCATGCACTTTAGTTTCTTCCATTCCTGGTTGTACTCGGCTAATGGCTTTTCTACTTCTGCCAAAAAATCCAGGCCTGTTTCTTTTCCATGCATTTTGCGCTTAGATGCTAGTGTCTCAGTAATCTCATACTTAGCATTTATTCCTCTGATGATTAAATGGTTTAACCTTTTTTTTGTAGTAAATATGTGCATCACATAAAAACTTGCTCATGTTGTTGCTTCATTCTCTGGAATATTATATTTAATGCTAGAAAAACGTTCTAGCCTTATGATTCGGTTATTTATTATTATAGGAAACAAAGTTTAATGCTCAGTTAACGAAGCAAGTATCTTATTAGGTCTTAAGAATGTAGAAATAAATATTTTATTCTTGTAGATTGGTATTTGAACTGTTGAAGGATCGACTCTTGGCTGAGAAAACTAAATGTAGCCAGTTTTTATTTTATAGTTATTAAAGTAAAAAACAAAACAAAAAACAAACAAACAAAAAAACAAAACAAAACACATTGGATTCTAAGCATGAAAGAAATGTGATTAAAAAAGGGTAAAATGTAATATGTTGTATAATATTGATTGAGATTGTCGGACTGACTTCCTCATCTTGGTTATTATAGTCACTAGTGACTTTAACAATCTCAATCAATGAAAACACCTCATCTCAAAAATACAGACAATTACTGTTGTATAATATGTTGATATCCAATTAAGTCAAAAGTACGGATAATGCCTCTAGCCCTTAGGGTTAGGTGTCAATCGTAAATGCCGCATATAATATTGCCAAAACGGGACTGAATAGTTAAGAGACAAAATGAGCCGAAATTGTCTCAAGTAATCTTGTCAAAATTGGTTGAACAGTTATCAAGCATCTTTTAACGTTGAATACTTGATTTTGCTTAATGTTTTTATACATAAAATAAACAGAATTCAGCGTAATAATTAAATGAAGCCAATCATCTATTGATTAAATGTTGTTTTTTTTTAGTAAATATGTGCATCACATGAAAACTTGCTCATGTTGTTGCTTCATTCTATGGAATTTTCTTTGTAAAAATGGACTGCATTGATAACAAATTTTTTAAACAATTTCTCTGTTCATAGCTATCCAGTGAATTGCGTGTAATGTGATGAATGCTTTCTTTCATAATGTCATTTAATATTGTATTTTTTAGCACTGCGATAGTTTCATTGTGTATCAGACACACTGCCTTATCTTCTGATGCTTATTTAATCACAAAATAGTCCACATTCTACCGTTTCTTAAAACTCTGACACTTTGAGTGAATTTTCTTTTCCGACGACCATAATCTTCAACATCTCGATCAATGTTCCGTAACAAGCCTTTCCTTTTCCATATGTATTTCTGCTACCATACGTTCTTATGCACTTCAGTTTCTTCCGTTCCAGGCTGTACTCGGCCTGCAAAAATATCCAGGCCTGTTTCTTTTCCATGCATGTTGTGCATAGATGCTAGCGTCTCAGTAATCTCAAACCAAAGCATTTATTCCTCTGATGTCCGACAACAGTTGAGATGTTTCCGCCATATTAGTTGACTCATCAAGTGAAACAGCAAAGCTTTCAAGTTTTCTTGCTTTATTTTTCGTCTGTGAAGAATTTTCACTTTACGAGCAACAATATTTGCAGAAAGACTTACTGCTGAGAAGGAATTTTTTTCCGGACACATTTTCATTAAAACCTGTGTTATATATCCTTTAATAAGTTCGCCATTTGTAAAGGGTTTAACTTTTTTAGTAAATATAAGGTGTCCCAGTAAAATGTACACACTCTTTAAGTGAATGTAACCTTGGCTACCGTTGGTCTGTTGAAATTTGGTCAAGTGTCTCATGACTAAACCGGAAGTTGGTTTAAAGTTTTGGAGGGTTAAATAAATTTAAACATGCCGTCGAGATGTATAGTTCCAAAATGCCAAGGTAACTACGAAAATGGACCAAAAGTTACCATATTTTCATTTATCAAAAAAAGGAAATAATTTACCAGTGGATTAATGCAATAAAAAGAAATGATTTTACTCCATCTAAATATAACAGAGTACGTGTTTAAATGTTTGAGATATTTAAAAAAAAAACAACAACAAAAAACGCGCTTTTTTATTTTTATTTATTTATTTTTTTAGAACGTATTTTAAAATAAAAATGAAAGTATGTATATAAAAAAATGAATTTTACATGTAATTTAAGTTATGTGCTGAAATAAATTATTATTTAGAAACTTATTTAAAATGGGGAGTATGGTGAAAATATTATGTACTTTCACCTAACAATTTAATAAAAGCGATATCGTAAAAACGGAATTCCTTGTTTAAATGATTCTAAATAAGAAAAATCATTTATCTTTTTAGTTCAACTATTTTACTGTGCAATATTTATATCAGCGTGAAATAGATTAAACTTTTTTTTTAAAGTTCATGACCGTTTTTGTTATCCCAAAAGATTATTAATAATTATTTTTGGTAAATTTCGTGGCCCTGTAGTTGTCAGAATTTTGAAGAATATAGTTCCAAAATAAACTATTAAAATTGTTTAAAAAAAAATAATATTTTTTATTTAAAAAAAACTATAATAAAAAAACAATATGTCTATTATTTTTTAAACAATTTTAATAGTTTATTTTGGAAGTATATTCCATAAAGAAAATAAACAACCCACTTTAAACGGAGAAATTACGAGTTTTGTATATGTTATTCGCAGTTTTGTGTTAGGGTTGTCAAAAATTCCCCCAAAATCCTGATACTGCTAGTGGCGCTGTAAACGAAAATAACGTTTAAAATTACGGTAAACGAGTAGTTTCCAAGATATGAAGAAATGTTAGTTTTAAAAAATGGGGGATCACTTTTCTATAAAAATTTAACGTAAAATGAGCACACACTTTATGGCCATTTTTTTTTCGGGTGCTTTCTTTTTAACAAATAAAAGCGAAGAAAAATGAGTATGGCCACCTTTATGTTGGGGGTTGGGAGTCAACGTACAATGAACACAGTTTAACGTAAAATGAGCACCCCCTTTCAAAAAGTGTAAACAGAATTTTTGTCGGGGAGAGAGGGTCAACTGTAGGTGCTCATTTTACGTTTAGTTGTGTTCATTCCTACATCAAAGAAGCACTTCGCCTTGCTTGAGGCGAATATGTAATTAAAAAAAAAAAGTTCTCGTTGCCCATGTAAAAAAAACCCAAACAAATTGGCCATAAAGTGGGTGGTCATTTTAGGTTAAATTACCCCCTCCCCCCTTTTTTTTTAACTAACATCTCTTTATATCTTGGAAACTACTAGTTTGCCGTACTTTTAAACGGCATTTTCGTTTTCAGCACCCCCGAAAACCTGTAAAAGTGGTAATTTAAAATGACTTAATTTTTTTTATTTTATCGTTTTTTGTCATGTAATTTTTTTTGTATTAAGTCAAACATGGTACGATTTTCTTTTAAATTATTTCTTTAGGTATGTGAACTTCATTTTCGACCTGAAAACATACAGCATGAGGCATCAGCATTTGATGAAAGGACTGGAAAGACAATTAGTGTTAAATTAAAAAATATTTATCTTAAAGATGGTGCTATTCCTCGAATATTACAAAACTGTCCCTCCTATTTATCGTCATCAACCACTTTTAGAGAGTCTCATAACGCAAAGAAAATGCGTTTAGAAAATTCTGCTCTTAAGCGTGCATTATGTGAAAGTGTTGCTGACGAGTTAGAGTTACGGAAACGTAAAACTTTCCATAATATTGATGATTTAGAAAGAAAATTAACGTTTACAGTTAAAAATTATTGGACTTCTATTAGGCAAGACAATACCATCATAATATGTCATATAAAGAGATGCCCATGCCCCAAAATAAAAATGTCTATGGTTATTGAACTGGGCTTGGCCGTTAGAGTATTCTGTAGTGATGTAGAAATGAGTGCTATAGGGAAGTATAGAATTCCTAAACATGTAACAGAGGAAAATACTCTACAGATTTTGATGGAAAACATGAAAAAAAAATGGACATCGAAGAACAGGAAATGAAAACTTCTAATATAAGTTCTTTATTAAAATTAATCTTATCATTTTTGCTATTAGTGCAAGATGAATCATTTAAATATTTTAATGCCATTAAGTTCATATATGAACAAATTGACATAATGACAATGAATAAGGTTAATTATTCGAGTGAAATGATGGTATTTTCTTCCTTATTATATAACTGCTCCCCTAGAGGGTACAGACTGTTAAGAGACACTAAAAATGTAATTTTACCATGCTATTCAACCATTCGAAGATTAACCTTATCAACTTCAATGAATCCTGTCATTGAACAACACGATAACAATTTTCTCATGTATATTAAAAGTAAGTTCAAGTTACTAATGCAAAATGACATCACAGTATCTTTACTTGTTGATGAAATACATCTCAAACCTTATCTTGATTATAAAGGTGGTAATATTGTTGGCTTAGCTAACAACAGCAATGAACCTGCCACAAGTGCATTTGCTTTTATGCTTAGCAGTGTATTCTCACAAAATAAGGATGTCGTGCATGTTATGCCAACTAAATGTCTTCTAGCTGAGAACTTATTTGACATAATTTAACGTGTAATAATTGGCTTAAAAGATATAGGGTTTAAAGTATTATCTGTTATAACAGATAATAATGCAATAAATAAAAAAGCTATGTCTTTCTTTTGTAGCCCATCAAAGCTTTCAATTGTATATCCCCATCCAGTTAGAACGTCTATCCCTGTTTTCTTCTTATTCGACTCAGTGCATATATTAAAATGCATTAGAAACAATTGGCTTGGCCAAAAAGATGAACGTAAATGCATGATGTTCCCAAAGTTTTGTTATAATGAAAATCATGAATTAGATAACATCCAAAGTGCTCCATTTTCTAGTTTACATAAACTTTATGCCCTAGAATCTCAATCACTTGTGAAATATTGCTATAAGTTGACTTCAAAAGCTCTTTCTCCGACTACTTTTGAAAGGCAAAATGTTAATTTGGTTTTGAAAATTTTCATCGACTATACTATTCAAGGTTTACTAACCTTAGGAAAACAGGAATGCTTGACAAATTATGCAGAAATCGCAGAATACATTCAAATATTTTATATTTGGTGGACAATACTGAATGTGAAAACACCATATAAAGGTTGTCGACTTCGTAATAAATATGCTAATCCACTCACATTAAATAGTGATAATTATAGTTTCCTAAATGTGTTCTGTGACTGGTTAGAAACTTGGAATAGCATTCCTGGAAGAACTGGTAAGTTAACAAAGGAAACATATACTGCTTTGCACCATACTACTTACGCAACTTTAGAATTGACTAAATATTGTATAAATGTAATGAACATGGTGTATATATTACCAGGAAAGTTTCAGACAGATAACCTTGAGGCAATGTTTGGCCAGTATCGACAACTTAGTGGAGATCAGTATAATATATCGATACGTCAGGTGTATGAATGTGAAAAAAAAAACTCAGAATGTTGTCAGTTTTAAAATTGAGCTCACCAATTAATAAGCGAACTATTGAATTGAAAAATTTAAAAGAAACTAACTGGGATGAAATGTGATCATATTACGGTAGCCACGGATGAAATGACAAGGGAGCAAGAGTTACATTTTTATGAATTTAACATAGATGTAACAGAAGATGATGTTAATCAATGCAAGGAAGTACTTCCTGTTATATTATACTTAGCAGGTTATTGCTGTCATGCAATTTTCAAAAAACTGAAATGCAATAGCTGCAAAAATTTAATATCCGGGAGAGAGGCTGTTGAAGAAATAGCTGAATTAAACAGCTACTTTCAGGGTATTAACAGAGATTCTCTGTTATACCCAAATGATATAACTAATAATTTTGTCTTATATAATTATATAGTTATAAACAAGCTTACAAAATGCGATTCTTTTTTACATTCGATTCATTAGAGAAAATTAGCCATGTACATAACTTTAAATATTTTGGCTAATCAAAATCGATTATTTCATGTTGACTCTTGTGATGAGGGTCACACTATTCAGCAAATTGAAAAAATGCTGATATGGAGTTCATCGAATTCCCTTATAAACAATTTTTGTTGCAAAGAGAATGACAATATTAGTAAAAAAAATATTAGAAAAAGAAAAATTCAAACTTTTAATTAAATTCTACAACAGATTTTTTAAAAAAAGTTTTAATATTCAATGCTTGAAATATTTCTGCCTTAGTAACTTTGTTTATACTAACATTTGTTTGAATTTAATTTTTAACTTATTGTTTGTTATTCAGTTAAACTAATTGTTCGTTATTCAGTTAAACTAATTTATTATTCGTTTTCCAGTTAAACTAATTTATTATTCGTTTTTCAGTTAAACTAATTTATTGTTCGTTTTTCAGTTAAACCAATTTATTGTTCGTTTTTCAGTTAAACTAATTTATTGTTCGTGTTTCAGTTACTCTAATTTATCGTTTGTTTTTCAGTTTTGATTTTTTAAATATTTTTTTATTATTTAAAAATATTTATTGTTCATTTTTATTTATTTCTATTGAATAAACTTCAGTTTCATACAAATCAAATCGTATTCCTTTTTAAACTTTTTAACAACTTTTCTCCCTTTCAATTCGTTTATTATTATTAATATTTTTATTATTAATATTGGATGAGTTTCTGTACAAACTATTATGTTTATCTTTTTTACTCCAATTTTGAAGTTTTCTAACGCTTTCTGTAAAAAATGTCTGATCATTATCGACAGTCTGCGTTCCACTTATCTTGCTTGCTAAGACCTATGGCGATGACGTCATTTTTCAGCTGACAGGCCATCTATGACGATGGTCACGACGTAACTTCAACATTTATTATAAATAAATAATTTTTTCCTGTGTTAATAATGGCTAAAGAAAGACTAAACTATGAGAAAAAATCATTCTAAATTGTTTATTGGAAGACCAAGAACATAAGTGAAGTACAAAGACGTTTTAGATGTACCAACAATGTTTACAATTATTTGTTTGTGAGATAAGTTTGAGTAAAAAAAAAAACAACAGTTAAATGAACAGTTAAAAAATGTCCATAAGAACCACTCCGGAAGACAACGATCATCAACCAGTCTCACAAATGCAAGAATAGTCATTGTGAAGTTTCACCAATCGGCTAAAATCGGTTCGGCAAGCAGAAATTTCAAAATGTTGGATTCAATCTGTGAGCGTTGTTAGCAGTGTATGGACCACAATTGCTACCAAATTGAACACTTTCGATAATTGACTGATTTTTATATTTTTTCACTGTATTTTGATGTATAGTTTTTTTTCTTTGTTATAATAAATTAGCCTGGGTGCATGGCGTTACCCGTGTGTTTGGAAGTGTGTATTAAGCAAAATAAATAAATAAATAAATAAAAATAAAAAATAAATAAATAAATAAAAAATAACGTGACGTCTTTGCTGTGGTGCCCATCGCCAAACCGAAAGTGACGAATGTTTAAATTAAGTCAAGTCAATCAAAAAGAGTGGATGACTTTCGAAAATATCGGCGAATAAAGCAACCTCTCCCTGTAGAAAAGTGCCCGGATGAGGGTACAGAAATTAATATTTTATGCCAATTTTTCGATATTTGTCATCCGAAAGGACATCTTCAAAACGATGCCAATCTCGTGAAAACCCGTTGCATTTGTAGAAAGTTTTAGGCAGACATACAAACATACATACATTTAAACAGACAGGTGAGATTTATGTTATAGACTAGCCTGGGTGCCAGGCGTTGCTCGGGTATTTGGAGATGTGCGTTGAGCAAAAAAAAAAAACAAAAAAAAAAACTAGTTGTACTAGGCAGACAGGCAGGCTCGAATCCGTGACGCGAAGGCAGAAAAGAAAGTGGAGGTGTGTGTAAAGGTGTTGGTTGAGAAAAAAAAAAAATTGCGAGTAGTAAGTAGGCTCGAACCCGTGACGCGCCAAAGGAAAAAGAGGTGAAAAAACCCCTGTTTTATCGAAAAGCCTACCGTGGCTGTGACGTCACGGGTGGTCGAAATAACGCCTTTTATGCGATGTCATTTACGCGAGCTTTGAATCACTTGCAAAAAATGTCAGTGAAACACCGACCCTCCCTGTAGAAAAGTGCCCAGTTGAGGGTGAAGGAATAAATGTTTTTGGCCAATTTTTTCATATTTGTTGTCCGAAGTGTCGAAGTAAAAATGATACGAATTTCGTCAAAATCCGTCGCCTCTGTCAAAAGTTTTAGGCATACATACCTACACACATATACATACATACATACATGATGATTGCAACGTCTTGTCAGACGAGTGCCACACCCTCAGACACTTAAAATCCATGAGCCCAAATACCTGAGGGAGTATCTATACAAAGATGATGTTACAGAGTCTTAGCTTTGTACGACAGCTAAGTCTCTCTCTCAGTTTAAAATGTTGAGATCCAGCAACAAGTAAGAGCAAGATAGCCAGCAACAAGTTAAACTGCAGACCAGCTTAATGCGGGTACTGGTCTTCCGCTTTATGGTTTTTTAAATCAGAGATTTGCTTCTCCTAGAAAGGTTGCCTTTACCACGGCTTACGGGAGCCCTCTCCACCCCAATACACATATACACACACACACATATACACGGTGCTAGTTGGCCGTTGACACAGAAAAAGAGTTCATTCGCCCTTTGGAAGGTCTTGTTTTTAATCCTTCAGGGAGACTAGCCACCCTCCTCACCAAACAAGTCTGGTGGGGGAACCAGTTTAGTCGCCGGTGACCCGACCATGAGGCAGGTAGTACTGGGTTACATCGTACCAGTAGCATATGACATGACCTGACACATAACATACATACATACATACATGCATACATACATACATACATACATACATACATACATACATACATATAAACATATAGACAAGTAAGATTTACATTATAGATGTTGATTATATGATTATCTAAAATGTATCCATTTAATTGGGACACCCTACATGTACATCACATGAAAACTTTGCTGCTTCATTCTCTGCAATTTTCTTTGCAAACTGCATTGTATTGGTGACAAATTTTTCTTAAATTTTTCAAATTCCTCTGTTCGTAGCTGCCCACTGTATGGCAAGTAACGCGAAGAATGCTTCGTTACATAATGTTACCAAATATTTTTTCTTTAAATACTGTAATAGTGTCATTGCATATACGACACAATACCTTATCATCTGACACTGATCTCTATTTCTAAATTTATTTAGACCTCAAAATGGCGGAGGAGTTTGGTAGAGTTTTCAAATTTTGACCACTTGACAGCCAAATTTCTGGCCGACAATCGATTAAAAAGATTTTCCCAAATCGCAATACTCCTTATGTCAAATCTCGAGTCTCTAGACTGAAAAATTGACAGAGTAGTTTAGTAGGGAAATATACACACACAGAAACACACAAACAATTTAACTTTTATAGATATATAGATTACTCGGAATATTTTAATACGACTGGTTGATGGGCCGGGACATTTCCTGGTAAAGTACAAGTGAATCACATAATGAAAACTGAAAAATGTGTTAAATACACATAGAGTTGATTTGATTTCTTAGCTTAATTTGCGAGTCTTTAACGGTTTTTCCGTGCAGATTAAAATTCAAGTTTTTTATTCCACAAGCAAATGATAAAATCTAACATGAGGGAAAGGAGGGGAAAAGAGAGGATGACTTCCTATGATCAAATACTTACTTTTTTTTCGTATCAATATACTTTCGCACAAATGGTTCTGTTACGTAATATATATATATATATATATATATATATATATATATATATATATATATATATATATATATATATATATAGATATGAAATGAAAATTACAATTGAATTTACCAAAATGATCCAAGATGGTAAAATTAAAGTAAATTATAAATATTAAAGAATTAATATTTATAAAATTATCTCAGCTAGATATAAAAGCTCGATAATATCAAATAGGAAATAGAGCTTATATAACCAAATAGGAAATATTTTATTAACATATTTTTAACAGATTTTTTTTAACATATTTTATTAACTGTTTGCTCATATATATATATATATATATATATATATATATATATATATATATATATATATATATATGAACCATGTTTACCATCTAACAGCCTCGTCAGCCGTCTGCCTCCCCCTTATTATCTCTTACCTCAACCCCCCCCTTTTTTCTAGTATTTCTTCTAAAACACTTCTTCCTAATACTAACAACCACTTCTGTAAGATCTGACGAGACTGTTAGATCGTAAACATGGTCCAACATCTGAAACATATGTAACCAAACATATAAAACGGTAATAAAAAAATAAAACACATATTTGCTCTGCAATAGTATTGAGCACTCTCTTCAGGTTTTTACTAATTACCAGTTTTACCAAATATATATATATATATATATATATATATATATATATATATATATATTTGAATGTTAAAAACGACATTATTTTTGCACCAACTAATAATAAAAAAAAAATCTGTTAAAATTAAAAGCAAAGTAAACGAAGGAAAAGGAAATATAAATAACGAAATTGTCTTTGGATGTGAGACAACAAATTGGTTAAAGTCAGGAAAAAAGTTGAAAGCAAATTGTAAATTAAAAGAAATCGCCTGAAACGGATTAGGCGGGGCATATGTTCCTCCTTTGACAGGACAAAAGTTACAAGAGAATGTAGTTTAAAATAAAATAGTTTTTTTTTTGTTCAAAGGGAACAATTAAATGTGATAAACGAATATGCTTTTTCATTTACTTTGATCCTTTCTTTTTACTTTCTCTTTTCCTTCTTTTCCTGCGCCCCTCTTTTTTGCATAACTGGTGAAGGGTTTTATATTCTTTTTTTAGTACATAAACAGGCTAACTTTACAAAAATACATCCCAATCATAATGAAATTAAGTGTTAGCTCGGGAAGAGTTAGCTCCCTTGATCTTTTAAAAAATTACTCAAGTAAAATGAATTAAAAAAAAAATAGGTAGATAGATTAATAGATTATTTGTGAAATAATTAACAGATTTTGCTTCGAAACACAAATATTTTACAATGGCGCTGTCGCCTGTTTTCAACAGTTGTCCTTGACCATTAGTTTTCAGTTTTCAGTTTTCAGTTCTTCACAAGATACTTTCCAATGTCGGAGTCAGCTTGCGAAAAATCACCCGTCTAATTTATTTTCTTTTTCAAATTCTTTACTACGTGGCTTCTTTGCCGCCGCCCCCTCCCAATCTCTCCAGTCCATCTAATGGGTGACCGCTCATTGCGTTTTTTATGTTTTTTTTTTTTTTTTTTACTAGGGAGTTACCACTTATCGAAGCCGAAAGGCTACTCAAGGATAAGGGTTAATGAGTGTACGGTTGTCACTGAAGCAACAACAAAGATTGTTAGTGATGGAAATATGGTATGATTTGTATTATTTAAGGGGACAGCTCAACAAGAACTTGTTTACATTGGACTTGAAGACGACCATTTTGTAGTCAGCTGAAAAGCAGACTAGCAGAACAAAGTTCCACGGGAAGGCAGTTTTAGGAACAGAAGCTCTGTTCATGGAATTTACGTTTAGGTGTAGAGAGAGAGAGAGAGAGAGAGAGAGAGAGAGAGAGAAAGAGAGAGAGAGAGAGAGAAAGAGAGGGGATTGTTGATAGTAGTTGTAGTTAGACGAGTGCTGTTTGTAAAAGTTTGGCAAAGGGAGGATCATAGATTGAAGCTCAGATGAGCATTTGCCATGAAAATAACGATAGGGAAAAGGTAGGCTTGCAACGTCTCTTCTGTGGGAAAGAGGTTGTAGGTTGGCGAAAAGGGCATCACCTATTGGGTTTCTAAGCCAGGTTTGAACTCTGTCAAGGCAGGATAGGATATTCCAAGCAACTCCTGTCCAGATGTTGCAACAGTACTCTATCTTAGTACGTTTGATTTTTATACAGGTAGTGGATTACGCGGGATCGAGATACGTTCTGGAGCAGTAAAATGATGCGATCTTTTTTTTTTTCCAGTGACCTTGACAACAGATTTGATGTAAATCTTCCATTTCAGATCAAGAGTGAAGGTCAAAGTCAGAAGTTTGTTAAACTTCATATATCAATTGGGGCCAAGTGGGGACCGGAGCGTTTATGGCGAAACGATAAAAGCTTGATTTTAGATGTATTGAAATTAAACAGCCACCTTTTACCCGATTGCACCACGTGCCCAGTGTTTGAGGAGGAGGAGGAGGAGGAGGAGGACAGATAGATAGATAGATAGATAGAGAGAGAGAGAGAGAGAGAGAGAGAGAGAGAGAGAGAGAGAGAGAGAGAGAAAGAGATATCTTGGTTGTTGTTGGCTTTTGAAATGTTGCCGTAGATGGTAGTGCCATCTGTTTTATAGGTCGGCAAATGAACTTACATAGAATGTGATTTAGTTGATCGTTGATGAAGTTAAGGGAAAGTGTTGCGCTCAGGATGGATCGCTGGGGCACTCCAGCGTTGATACTTTGAGTTTCGGACTTCTGCCCATCGACGACTACTCGTATACACCTATTAGAAAGAAAAATGATCGATGGTTGCAAAGATATTTCAAGGTATTCTGTAGCTGGAAATCTTGTGAAGTAACCCCTTATGCCAAACCCTATCAGATGTCTTTAATATGTCAAGAGCTATTGCTCTAGAGAAGAAATCCCCCCCATCAAAAAATTCACTGATCTTATGTGAAATTACAGTCAGTACATCAGCTGTGGACCTTGCAGGACGGAAACCATATTGCATGTCACTGGGTAGGCTGCTTTTGCTGAGGCGGTTGAAAATTTCCCTATTCAACACATTGTTAGGCTGAAAGTTTTAAAATGGCCGACATGATTTTGAGTTTGTTTTTTCTCCATTTTTCAGAAAAGTTTAACTTCCACTTTTTTCCGATAGACATTGAATTTTCACCGCCGGACTTCTCTGTGGAGGTTGATATTTAATTTACCAGTAAATATGAAAATGGCAAAAGGAGTCCATCACAAATATACTATTGCAGTGGTTTATCAACTTTATAAGGTAAACCCCAACTTAAAATAAAAATAAAGGGAATCTTGTCTCGTATGCGATGCGCAGGCGCAAAAGACAAGTGAAAGTAAAGAAGAAGAATGAGACGTATAGGAGGTTGTTACAAATGCTGTATTGCAGTGTGTTATCAACTTTATTAAGTAACCTTTGTTAAAAAACGGGAATTTGTCTCGGAGGCCATCAGCAGGCGCAGAAGACAATTGAAAATGAAGGCTGGCAGCAGAGTCAAGAAGAAGAAAAAGAAGAAGAAAAAAGAAGACGAAGAAGAAGAAGAATTACTAGAAGACGAATAAAAAGAAGAAGAAAAAAGACGAAGAAGAAGAAGAATTACTAGAAGACGAATAAAAAGAAGAAGTAAAAAGACGAAGAAGAAGAACAAGAAAAAACAAAAAGGAAGAAAACAAACGAAGAAGAAGAAAAAGACGACGAAGAAGATAAAGATGAAGAAGAAGGAAAAAAGACGAAGAAGAAGAAAAAGACAAAGAAGAAAAAGATGAAGAAAAAACAAAAAACAAAAAACAAAAACAAAAGACAAAAACAAAAAACAAAAACAAAAAACAAACAAAAAATAAAAAAAACAAAAACAAAAACAAAAAACAAAAACAAAAACAAAAAACAAAAGACAAAAACAAAAACAAAAAGCAAAAACAAAAACAAAAAACACAAACAAAAAACAAAAACAAAAAGCAAAAACAAAAACAAAAAACAAGAACAAAAACATAAACAAAAAACAAAAACAAAATCCACCAAACTATTTTCACATTTAACAATTTTTTTCCTGAATATTTTTTTACGATTTCCATAAGAGCTCTGAGGGCCGGATTAAAGACCTTGGCGGAACGGATCTGGGTTGTGGGCCGTACTTTGGCGACTCCTGCTTTAGATTGAAAGATATAGTACAGTCTGACGAGGCACGTTAATTTTATTTTATTCTTTTCTTTCTTGAATTTATTATCTACTATATAATAAAATGATTGCAAAAATTCCCCTCCGGACCAAATTACGGTAGGTTTGCAATAACAGATGCCACATAAAAATTTATTATATCTAAACTTTTACCCACCATCTTATGTAACATTTGAACGCCGTTACAGACACATTTATTCCTTGTAATAAAATCTTACCTTACCTTCATACGAGCGACATCATCACGATCGCCAAGATAGTCCGCATTTTCCTCTTCAAAGTCCTCCCACCGCTCCCTGTCAACACCGAATACATATAACACATTATAAGTATATTGCCCTGATATCTTTATTAATTGGATGAAACATTCATACACATACGACTTCTTTTACAGTTCGCTATTCGAAAATGATATCTTCCCACTAACATTCCGGCTATTCTCATTGCCTGAGAATATAAAATTCTATTATTCGAGATTACTCAGATTCTTACAAAAAACGGACACGTCAAACCTTAAACAATATGGCTGCTCAATCTACACGAATCACTACATTTATGCATGGTAAACAAAAAAAAAAATCTACTACGCTCATATTCATAAATTTACGTAGTTATATCCCTACCTTACACACATTACCGCCACGCATTGTTTTAAATTAATTATAATTTCCTCCCGTCGTTTTTCCGCGATGTTACAGACTAATGTTTACAAAAACTTATAACATTTAGTTTTAAGTTACACAAATAAATAGTCGTAAATTTGGTACAAATAAGTTACAGCAGCTTCTTCTCGTAATGTTTATGTCTATTGCAAATACCGTTGCTTCGTTGGTTTCAGCGCAGTAATTTTTTTTCCATTTTGCATTATTTACATTAACATTATCTACATATTTTTTCAATAAAAAAAATTCGTCGCAACATTCTTTTTATCATGTTCGGTTTCAGCGTCCTAAATAATGCGATGTTAAAAATTAGATAATCTCTTAGTAAATGTATACAAACTGTTGTCAGTACCCGACTATTAACAGAAGACCAACGAACTAACGATACTTTCATTACATGGAAACATTTACAAAAGAAGCGGCGGCACCTTTTCCTTTGATTTAAAAGTAAATGATATGGTACGGTTAAAAAAAAAAAAACATTAACGAACCAACAATATTTCCCTTTACAAAATAAGCTGAACAACTATTTAATTTTGTTTAATGATTTTTTTTTGTTTTGTTTTGGTAACGTTTTTTTTTTTTTTTTTTTTTTTTTAAATTGGCTTTTACCATAAAAAATTCTTCGTCCCAGCTTTCTCCCTTTAATTTTTTGATTTAATAAAAAAAAATATCGTTGGATCGAGCGTCCGAACTTACGAGATGCAAATATGAACGAATCTTAAAAGAGTTGTCTCCCCTTGCACAGCGCAAAAAAATCGTACTGTAAACTGACATCTTGCTGCTCAACTCAATCCAAACTACCCACGCATTTATGCACCAAATAGTAGCCCCCTACATCAAAGTGACACCGAGCCTACATTGGGGTGAATAGGCAATAAAACAAAAAAATTATTTCTCGATTTTAGAGCATCTTCTAAACTCTCACACTATCCTATTTTCTTTTTTGTTTTTGTTTTCCTTTGTTTTTAGGGGAGGGGGCGTTTTGGAGTCCATTTTTCTCCTTTTTTATTATTTTCTACTACTGTGGAAGTTTCGTTTGTTGACAGACTAACAAATCATAAAAAAACTATTTTTTTTTATATAAAACATATTCTTACACTCAAAGCCTGAATTACATCCAGAAAACTCCCCATTTTCATTAATTTTCATTCAGTTTGTATTTGACTACATTTACGCCAGTTTCTTGATTTATTTTGTCTGTCAAATAATTTACGCAGCTAAAGCACAAATTTAGACTTATTTGTTTTTGTTTAGTATATTTGTTTACTTCTCTTTCCACGACACATTATCGACACTGCTCAGGCATTAACTTTCTTTTTAGGTAATTATTCACCTTAGCTGCACCTACACAATTTCCTTTCAACTTACGATTTTTATAAATTTTAGACTATGCTGAATAAGACAATCTCTTTTGACTTTGGCGGAGACAAGTAGTTTTCGAAATATAATGACATGTATTATGGACTGTCATTCACTGTTTTACACACGCTCGATAAACAAGTCTACTTCTCTCCGCACGATACTGTCCCTCCCCCATTTTTTTTGGTTTATAGTCTTTGCAAGGTGGGTATGCGGACAACGAATGTCAAGGTTAAATTTGGGGGCAAATACTTTGAAAACTCCTCTCATAAAACAGGGTGTCTATTCTGAAAGCCGTTCTTACCATAGCGAGGTTGGGCGTGTCTATTCCATACGATGTTCTTAACATTAGGACGTTAGGGATTGGCCACCACCACGGACAACAACCATATTTAATTTTTTACGAGGGGTAAGCATGCTTCCACCGGACAACGGGCAATATATATATATATATATATATATATATATATATATATATATATATATATATACATACATACATACATATATATATATATATATATATATAAAACTATTTTATTTACTCACATAAAATTAATATACGAAAGTATAGATTTATGCGTAAACTTTAAGTATTTACTTCAAAAGTGCTCAATACGTAGGTAGAGCTAGTTAGTAATTTATAAAATATATATATGGCGATTAAGCTACACTGAATATTCGGCGTTTCATCCACTATAGGATTCGTCAGGCTTATGCGCATAAGTCTGACGAATCCTATAGTGGGTGAAACGCTGAATATTCAGTGTAGCTTAATCGCCATATATATTTTATATATATATATATATATATATATATATATATATATATATATATATATATATATATATATATATATATATATTGCAGGTCCTTCCTTTCAGATTTTATCATCTCTGAGAGTGTGGATTACCAGATTGCTAGTCGGCCGTGGCGCTCCTACTAAAGAATTCCGAACAAACGATGGGCTTTTTTTTTTTAGGTCAACATGCACTTCATCTATTGCTCTGACTTTTGAAAACCTAAACTGAACTTACGTTTCTGAAGTTTTTTGAGATGAGGATTCGTTATTCATATTATTTGGATTCTTTGGACTATTGTTCTCACCTTGAGTGTCATTTTCACAACGTTTCACTCGTTTAAGGCTTCCGAAATTCCTACTAAAACTGTTCACAAGTTGTTAGAATACTTGGAAAAATCAATTGTAAAAGTGATATTCTCCTGAAGGTTGAAGGTTCAATTCTCAGTGTGGGCGACTGAAAAGTACAATTGCTAATTACTTCGGACCCCTATCCAGTCATGACTGACGGAACAAGAGCATGCTACTCCCGTGAAGTAAATAAAGGGTTCCGTTCGAAATTCTGTCAAAATTCTCAAGTTCGACAAAAAACATTCCAGAATTTGACAAGATACTCATGAAGAAGGTCGAAGGTAACATCGACCGAAACATGAAAATAACACTGAAAATGAGAACAGTAGTCCGAAAGATTCCAAATAATACGGACTTGTCCGATCTCTAACCTCTTACAGGTGTGTGTGTGGGGGGGGGAACAAATCAATATAGTTCAAAAATGCAAGCAAGTTAATCGAATACTTATTTGTTTCGGTAGTAAAATCCATGTGGTCGATGTTTCAAGGTTAACCATCAGTCCTGAACAAACTTCACTGCACTTTTCAGGGGTTAAATAATTAGACCCCCCCCATAAGCAACCAAGCATTTCTTAAAAGAAAAATGCTTCCTCTCCGTATGTTCCTGGATATGACCTTAAACTATATCCGATGGCGAGACCCCAGCTTGCGGGCTTTGGGGAGTGTGGAGCCACTCTTTAATTGCCATTGCTCCTAGGTCCACTCTGACCCGGAGTGGTAGTACCTGTTAGGGTCCCAACTATGAGTTAAATAGAAACCGACTTTAAAAAACAACAAAAACAAACATATTCTATTAAAAAAATTGTTTTTTAAAATCACTGGATTCAGCATTAAATAACCTAAAAAGGGTCGATATGCCGTAAAACAAAAACAACCAACCAATCAACCAATCAACCAATCCTCTTTGGATACGATGCCGAGCTGCACACCACATTGTAAAATAAATTGTCTGCTGGAAAATATGTGAAGTTGACGCTCAATATCAGCCGATGAAAATTTTTCCATCAAACCGCATGCCTGTATTTAAAGCCAACGCCAATAAAAATCTTTATTGTACCCCTCGACTTGATGTGGAAAACACCACCATGAATAAACGGTTGAAGCTGTCTTAAATTTATTTATTTATTTGCGGACTGTTATCCTCATCTTCGTAGTTGTTGTTGTTGTTGTTTCACCAGGTTTTGGTTAACTCATCCTCTGGCCTTCTTCAGGTGATTAATCGCGACGGGAGAGGAATGCTGAGTCTCTTTACCGTATTCCAGTACGCAATTACTACCTTCCATAGTTATTGCTGTCTCACTATGTCTTTGGCCAACTAATCCTCTGGCCTGCTTTGGGTAGGATTGAAACTGCTATCTTCAGACAATGCTCACCTGGAACCGTAAAGATTCAACACCTCTATCTACTACTCCACGGGCTCCTAAGGCATTAATTATTGCAGATACAGTTAAGAGACTCAGCATTGCTATCTCGTCGCGATTAATCACCTGAAGAAGGCCAGAGGATGAGTTGGCCGAAATGTGATGAAATAGCAACTATAAAGATGAGGATAATACTCCGCAAATAAATAAATAGATAAATAAATAAATAAATAAAAATAAATAAATAAATAAATAAATAAAAAATAAATAAATAAAATAAATAAATAAATATTCAAATTACTCATCTCAAAGGATTCCAATAAAATAAAATAATATATAATGCCTTAAATTTATTTTTATCATTTATTCTTTCCAAGGGCATTTGATTCTTTAAAGAAGAACTTGCACTTTCGCTACCCGTCCCTAGTTTATTTGCCAATAAAAACAAAAGCAAAAAACAAAAACGAAGCAAAACAAATCTCAGTTGTATATCCAGATTGCATGGGTGCTGGTCCTTATATAGTTATCGCCTTTAGCCTGAAGTAAATACTATTAAATGAACGTATAGTCTTAGATGTTTAAGTAATAATTATGTCTATGCAGTCCCTTGCATGCCACCGCGCAAGTTTTGCTCCAACTACACCCCATCGCAAGTGTTGACACTTTCACATCTATTCAATAACATAACTGTCATTTTTGTACCCCCCCCCCCAGGTTGACAGTTACGGTTGACTGAGGAAAACTGCACTGGAAAATAAATAAATAAATAAATAAAAATAAAATAATTAACAACCTGGAAAGGAAATTGCGCCATAATTACCAACGTGCATCTCTTGTGGAATGTGTAACTTCCGGTCAGCCATTTTAACGGATAGACGACGATACGATTGGGATTCTGTGCGATAAAAAAGGGGAGTTGGGGGAAGAAAAAAGTACCAAAAAGTCGGCAGTCTTGCAATAACGCCCGGCAAACTCGAAAGTAAGTTCGACAAATTTAGAAGGATAACATTAGTATTTTACACCGTCAAATCACGATATTACGAATTATTAAAGTTTAAAAAGTTTTAAAACTATTAATAAATAAAATATGTAAAAAAATATTTAATTGTTTTAAGTTTTACGCTTTCTTTTATTACGCACGGCAACGTTTCGCGGTTTTAATATTTTTAATTATTTTAGACGAGCCTGGGTGCCCGGCGTTGTCTGGGTGTTTGGAGTTGTGTGTGTTGAGCAAATAATAATAATAATAATAATAATAATAATAATAATAATAATAAAGTGGTAGTAGGCAGGCAGACTCGAACCCGTACCGCGAAGGAGGAAAAGAACGTGAAAAGAAAAATTACGTCTTTGCTGTTACGCCCATCGCCAAACCGGATTTGACGAAGGTTTAAATTAAGGCTAGTCAATCGAAAAAAGGGGAGGACTTTCGAAAATATCGGCGACAAAAGCGACCTCTCCCTGTAGAAAAGTGCCCAGTTGAGGTTAGAAGAATTAATGTTTTTAGCCAATTTTTCGATATTTGTCGTCCAAAGAGCTGAGCTTCAAACCGATACCGATTTCGTGAAAATCCGTCGCCTCTGTCGAATGTTTAGGCATATTACATGCATACATATATGATGATGATTGCAACGTCTTATCAGACGAGTGCCACTCCCTGAGACACTTAAAGACCACGAGCCCAAAAAATGACTTCCATCGTCACAGGAACATTTTAATAGACAAATGTCTGAGGGAGTATCTATACACAGATGATGTTACAGAGTCTTAGCTCTGGACGACAGCTAAGTCTCTCTCTCGGTTCAAAATGTTGAGATCCAGCAACAAACAAGAGCAAGATAGCCTGCAACAAGTTAAACTGCAAACCAGCTTAATGCGGATACTGGTCTCCCGCTTTATGGTTTTTAGATCAGAGATTTGCTTACGGGAGCCCTCTTCACCCCAACACACACATACACACACACACAAACACACACGGTGCTAGTTGCCTTTGACCCCGAAAAAGGGTTCATTCGCCCTTTGGAAGGTCTTGTTTTTAATCCTTCAGGTAGACTAGTCACCCTCCTCACCAAACAAGTTTGGTGGGGGAACCAGTTTAGTCGCCGGTGACCCGACCAAGAGGCAGGTAGTACTGGGTTACATGGTACCAGTAGCATATGACATGAACTGACATACATACATACATACATACATACATACATTTAAACAGACAGGTGAGATTTATATTATAGCTTATTAAAAGCATAAGACAACAGTACACTTTGCTTGATTTTCAAAGTTGTTTTATTTTGTATAAATTTATATTTTGTTACGTGGTTCATTACTTCAGATTTTATTTTGTTTTATTTTGTGTTCGTTTTTCTGTTAAGGCAACAATACACTTTCTAAAAATAGTTCCGTTTTTATGTTAACTAAATGGTTATAAATATATAAAAACGTATATTTTGTTCGTTTACTTTATTTAATCAAGTGGTTATTTCCAATTCGTTCAACATAATTTTCTTAACAAAATAACACATGATTTGACGGTGTAAATACTGATATGACCCTTCCAGAGTTGTCGAACTTACTTTCGACTTTGCCGCGCGTGATTGCAAGACTGCCAAAAAGTCTATATCAATACTAGAAGAATGGATGATATACAGTTTTTTTTTTTTTTTTTTTGCCTGTTCCTCTTCCACTTCAACAAGGTTTGACATGAGGTTTAGCTATACATATATACACGACATAATCACGTTGACACAACGATTCTCGCCAGATCACCGAAGTTAAGCAACGATGACCCTGGCCAGTACCAGATGGGTAACCATTTGTAAATGCTAGGCGCTGTATGTACCGCGTCTGGGCGTAGAATTTCCCATGTTAATATCTGGGGACGCGTTTAATCTTCTAGGAGAGATACACCCCCACTCTTCGCGCAGACATGTATCTAAGAGAAGGAACACTCTGGTGTAAAAACCTGAAGTCTACTGTCTGCTCTGTCCTTTGGCAGCTATAGCAGCACCGACTGAGATTATCAGTCGTACCAAAAAGTGTGATAGGTTCTACGCTAAAAACAAATCATCCCTGAGGATTTCCGAATAACTTAGTTGTTGTGGCGGAGCTCATACGTCGCAATAAACGGGAGTATCATCAGATTATCGTGGCAAATTCAGACGCCCCCCCTCCCCCAAATAGCGGGCGTTGCTTACTTTGTTTAGATAGGACTTATCAATATTCTCCGGTAGGATTGCCTTAAGCAGTAAATCAATCCCTACTCCCGAAGAAAGAAGTAATGACCTACTGTGACTACTGGTATAAGTCCGTACCCGTTATCTGAATGATATCATCATTCAAAGTGTAGTATCTGTTTTAACCATAAGCTTCATCTGTTCTCTCGGATAATAAAATGGAAATTATCCTAGACTAGAGCGATATTTTTATCCATACCTAGGATGTCACTTTATGGGGAACTGGAGTTTCGCTACAATAAAAACGACCTTATGCCTAAATCGGCCCTCGTCGGGAGACAAGTAAAAAGGAAATGTTGCCATCATTTTGCTGCTGTTATTTTTCGTTACGTTTCGGCCGTTGCACATTTCGGGTTTCCTTTTGTTGTTCAGGCGATAAAATAATCTTTTAATTTTTTAACCGAGCGACTCGCGCGTATGGCAACTGTATGCAAATGACCGAGCTGTGTGTATAACCCTAACACCCTCTCTTGTCAAAGGGCCGGGCCGCATCCGTCGCTATCCTGGTTCACGGGAGCATACTTGTGATGTACTTCTGGCCGTGTTCGTCGCTCCCAGCTCACATGACCATAGATGCAACCCAGCAGGGCTACATTCTTACTTGTCTAGTGGTGGACCCCTCAAGGGTGACCAGACTCTCACTGGTCACTGGAAAATATATTTCTGCTGCTCAGGGCACGCGAAATGTGTATGACCCTAAGTCCGTGTGGCAACATTGTCGATTTCGGTCGTCACTCTGGCTTCGTGCTGGATCCAGTCTATCTCTTTCATCATCTGGCGTCAGGGCATACCTGAAATAAACTGCATCTTCATTCAGGCCGGCAATCGAGAAACAAGGAAAACTCTGGGACATTTTTATATAACGAAACAAAATAATTATTCATAAATCGTTTTACACTTGCTTATAGTCGAGTTCTTTGATTCAAGCTTCATGATGCAGGTTGTATAACTTAAGTTCCTCTTATTGATTTCCCAGCTAAGAACAAGAGCTTTTCAACTTAGCTCCTATGAGGGTTTCGCCCCCCCCTCGCCCCAGGCGGGGTGAGAGCGATGTGGACGCCTCGATGCCAGCCAGTAAAAAGGACCCTAACTCTAAAAAGCCAATCGTTTTTATAAAACTGGCCTCTTCTCCCCTCTCTCATATTGAAGATTACTTTTCCTTTTTTTTTTCTCTGAACCTCTTTTTTTCTCTATCTTATTCTTTTTCTTCTCTCGTGAACTCCTTTCTCTATCCCCTTATTTTATTGTTTTCATTTTCTATTTTCTTGTGACCCTCTTCTTCCTCTTTCATGACCATATCTCTCCCTAGGTTCAATTTATTTATTTCTCTGTCCAACTAACTTATCACTGACTTGGTGGTCTGGTAGTTAAATACAACAGGTGGACCCAAATGACAACATCTCCCAGACACCAAAGCAGACCTTTTGAACCCAAGTCATTGTACCTGTCTCACTCAATTAGTAGTTAAAATTAATTTTTACCAAATCCAACTAGAAAAACAATCTCTTGTTCCACGAATCCTGTTATCAGATTATATATTTGCTTTTCATTGAAAAAGATACTATTTCTTCTCTGGTGGACAGAAATCTCATAAACATGTGTTTTTCCTTGACCAAGTGTCAGCATGCCCCCCCTCCGACCATACCTCATCTTCTCCCATCTTCATCTAGCTGTATAGGATATCTGGCGCTGCCTGGGATCTCGTTACATGTGCGAGATGACTCTCGACAAGAAAGAAAGAAAGAAAAAAAAAAGAATATAAACAGAAGAACGTGAGCGAGAGACCGAGATATCACGCCAGAGAAGGGAGCGGTATTCAAAAGGTATTCGAAATCACGCCAGAGAAGGACAGACAGACGCTTTACGCATGGTGGCCGTGGGCGACAAGAAAAGACTTGTAAATAAATAGACACAATATTCAACGTATGTAAATAAATGTCAGTTATTTCACTAAAGGAAAAAAATGAGTCGAGTTATTCCTTTCTAATTTTCCTGCAACGTGTTGGGTTCTTATACATGAACAACTTAACACATGCAATTTATTTATTTGATCTGATTTCATTTTTTGCTTAACGACATATCAACCCTTTTTAGAGCATTGTTAAAAATTATTTGATCGACAAACCATAGATACCATTTAAAACATATGATGGCGAATAATTTGTATAGTGAATTTTTATTTTGAACGTGTTGTTTGACCCGGATGTCCAATCCCTGCGACGTCCTCCAATCGCAGTTCAAACTGCAACTAGATAAAAAAAAAAATAATGTAATTATTATGGTGGCGAAGTGTGACGTCATGATAGTGGAAAAATCGTGTATTCGTTGCAAAATAACAATGTTGTATGGAGAGATTTGTTTAGCAAACTTGTTGCTAATTTTATTTACCCAAAGTAGGCGAAGGTAAATAGAAAATACATCACCAGATGCTTTTTTTTCATTTTATAAAAATTTGAGACTTTATTTTTAATAGTAGAATTTGTCAAACATCCGATTCAAACAACACGTTCCAATAAAAATTCACATTACAAAAAATAAATACGATCTTTGTATAGTCATAGTTATAGTCATTTAATAACTTTTGTGCCACAAAAAATAATAGTTGTACGTACGTCTTTGAATGTAAAGATATGTCTGCTTTTATATGTAAATATATATATATATATATATACTAGCAGGGAGACCCGACGTTTCCTGGGATTAAATAGTATCAACGAATGTTCATCCTTCTAATACCGATTGGAACGATAAAAGTGTCGCCTTCAAGAAAACATTACAGCTTTATTTAAAACCTTTTTGTGAAAAAAAATCCATTCATTTATCTTGATTATGTACTAGAGCTGACATCTATTCAACGTAGCCGTCTTCAGCCTCAAGCACCGTATCTATACGGGTCCGGAATAGGAGGTGTGCCTTTTCCACAAGCGCCGACAGTGATCAGGCTAGTTTTGGTGTTGTGAGACGTCATGTTGATGATATTCTAGGTGTGTCAGAAATTTCGTGAAAAATATTGAATAATTCCACCCCGTCTTTCCAAGCTTATAACTCCTCGAAAAATGTAATTCAAGCTCTAATTTTTTTTCAATTAAAGGAGCACGGAACAAGGTTTTATTTTTAAAAAAATAAATAAATAAATTAAAAAAAATGGTTTTGAACTTCGGACTTTACAGGTAAATTTCTAAAAAACACTACTTTTTTGTTTTAAATTTGAATATATTATTTATTGATCTTTTATCTTCAATTTGTGATATATAAAACTTTGGTGAGTAAATTAATTATTTACTTTTTAACAGACACTTGTAAATGGGAGGCCGTGAATTAAAAAAAACGTTTGTCTAAAATATTATATTCGGTTTATTGAAAAGAGCATAAAATTTCACATTGACCCTGAAAATATCGTAAAAATAGAATCAATAGAAAAATTTTGATAGATTTTTAAAGTTTAAAAATTGAAAATACTGAGCTCGTAAAATTCAATTAATTTCATTACTGTTTTAAAAAAAAAAAAAAATATTTCTATTACTTTTTATGCAACTTTAATAGTTTATTTTGGAAGTATAATCCATAAAGAAAATAAACAACCCACTTTTAAAAGAGGAATTGCGAGTTTTTTGTATATTTTATTCGCAGTTTCGTGTTAGGGGTATCGAAAATTCCTACAAAAATTCTGATACACCTAGTGATATTCTCGACATATGACCAAACGAAGTAATCTAGCGGGTTCAGGTCAAGAGAGGAGGGGGACCAGTGAGAGAAGGGTACAAACCGGTAGCACTCCTTCTGAAGCCAAGCCTGGGTCTCTTTGGACTTGTATGCCGGCGCCGAGTCTTCCTGCCACACCCAGGGTCTGCCAGCAGCTACCTGATTACACTAGCGGATGATCACACTCTTCAGAATATTCAGGTACACTTTAGTGTTGACTTTCAAACCGACTTCGAAGATGTGAGGTAGCACGATGTGGCCCGCACTTGAAACCCCACAAAAAACATAACCGTGGCTGGAAACTTTGTTTTTATCACTCTGGAAACATCCCTGCTATTCATGGCAATCCAGCGATGTCTTTTGAGGGTGCTGGCAATGATCCAGTATACCAACTTCATTTAAATCATATAAATAAACCTATATATTTGTTCACTGATTGTTAACTTGACCATATGACCATGCATTTTATAAATGGACGAACAAATAAGTAAATAATTTAAAAACGAGAAACAAATAAATGGATAATAAAATGCAAGGAATAAAATAAAAAATAAATAGAGCTTATCAATAAAATAGATTGATAATAAAGTCGCCACCAGAAAAGAAAGAAACAACCATAAAGAACTAAGATATGAAAGTAACACTGACGTGGGTATAATATTACTTCAGATCAAAGCGAACTTATGCGCATAAACAACCGCCAAGTAAAAATAATAGCTCACCGCTGCGACAGCATGACCACACAAGATCGTACGCCCCCTCTTCCTTCAACCCCCCATTTACTTTCTTCACTACACCTCCCTTCAACGTCTCTACTGCTTAAATTCACAAAGTATACACCCTGCTTTCTTTCAGAGCGTAAACCATACCCGAAAATATTTTTTATAAAAAACGAATGTAATCTTAATTCTCGTTTCAATAGCGTTCCTTCTTTGGTCTGATGAAGTGGTCTCTTTGAATTGGAATTCCACTGAAACATGTATGCACATATGTAACCAATAATGTTTCTATAATAAACAGTCTATATATCAACTTTCTTCTCAATTGGGCAGTCTTTAATAACCACGCGGGTTTCATTAAATGTATTTCGAGAAAACCAATGTATACAACCATTATACCACACACACACACACACACACACACACACACACACGCACGCACGCACGCACACACACACACACACACACACACATATATATCTTTTTTGTTTAAATTTCATTCAGATAAACAATTATTTCAGAGTAGAAATTTGTTTGAATAAAGAATACAGTTCAAATTTTTCCTTAACCCATGGATTTTCAGTGAAGACTCATCTCCTCAAAGGAAAAGTCATTAGCAAATATTAGATCTAATTTGAAATATTATTCTTATTTAGCACATACAAAGAAAATATATTAAAAATTAATTACATTACCTCGGAATTCAGATATATATATATATATATATATATATATATATATATATATATATATATATATATATATATATATATATTATTATTATTATTATTATTATTATTATTGTTATTGTTATATATACACTGCTGATCAAAAATTTAAGACCACTTAAAAATCTTTTTAAAAAAGCCTTTTTTTTAAGGATAGATTTTAAACTCTTCCGACTTAAGGTTACTAATACTACAATCTAAAAGGTTATGGAAACAAAGAGCTACATTACAAAGATATATTTTTAAAATTTTCATTTTTATTAAATTATGCCTTTTAACACATGATCAAAATTATAAGACCAGAAACAAACATTCTATTAAATTGTAAAAAAAAAGTGTATGAAAACATTCAACAATCAAACTTAATAATGAGTTCTATCTCCACTGCTTTTGATGCCTTTAAAAATTCTTTGGGGCATGCTAGAAATAAGGGTTTCCATTAAGATGCGGGGGATCCTGCTCCAGTGGCTTCTCGAAGTTCATTTTTTGTTTTTGTTGAATAATGTTTGCCATTTCGATAAACCTCTCTTGTCATCCATCCCCAAACATTTTCAATTGGGTTCAAGTCCGGTGAGCATGCAGGATGTCCCAAGAGATGGACTCCATTTTCTTGTATAAAGCTCAAGGTCCGTCTTGCAGTGCGGATTACGGCATTATCCTGTTGGAATAATCATACATCCCCACATAAACGATGACCCTCCATCATCAAATATGCTTTTTGTAGCATGCTAACATAACCAGTTGCTGTCTGACGACCCTGCATCACCTGGAGCGCCATCGTCCCTCTGTAAGAAAAGGCACCCTGTACCATTACAGACCCTCCACCACTATGACGTGTGGAAAAAATTTCAAGGGGCATGTTTTTGTCATGCCACTATTGCTGGAAGCCATCAGGACCATCTAAATTGAATTTTTTCTCATCAGAAAACAGGACTTTCTTCCACTTCTCAAGGTTCCAGGTTTGGTATTCCCGACCAAATCTTAAGCGGTCCACTTTCTGACGTGGAAGCAATCGAGGAATTGGTTTACGCTTTTTATTTACCATTCCTTTTTATTGTAAGTGTCGTCTGATGATTATTGGACTGCAATCAGCGTCTGTAACCGCCTTAATTTGACTAGAAGAAAGTCCTCTGTCATTCATAACAACCTGTCTAATTCTCGTACTCAATGAAGAAGAAATTTTTTTTTTGGGGGGGGGGCTACCAAAGGATTTTGTTTTCCATAATTCTCAGTGTTCTTTAAAAAGTTTCAAATACGTAACAGTTTTACTGCGATTTAACTTAGCTGCTATTGCTCGCTGTGACAAACCTTGCTTATAGAAACATTGAATGCGAGAGCGCTCAACTTCGGTTAATTTTCTTGCTTTAGACATGGTAACACCTTTACACAGTGATTTCTAATCTCTAACTGAACTAAAAACATTAGAATTACAATAAATCTCACAATTTAAACCTTTGGTTTATAATTTTGACCGTGTTTAAAAAGCCTAATTTAATAAAAATGCAAATTTTTAAATAAAATTTTTGAAATGTACTTTTTTTTGTTTCCATAACCTTTAAGGTTGTAGTATCGGTAATCTTAAGTCAGAAGAGTTTAAAATCTATCCTTAAAAAAAAGGTTTCTTATTAAAGATTTTTAAGTGGTCTTAAATTTTTGATCTGCAGTGTATATTATAGTAAATAATTATATATATATATATATATATATATATATATATATAATTCTTTCTTTATCTATCTATCCCTCTCTCTCTCTCTCTCTCTCTATATATATATATATATATATATATATATATATATATATAATTATTTCCTATAATGTACATATATATATATGTATATTATAGTAAATAATTATATATATATATATTCTTTCTTTATCTATCCTCTCTATCTATCTATCTATCTATCTATCTATCTATATATATATATATATATATATATATATATATGTATTATAGTAAATAATTATATATATATAATTATTTACTATAATGTACATATATATATGTATATTATAGTAAATAATTGTATATATATATATTCTTTCTTTATCTATCCTCTCTCTCTCTCTCTCTCTCTATATATATATATATATATTATAGTAAATAATTATATATATATATTTACTATAATATACATATATATGTATATATATGTATATATATGTATATATATATATATATATATATATATATATATATATATATATATATATATATATATATAGAGAGAGAGAGAGAGAGAGAGAGAGGATAGATAGATAAAGAAAGTAAGAGGAGGTAATCTTACTCTATCAGAATTTCAAATATTTACCGTAGCTGTCCGCGCATGCGTGCTAAAGTAATAGACGCTCTTCATGAGAGTAACAGTTTGTTGTCACATGTTTAATGTACGTGGAGATATGCCAGTGTCCAGACTTGATCTTCTTTTTACTCCTTGGGCAGAATTCTAGCCACCTAAATTCCAGTGAAGACCGATCGTCATTGCCAATGGAAAATGAATAGTAAGAGTGGCCATATAATATAGCAAAGGCATTTGCAAAGGTTATTGAAAGAGGTTGAGAGCTAGGTGTGTCAGAATTTTGAGGGAATTTTTGACACCCCTAACACAAAACTGCGAATAAAATATAAAAAAAACTCATAATTTCTTTCTTTAAAGTGTTTTTTTCTTTTTTTCTTTATGGAATATACTTCCAAAATAAACTATTAAAGTCGTTTGAAAAGTAATAGAAATATTTTTTATTTAAAATAAAAACAGTGTTTACAAAGTGCATGCGCGCCTTCATGCAGCCATTTTGTTTACGTAATGAAATCAATTTAATTTTACGAGTTAAATTTTAAAAAATTTTTTCACTTTAAAAATCTATCAAAATTTTTCTATTCGTTCAATTTTTACAATACTTTCATGTTCAATGTAAAATTTTATGCTCTTTCCAATAAACCGAATCTAATATTCTAGAAAGTTTTTTTTAATTCATCCCCACCCCATTTTGAAATGTCTATTAAAATGAAAATAATGAATTTTCTCACCTCAAATTTATATACCACAAATTGAAGATAAAAGATCAATAAATAAAATAAGCTAATTAAAAAAACAAATACAGTTATTTGCAAATTTAACTGTAAATTCCATAGTTTTTAAACCTTTTTTTTTTTAAACCACGTTGAATTTTTTTAAGGTGAAACATTATATTCTTGTTATATTGTACAGAAAGATTCGTTTAATTACGACAATTATTTCTATTTCATTCAATGTTTTTTTAGATATTAAAAAAAATTCACTCCATAAAGAATAAATAAAATATATCATATTATAAATTTTCCTAATGTCTGCGTGTGTGTGTGTGACGCGGTTTATCTCAGGTTACAGGCAACCCACCCAGGCAAGTAAAGTAATTAAATGAAGAGGATGTTT
>NC_136498.1:109517821-109520321 GCF_053919585.1 Euprymna scolopes | reverse complement strand
AAAATAAATAGATAAATAAATAAGTAAATAAATAAATCGATAAATAAATAAATAGATAAATAAATAAATAAATAGATAAATAAATAAATAGATAAATAAATAGATAAATAAATAAATAGATGAATAAATAGATAGATAAATAAATAGATAAATAAATAGATAGATAAATAAATAGATAGATAAATAAATAAATAAATAGATAAATAAATAAATAGATGAATAAATAGATAAATAAATAGATAAATAAATAAATAAATAGATAAATAAATAAATAAATAGATAAATAAATAAATAGATAAATAAATAGATAAATAAATAAATAAATAAATAGATAAATAAATGAATAGATAAATAAATAGATAAATAAATAGATAAATAAATAAATAAATAAACAGATAAATAAATAAATAGATAAATAAATAAATATATAAATAAATAAATAGATAAATAAATAAATAGATAAATAAATAAATAAATAGATAAATAAATAAATAGTAGAACCAATTTGTTATGCCTTAATTTGTCGTGCCTACATTTGTCGTTCCTACATTTGTCGTGCCTACAGTTGCTGTGCCTACATTTCTCGTGTTTAAATATCACACGAGAACCAGTAGGAGCAGTTGTACCTTGTTGTACAATTGCTGTGTCTTAATTTGTCGTACATCTCGCTAAATTTTAAAATAAAATTTTTATTAAGGTCAGAAACTTACGATTTAAATAGATTTATCGTCAGCGTGTCACGATTTATTTTTGTAAAATCGAATTTGCGTCGGTGTATAATGGTTAATTTTATCGTTTATGTATCACGTCTTAGATTTGAAATAGGATTTTCGAGTATGTATTACACTTATGTTTACAATACAATATCGTTGGTCTGTTACGCTATGTAACGTTACACACGTTTACGCATCGAGACTCACAAGTTGTATGCAGTCTACGTCGCAAGGAACATAAGACAAGTGATAAATCGACCCTTTTTTTTTTTTGTAACAAAGACATTTATTTCCGGGCGCTTTCCCGGGTAAACTGTGACCGTGCTTTTAAATATTGATGGTCTTGAGAGTAACGAAACATAGCAAATGTAGAAATGCTGAGATTAGCAATTCTCAGGTCGGATCATTATAATCTGCTACCAAGGAAATTACTCTTGGATTCCGGTGTAGATCTCAAGTAACCAAGGAACGTTAAAGCTAAGGTACGAATTGTCTTAAATAAGTTTGGTTTGGTTGTTTTTGTTTTACGGCATATCAACCCTTTTCGGGTTATTTAATGCCGAATCCAAAGATTTTGAAGAAAAATGTTTGATAGAATATATTTGTTGTTTTCAAGTTGGTTTCTATTTAACCCATAGTTGGGACCCTAACAGGTACTACCACTCCGGGTCAGAGTGGACCTGGGAGCAATAGTAATTAAAGAGGGATTCCACACTCCCCAAAGCCCGCAAGCTGGGGCCTCACCACTGGATATAGTTTAAGGTCATATCCAGGACCATGCCTTAAATAAAGTTCCAGACGTTTTATACAGGCATTTAAAATTGTCGTAGACTCTGGAACATTCAGTATGTTATTGCTATACATCTGATGAGAAGACTGACCAATTTTGAAGAATTCAGATGTAAATGAACAGCTCCAACCTGAATTGGGATACAAAATGCCACGAAAGCCTGATTGTCACAGATGGTGAATTTAAACATGCAATCTGGACGTGAGGATACTTTAGAAACATGATATGCAATAAAATTTTGTTTTAAACTTGGAAAAAAAATGCCACAGAAACGCATGGAATGCTTTAGACTGCTTCGGCATCATCTTGCATGAATCGAGCATCAGTTTTTGAGTAGCATAAGAGATTTAAGGCAGTCAGGGAGTGTGTGAGAGGTGATGGGAGGTGTGGGAGGAGTAAGGAAGTCAGAACATCAGAGTTGATTGGCCAAATAAAGAATTTCATGGATAAGAACCGTTGTGTATCTATAGAGACAATAAGTGCGCAGTTTGATGTCAGTGTGGGAACTTTATACAAACTTATTCGCGAGAAACTCTAAATGTGGAAGATTTGCGCGGATGCACCAGTCCACAACCCCATCATTTGTCACAGACTATTTGACAAAGATGGGCATCAAGACAGTTCCTCATCCTCCATATAGTCCAGACCTTGATCCCTGTGACTTTTTCTAAGCTCAAGGAAAACCTTAGAGGCTGTCATTATGAGACGATTGAGGAAATGAAAAAGGTTGGGGCGAGGGTCAGTGACACGCTCACACAAGAGGGTTTCCAAGTGGCCTTCCAGAAGTTGTTGGAATGGTACAACAAGTGCATTGCAGCCAGAGGAGATTACTTCGAAGGGGAGAGTTTCATGTGTGTACTATCAATAAAAATGCTTATACGAAGAAAAAAGTCTGGAAACTTATTGAAAGAACCTCGTAAATTTCTACCATCCTTTTTCTACATAGCAATTGAAGCATGTTTTTGGTCAAATAAACAGAATTGAATTGATATAGAAA
>NC_136498.1:109500321-109510321 GCF_053919585.1 Euprymna scolopes | reverse complement strand
GAAATGAAAATAAATCAATATGATGAAATGAAAATAAATTAATATGATGAAATGAAAATAAATTAATATGATGAAATGAAAATAAATTAATATGATGAAATGAAAATAAATTAATATGATGAAATGAAAATAAATTAATATGATGAAATGAAAATAAATTAATATGATGAAATGAAAATAAATTAATATGATGAAATGAAAATAAATTAATATGATGAAATAAAAATAAATTAATATGATGAAATGAAAATAAATTAATATGATGAAATGAAAATAAATTAATATGATGAAATGAAAATAAATTAATATGATGAAATGAAAATAAATCAATATGATGAAATGAAAATAAATTAATATGATGAAATGAAAATAAATTAATATGATGAAATGAAAATAAATTAATATGATGAAATGAAAATAAATCAATATGATGAAATGAAAATAAATTAATATGATGAAATGAAAATAAATCAATATGATGAAATGAAAATAAATCAATATGATGAAATGAAAATAAATTAATATGATGAAATGAAAATAAATCAATATGATGAAATGAAAATAAATCAATATGATGAAATGAAAATAAATTAATATGATGAAATGAAAATAAATTAATATGATGAAATGAAAATAAATCAATATGATGAAATGAAAATAAATCAATATGATGAAATGAAAATAAATTAATATGATGAAATGAAAATAAATTAATATGATGAAATGAAAATAAATCAATATGATGAAATGAAAATAAATTAATATGATGAAATGAAAATAAATCAATATGATGAAATGAAAATAAATTAATATGATGAAATGAAAATAAATTAATATGATGAAATGAAAATAAATTAATATGATGAAATGAAAATAAATCAATATGATGAAATGAAAATAAATCAATATGATGAAATGAAAATAAATCAATATGATGAAATGAAAATAAATTAATATGATGAAATGAAAATAAATTAATATGATGAAATGAAAATAAATTAATATGATGAAATGAAAATAAATCAATATGATGAAATGAAAATAAATTAATATGATGAAATGAAAATAAATCAATATGATGAAATGAAAATAAATTAATATGATGAAATGAAAATAAATCAATATGATGAAATGAAAATAAATTAATATGGTGAAATGAAAATAAATCAATATGATGAAATGAAAATAAATCAATATGATGAAATGAAAATAAATCAATATGATGAAATGAAAATAAATTAATATGATGAAATGAAAATAAATCAATATGATGAAATGAAAATAAATTAATATGATGAAATGAAAATAAATTAATATGATGAAATGAAAATAAATCAATATGATGAAATGAAAATAAATCAATATGATGAAATGAAAATAAATCAATATGATGAAATGAAAATAAATCAATATGATGAAATGAAAATAAATCAATATGATGAAATGAAAATAAATTAATATGATGAAATGAAAATAAATCAATATGATGAAATGAAAATAAATTAATATGATGAAATGAAAATAAATCAATATGATGAAATGAAAATAAATCAATATGATGAAATGAAAATAAATCAATATGATGAAATGAAAATAAATTAATATGATGAAATGAAAATAAATCAATATGATGAAATGAAAATAAATCAATATGATGAAATGAAAATAAATCAATATGATGAAATGAAAATAAATTAATATGATGAAATGAAAATAAATCAATATGATGAAACACACCATTGGTGAGTTCTGCATAAAATGTACAATTGAATATTCTATTTTGACAAGATATTTAATCTTTTAACTTTTACTTGCCTGTTAAAAATGGCAGTCATGTTATTACAATGATAATTTCTGTGTTTCAGCCAAAAAAATACCAAGATCATATCGACTAGTACAAGGAGGGAAACGCTACAACCCAACTCAACTCTTCAAGAAAGGTGTTCGGTATCCAGAAAAGAATTGTGAACCGTACAAAAAATTCTACAAGCCTTATACAAGCAGGAACAGTAACAGGACAAACACCGCCATTGTACGTTGTGTACAAAGCAAAACTTCTCTCGTAAACATGGACTGAAGGTAGACCAGACACATCACTGACCCCACCCCCACAAAAAAAAGTAAGACCGAGGAGAGCACTGACCAGACTCCTGCTGGACAAGTGCGAAAAGAACTGGAACCTTAAAGAGGTTTATTGCCACTCAAATTCCAGTGAAAACCAATGGCCGCTGCCAGTGAGAAATCAATGGTAAGCGGTTGTTGCGATAGTTCAAATTCATTTGCAAACGTTCTCAGAAGTGGTGGAGAGCACTGTAAAACTGGGGACACTAGTTGTCGCTCAGCTACCAGAGAACACCATGTTGATGATGACCTGTGTGAAAGCTCCTTGTGAGCTAATAATAATACCAACAACAACAAGAAACAAGAACAACAATAATAAGATGATGATGATGATGATGACGACGACGACGATGACGATGATGGTGATGATGATGATGATGATGATGATGGATTCTTACCATCAAACTAAGCAATAAATTGGGCAGCATCCATTGAAAATTCCTACAAGAAGGAACTGCTATGTATGAAAACCCAACAAAAACTCTGGAGTACTGAAATTGAAAGGTGATTGTTGAGGTGACCTTGTTGCTTGGCGGGCTTGTCGAGAGGGAGGGGTTATGTTGAAGGGGTGAAAGTGCAGTAAAATTGTCGAGACACATTCCGTGGTAATAAATGTAAAGCACACACACGAGTAGTTATAAGCTTGGAAAAACAGAGGGTCGAATTATTCAATATTTTTCACAAAGTTTCTGACACACCTACGGAGGTACCATTACTACGATCATCTACGAGACTGCTGCAAGCTTCTCATTTCACCACCTCACTCCACAATAAATAAATAAACAAACAAATAAACGTCACTGAACGCAGATGAAGTCGCAGGTTTATCAATAAAGTAACAGGTTTGCCATTTGGTGCAATGGTTAGAATATTCACTAATCGTCTGGGAGACTGAGGTTCAATTCTCATAATTGTCCAAAATAATTCGCAATTGTATTTTAATGTTTCTCGAACTGAGGATTGAACTTGCAACTTCCAAAAGAGTGTAACTTTGAATTTGACCAAGTACGTTATACACTACGCCACGGGTCCTTTTTTTCTATTATTAATTGTTTATATAGCCTTCAAGACGGACGGAATTTTCGTTTTCAAGCTTCGTTGATAGATATGAAAAGAGAAAGTCTATCAGACGGACGCGGGCATCTACCAGGAAAGGTTGGGTGTGAGTGGGGGTGGGGTGCTTACTAACACTTTATTTTTTTAAATTTTTTCCTCGCCTCACAGCAATGAAAAAAAAATAATAATAAAACGATTGTTTATAAAATTCTATTATTACAGAAAACACATATATATTTTTTATTTAATAAAATAAAAATAAAAAATAAGTAAATACCGTATATTTCGACGTATAACACGATCCTCTTTAAAAACCAATATTTCATTTAGTGGGGGATGTCCTTTTCTCTACCCTGCAACCTCTCTCCCACAGAAGAGACGTTGCGAGCCTATCCTTGTTTTATCGTTAGTTCCATGGCTGGTGCTCGCCTGAACTCCAATCTCTGGTCCCCCTCGCCAATCCTTCACGAAAAACACCCGTCTAGCTGAATCCACTGTGAAAAATTTCCCCCACTCTTTATCTGTGCCCAAATCAAAACGTAGATTCCATGAACAAAAGTTCTTTCTTAGAACTACACGCCTGTTGAACTCTGTTCCGTCTGCCTGCTTCCCACCTGACTACAACTTGGATGTCTTCAAGTCCAATGTTAACAAATTCCTAATGAACCCCCCTCTTAAGTAAACACTTCATTAAATCTCCACACTAACGTACTTGCAATAACCCTTATCCCTGAGTGGCTTCCGGGCCTTGATAAGTGGTGACCACCGTGTAAAAAAATAAAATAGAATAAAATAAAGGTACCGGGTATTGCAATCTCTAGCCTAAGCTAAACAAACATGGTTTTGTGAGTTAGCAGTCGTCTTATACAACCGATATACGATAAATGTAATAAAATTTGCGTCAATTTTGTACCTCGGCTAATCGACGGTCGCCTTATATGCCGAAATATATGGTAAATAAAAACACGATTTGATTCAGGAATCTTAAGTAGGACGACCCCTAGTGTGTTTGTGGTATTTTTTTTTTTTTTACATTTTCACCCCAAACAAGGCACATTGCCACTTTGGTGTAGGGGGCTACTATGAGAGGCAACAGCTATTGGGGTACTATGTAGGGAGTTGGGCAGCAAGATGTCGGTTCACGTTACACTTGAACTTCTGCATATCAGTACAGTTGGGGAAGCAGGGACCCGGAAGGGAATTCTAAAGTCTAGCGGTTCTGCGGAAGAAACTACTGGAGTAGAAAGCTCTTTTACATCTAGGGAGCTGTACTGTGTGCGGGTGGGATTTAGCTGCCTGTCGGGTTTGTCGAGGGTGTTTACGCCGTGGGGGCACAAGTGCTTGCAGTTCGTCAGAGTTTTCACCATTAAAATACTTGTAGAACAGGCAGAGGGACGCAAAATTTCGTCTGTGGGACAGAGGCTGAAGGTTAGATGACAGTTCAGGACCTACCAGGTTGGCGACTCTCTTTTGAACCTTGTCTAGAAGCAAGAAACTAGTAGCAGATGCACCAGCCCAAATATGACAATACTCCATACATGGGCGAATGGTGGCCTTGTAGAGGTACATGATACTTTCGGGTGTTTGTAGTTTTCTAGCACGGTACAGAGAACCTACCTTCTTTGCAGCGGTCCTGGCAATGCTTTCAATATAATTGTTCCAACTCATGTTTCCTGTGAACGTTAGGCCAAGGATTAAAGCTAGGATTAGTGTAGAACAATCAAAGCTACAGTGATGAGGATGACCATAGACCTCCAACCTCCCCAATTTTTGAGTAACCTTGAGCCCAATTTTTTGTTATTTTGGCAGAAGAAAAAATATAAATCAAAAATACGGAGAAGGAACAGAAATAATGAAGGTGCAAGAGAATGCAATGCACGGCGCGCGAATCGAAAAAGATCTGGCGAAAAAGCACGAAAAAGAAACCAAAGATAAAACAAGCGGGGACGGAGAGAGAGAGAGAGAGAGAGAGAGAGAGAGAGAGAGAGAGAGAGAGAGAGAGAGCGAGAGAGAGCGTGCGTGTGTATGAGAGAGAGAGAGAGAGAGAGAGAGAGAGAAAGGGTGTGTGTGTGTGTGTGTGAGAGAGAGAGAGAAAGAGTGTGTGTTTGTGTGTGTGCGTGTGAGAAAGAGAGAGAGAGAGAGAGAGAGAGAGAGAGAGAGAGAGAGAGAGAGAGGTGGAACCTTCTTGTTCTACAAAGACGTCCTTCATTTTGACCTTGGCAAATCCTTAGACTTTCTCTTCCTAACGTCTCTGTCGATAATAGCACAATGCCCTTTCTTCGTGTAGAATAAATAAAAAAAAAAGGGGGGGGGGAACCCAAAAGACTAAAAAAAAGAGTAAGCTTTATCCTATTTATAAATCTATCACCGAGATTGGCATTCTTTCCTGGAATCTTTGGCCCTTTTTCAGTTCTTTCTATTCTTTTTTTGGTAAGCGTCTTGCAATCTTTGCATGAAGAGATGTAAATGGTCATCGTTATCTATATTTACAAAACGAAAACAAAATAATAAGCGTCTGGGACATATATTTAATTATCCTTAAGATCCCCAAAACGAAAACCTCTACTTTTACTCATATCTAAAAGGCAATGTGCGCGCGCGCGTGAGGGAGAGAGAGAGGGAAAAGAAGGAGGGAGAGAGAGAGAGGGAGGGAGGGAGGGAGGGAGGGAGGGAGAGAGCTATACGTAAGCTCTGAAACGGCTTGACCGTTTAAAAAAATTAATACCAATATACTTTCTGTGTCTGAGAGTGTTCTTAGACAGGTTTTGTATCAGAAAGCCTCTGATACGTGTAGAAAATATGGTCTTTTTTTCTCACTAGTGACTCTTTATTTCTGACCGTTTCATTTTTTGTTAGTTTTAACTTCCTCCATATGACAATTTTATTCCGACAGTAAATCCCTCCCCATCTCACTTTACAAATTCAGGCTAGCAAAGTAGTTTTCACACATCGTCGCTAATAACCTCACATTTTATGAACCTCAATAAAACCTTTTGGGGTTTGGTTTGGAGCTTTTGTTTTTTCCTGTTCTCTGCATCTCCTTGTTTCTCTCTCTTCCGCTACACGCACGCACGCACGCACGCACGCACGCACGGACACACACACACACACACACACACACACACACACACACACACACACACACACACACACACACACACACACACATATATATATATCTAGATAACCCTCTCCAAACAATTAACAACAAAATAAAAAAAATAAATAAATAAAAAATAAATAAATAAACCGAATAATAGCGAACACCCAACAGGTCAAGACATACTTACCAAGAAATCATCTCACCAACGAGACGCCAAAAACTTTAACATTAAGACTCGAATTTTAAAGTAACCCCCTCCACCTACCCCCACATATTCCCCTTCCCCCTCCATGTATCCCTATGCCTTCAGCCACACCAGAAATGAACTTCCCAGACCCCCCACAAGTTCCTTAAACTCCAAAACTAAAACATGACCGACATGCCAAGCGCCCCCTCCCACCTTCCCCCTTGTTCCTTTTCACTCTTTCGTCCGCCCTCCTCGCACCCTCCTGACCTCATTCACTCTTTCATCCCATAATAACGAACATTTCTGTAAAAGTCTGAAGAAGCTACAGACAGTAAAAAAAAAAAAAAACGGCCGGGTAGCTGAAACAATAATGTAACTTAACAGAAAGATACGGTAATAAAAAATAAAACGCATATTTGCTCTATAACGGTATTGAACACTTTCTTCAGTAATTATTGATTACCATTTCCACTAAATATATATATATGTGTGTGTGTGTGTGTGTGTGTAATTGTTAAGATGGATGAAATCCGACGGTATGAAAAATAGATTAGAAGGACCTGAACGCTCAACGTTTTGCCCGATTTATGTGGGCTTTTTCAAGAGAGATGGTCATTGACGAGAGAGTCTGAAGATTTGGGGCTATATATAATGATAGAGGGGGGGCAGCATGTTTTCTTTATGTAAATTAGATGCCTATATACATATATACATTTTATGATTAGAGAAAATAATAATAAATTGGAGTAAACTAGTGTAGTGATTTGAAAGATTGCGTTAAATCTTTTTTTTTTAAAGTAATAAAATAAATGAATTGATCAAATGAAATACATGACAAAATTGATTGGGCTAAAAGATTTAGAAAAAATCTAGAAATAGTCTAGAAATATAACTGTGATGGATTAAATAAATAAAGATAATAAAATTAAACGAAATTACGAAGGGAATTTTTTAAAATTAGTGAAAATTGAATTGGGATAAAATAGCGGAGTAACTTGAAAGATGGCGTCTAACAATAAGAATAGAAAGTGATAAGATGGCGTCTAAAAATAGACAGTGGTGAAATAAAATACAGTAAATAAGTAAAATAAAAATAAAAATAATACAAAAGTTAAATTACGAATGGATATTTCATATATATATATATATATATATATATATATATATATATATATATATATATATAACTACTTAATTTACTCACATAAAATTAAGATACGAAAGTATAGATTTATGCGTAAACTTTAAGTATTTACTTCAAAAGTGCTCAATACGTAGGTAGAGCTAGTTAGTAATTTATAAAATATATATGTAGCTTAATCGCCATATATATTTTATAAATTACTATATATATATATATATATATATATATATATATATATATATATATATATATATATGTTTCAAGTTTAACCTGTGTCTAAATTGTTCTCTTTAATAATTATTTTCGACAGATAGGGAGCATTTAATTGAGAAGTGTGTATATTTAGACTTAAGTTTTTGAATTAAAGTTGTTAGAGAAGTTACTTGTTATTAATAGAATTTTAGTTATTAGAAGAAGATGTGTGGTTTGATATTCTTTTCTTTATTAAAGTTGAAGTAGCGCCGATATATGTTTGTGCTTTATTAATAGCTCGAGGTCTTATATTAATTTGTTGAAGTTGTACTGGGAAGATAGTTTAAATTTTGTTCATTGTGATGAACATAGGGCGGGACAATAATTGTCGGAGCATTGTTTTTTTTTGGGGGGGGGGGCAATGAGTGTTATAAGTATTAGGATGGCTATTGGGAGGATTATTATTATTATTATTATTATTATTATTATTATTATTATTATTATTATTGCTAGTTGCATGAGCGTTAATAGAGGGGCTGCTTGATTCGTTTATTGGATCAGTAATTCTATCAGATGGTTGGTGGGAAGGGAGAGAACTTGATGACAGAATATTAGTGTATGTTATTGTGCATTGATATATAACATCTCTATGGATGCAACCATAAATCACCATTTTATTCTGGAGTGAAATCGACAGTCACCTGCGTGGAGAGACTCACGTGAAAGCCGTCCAAACGGGACGAAAGTGTGGGGTATATGGTTAGAAAAGAAGAAGAAAAAAAAAGAAACATACCGGGCGTATCTGCATCGCTCTTTGGGAAAGAAGAAGGAAAGGATGGCCAGCGCATTTGTATACGCAAAGGGCATCTTGGGAAGGCAGAGCATGATGGGAGAAGCTATTTTTTCCCCCTGTCTCATCCTTTTTTTTTCTAGATAGGAGGATATAAAAGCAGGGAAAAATTCCCTGGGGCAGCAGAGAGAAAAGAGTCGTGAACATCTTCTCTTGAAAAGAATTTTGTATTACTGACGTTCAGATTGTGCGGTGTGACATTGGTGATGAGAGGCCAGGTGTGGTCGATTGGAAAAGAAGAGGGCAGAAACGTGCTATTGTCGAGAGAGTGACTCAATCCTTTCCGAACCCCAAAACCGAATCCTGATTATAACCCTAGACAGTGATCAGCAGACAAGGTTTTGGCCTGCGTATTTTGGGATACACAAAGTGTTTAGTACAACGATTAGTTATCGAAATGAAGAATCACTAACAAAGAATATTATGTAGCAATATTGATACGCTTGACGGAAGAAATCGTCCATAAAATGGCTACAAATGAAGCAGAAGAATAAAGCGCTTGCTATCACAAGTCGAAATGCAAAACTACATGAATTGCGGTTCGAATTGCTTCAGCCCCCCAACCTCCATCCTATTTTCTAGATCTCACCCGGGGTGTCTACCAGTTGCTTGCAGATCTGAAAAGAATGCCTCACAAGAGATTTGACCGAAACAAGAAATGGTATCAAACACAAGCGTATTTTGAGGCCAAAGAAAAATTGTTCTATAAAAAGGAAAAAAAAAAAAAAAAAAAAAAGATCGCAAGCTTTGATGATTAGGGCTAGGGCAACAGCATATTCTTTTCATTGTTTTGACTCTCGAGTGTGTATCCGGTGATATCTTATATGCTGTTATATAGAGTCATGTGGTTCTCAGTTGGTTAACTGTGTCTAACTATGTCGTATATATACCCGAGAGTCAAAACAATGAAAAGAATATTCTGTTGTCACAGCCCTATTGATGATCTATAACGGCGATGCAGCCTTTATGGAGTTGATCGTGTTCTATGCGAGCTTGTTTATCTTTGCTTCAATCACGCCACAGAAGAAATAATCAAGAGGAGGTGAATTCATATGAAGAAAACAGCCACAAGTTTAACGATCAGTGATGAGGAGTATTGTTGTGCAACCACACTTGGATCGTTTTGGCTGTGTGTGCAGGAGTTGGCTCCTGCTGGAAGATGTAAAATCCCGTTCATCCAGGACTTCACCACATTCCTCAGCATCTCCTGGTAAGACTTGACAGCGACTCTGATGCTGTGTTGAAAGAAGAGCGGAGACATGGCGATCTCCTAACCGAGCGCTATGACGAAAAAAGGAAACTGCATTCATCAGGATGGGAACGTCCCAAATGCCCTTAAAAAATACA
>NC_136498.1:109465321-109495321 GCF_053919585.1 Euprymna scolopes | reverse complement strand
AGGCACAGATAAAGAGTGGGGGGGATTATTGATAGTGTTTACAACTAGACGAGTGTTTCTTATACATATATATATATATATATATATATATATATTTCAGATAGAAAGATATTAAAAAATTAAGAATAATTGATTTTCAACAAGGGTCGTTATAATAATTATATATATATATATATATATATATATATATATATATATATATATATATATATATATATATACTAGCTGTACCCGGCCACGCGTTGCTGTGGCTCAGTTTGTTAAAATGGAACACATGTGAAAGTAGAGAAAAGTTTGATTCTTTTTTTCAAGAGAATGTACAAATTATTTTTTTTTAAACAGATGTTAAGAAAATAAACAGGAAAATACTTCCATCATTATTTATGCAAAAAATAAATAAAATGTTGATTTAGTGTTTCAATATGCTTATAAATTACGATAAAACTTGCTGAGTATGCACTGTTTTACGGTTGTTGTAAAAATGGAACGGAAACTTAAATTTCGCTTCATTTTAATTTTTCTTAATTTTTTAATTGTGCCCCCCCCCCAAACGAATATAATCAAAACAGTAACCTTCAACAATTGTACTTTATGTATATAAAACACAAAATGGGTGTTTGTATTACTGTACACATACATTCGAAAAAGTTGTCAAAAAACAAATATATAACAAATAAATGTTATCAAAGGCAAGATAAGTTACTTTTCTACCTAACTGGATATATTTTTCGTGTTTTTATTCAATGTAACATGTTTATTCTGCTCGAAAACCATACAGTGTTTACCGATGTATTGGAACATTCAAGATGGAGTCTGATTCTCTCTTTTACACGGTAAGTTTGGGAAAAGATGTTATAAATAAAAAACCGGATAAAATACTGTTAAAAACTCGCTCAATACATGTTACTGTGACATAGGTTGACATATATTCGGCGGGTTTTTAATAGTATTTTGTATGTTTTTTTTTATTTATAACACCTTTTTCCACACTTACTGTTTTAAAGAAGGTGTGAGACGCCATCTTGAATTTTCGAATACATCGGTAAACACTGTATGTTTTTCGAGCTGAATAAATATGTTACATTGAATAAAAACATGAAAAATATATCCAGTTTGGCAGAAAAGTAACTTATCATGCCTTTGATAACATTTATTTGTTATATATTTGTTTTTTGACAACTTTTTCGAATCTATGTGTACAGTAATACAAACCCGGTTTTTTTTTTTTTTTTTTTGCTGTTGTTTCTTGCTTTTTACACTTTTAGATCGTATTTTAAACTAAACTTCGGAGGTTGGAATGCCCTCCCACCTAAAATGTACTTGGAAAAATCGATTTTATAGTGAGATTTAAGAATGGTTAGTCGAAAAAAAGGTGAAAAACAAAACAAATAATCAATAAATAATTGTTACCAAAGGCAATAAATGCTACTTTTTTTTACTTACATGAATGAGTTTATTCTATGTTTTCAAGCGCTTTTCTTTATTTTTTAATAATCTAATGCGGGTGTGTGGGTGCCAAATACCTCCAGATTTTCTAGAATTTCCCGCTAGATTGTAAACGAAATCTCCAGATCTAGCAGGAAAACCGCTAAATTGTAACACTGGTCACGTGACAGGAAGCGGTAATAAATAATTGTCCCTAAATAAAAAAAATGGCCTCTCGGTACAAAGAAATCCACCTATTTATCATAGAAAAATTAAGTATAATGTTATAATTAAAAAGAAATATATAAAAACACACATGGATATAGTAAACATATTATACCAAAACGTGGAAGCCATCCGTCCAGTGGTTTTTTAGACAATTAATTCCGAACGAACCAACAGTTACATTTATATATATATATATATATATATATATATATATATATATATATATATATATATATATATATATATATATATAGTTCTTTATGTAAATACAGTAATATCTTGTTTCGATGTGCGGACCGTTTTAATCATATTTAATTTCATCATGCAAGAAAAATTAAAATACAAAAATTAAAGAGGTTCCAGACCTTTTCAAATTTTGAGGAGAGAAAAAAATGCCAGATGCAATAAGCAAAACATGTAAAAACGTTAATTTTTGCTTATTTCCAGTCATAGCTTTTTTTTCTCTCCTCAAAATTTGAAAAGGTCTGGAACCTTTTTTAATTTTTGTATTTTAATTTTTCTTGCCTGATGAAATCAAATATGGTTGGAACAGTCTGCTCATCGTAGCAAGATTCGATTGCATTTACATAAAGAATATATATATATATATATATATATATATATATATATATATATATATATATATATATGTATGTGTGTGTGTGTTGTGTGTGTGTGTGTGTGAGTAAAACCTGAATCATAAAAGTTACATATAATTTTATTATAACATCAGACGAATAAAGAAAAGTAAAAGAAAGAAGAAAAAAGAAAACCCTTTAGGCCATGGCATTTCAAAGCTAAAATTATATGTAGCTTCTATTAGTCATCATTTACTTAATACATTTAATAATGCTCCTCTTAACTGCATTGAGCTTTTTTATCTTTATAAGTTTGTTTAAGAAATACTCTTTGATTACCTAACTAGATTATATATATAAAAGTCACTCTATGTGTGTATGAGTTCTTTCCCTATAGGTTCTGAAACGGCTGAGTATGTATTTCGTAAATTTCACACAAAGGTAATTCACATGTCTGGCAGTGTTCTTATATATGTTTTGTACAGAAAATAATCCGATAAGTATCGAAAATCGAAAAAAAAATCCGATCTTAAAAATACTTTTTCTTGTCTTATAGATAAAAAGAAGAATTTTTACCGGGGAATATTTTGCGTTACACCTCGTATGGGAAATAATAAAATCACAGCAAATCATTTCTTTTTTTTTTAATCGGGTTTTGTTGTCGTCTGGACATAATAGACTACATGTCGAGTGATCTGTTCAAGCACGGGTGTATCTCACCATTTTATTTTAATTTTTTCTTATTAATGCGTTCAACTTACAATAAAAGAGGAGGTACCATTTAAAATCGCAGCAAATCATTTCTTCCTTTGCATATTTTAAAACTAAACATTAATCAGAAGTGACTTTTCCAGGGCATTAACCGTCAAGCCCAAATATTAGCTAACGTGATATTGTAAACAAACGGAGACGGAATTTGATGAACGACATTATCATTATTATTATTATATTTTTTTTATATTTTTGCGAATTAATCCTCCGAGCAAATGATGCCTGAAAGCGTGGACCTCCTAGAACTGCACCGAACTTTAACCTAACGGCAAAATCAACAGGAACCGGATCATTAATGGAATGGTTTGGGGTCCGAAGATAAAAAACCCTTCGTACGCAATTTGCATAAATTCAAATACGTTTATGCGTAATGTACGATCGGGCAACGCCGGGTGACCAGCTTCTCTGATGAATCGTAAACGACGAAACACGTGTCAGTGCATAATTATATTTTAAACAATATATATATATATATATATATATATATATATATATATATATATATATATATATATATATATACGAGTAGGCTGCCCGGAGTTGCCCGGATAATCTACTTTCATGTTTCTTCCCCATACATAACGTCATTCATGACGGCATCTGCTATGACGTCACATATGACGTTATAACACACACACACACACACACACACACACACACACACACACATATATACATATATATATATATATATATATATATATATATATATATATATATATATATATAGTGCAAAGTTTTGTTGAAAATTCAAAGACTCACGTTTTCTTTTTATAACCTTCGTTTATTTCCTGGATATATATATATATATATATATATATATATATATATATATATATATATATATATATATATATATATATGACGTCATTGTGAACAAAAAAACAAACAAACAAACAGACAGGAATACTTTCCATAATACAGTTGGGTATGATGTTATCGCATATTCGAACACGGAAAACACCAGGTAACCCTGCTCGATTAAGACATAAGAGAAAGAGTTCCTATTTACAATGCCTCCCCACGGGACAGAGTTAGACACTAGGATCATTTTTTAACGTGGAAAAAAAGGAACAAAAATAAAAATTCTCTTTGTCGTGAAGGTTTCTCCTCCACTGACAGAGGACAAGAAAGTGAAGCGTAGCATATGAAGAAACGATACCACACTCTGTTCTTGACCTGAAGAGAGTTATTTCATAATAGAATTGCAAATTGAAATGACATAAAACCGGCGTTATGTTCTTACCAGCCCAATATGTCAAAACCCGTGAATAATTCATATTATTTAAAGGATTATTGAAATAGAAAATATAACCTATGAATATTTATCCCCCCCCCAAAAAAAAACTGACACAAATTTAAAAACGGAAAGCGATTAAAATATATGGTAGCACATTTTAACAAGTCTATAATTAAGTCCCGTCGAATGGGTCTGAAGTGCACATGACTAGCTTTGTTACCGGATGTGATTGTCGAAACAGGGAAAGGAGATTTGTTTAGCCGTTGCGATCAGGGGATGTGCATTCTTTTCTTTTCTTTTGCAAAAACGAAAATAAATAAATAAATAAATAAATAAAATAAAATAAACGAGAATGGGATTTCAGTTTCGGCGGGTGCTAGCCCCGGCCCCCCGGCCAAGTGTAATATCTGTTCCGGCAGATACTGCAAGCAAAAACCATACGTGGGGGTAACCCCACATATCAGACCTTGGTCAATGTAGGGGCAACCCTTCATACCAGTTGTCACTATCCAGCTCCCATTTCCCACCCATCGGGAGCTGGTCCCCTTTTTCCCTCCCCCTCCTTTCTCTCTGCATTAAAAAACGGCCTTGTGCCTAATTTGCTCAGTGGGGAATGCAAGAACTGTCACATCAAGTGAGATTGAAAAGTCAGCGATCCCTGAGAAGGGGCACCCTAATCTGCAAAACGTGCCTAGGCAGCCCCCTCGGCATTTCCCGTTAAGGGCGCCTTCTACAAAGAGAGAGTGCAATGCCTGAAATCGTGGACCTCCTAAAACTTAACTCCAACCACAAAATCAACAGGAACCAGATCATTAATGGAATAGTTTAATTTCTGTTGATTTTGGGGGTCGAGGATAAACATCCCTTGCCAGTTCTTCTCTACTGCAAAAAAGGTGACACCAGGGTAAGAAAGTGGGATTGAGAAGACAGTGAAAGAAAAACTGACGTTTTACTGCTACTCCATGACGCGGCCGGTAATTCGGAATGTTAAAATTAAGTAAAGTGATCCAACTGATACGATGACTTGCAAAAATGGCTCGAAAAAAATCGACCCCTCCTTGTAGAAAACAGCCATGTTGAGGGTGAAGGAGTTAATGTTTTTGTCCAATTTTTCAGTATTTGTCGTCCGTGACGTCGAGCTTCAAAGGGATACCGATATCGTGAAAATCCGTCGCCTCTGTCGAAAGTTTTGAGCATACATAAATGATGATGGCAGCAAATTCGTTTTTTAACATTGCTATCACTTGATATAGCACAAAAAAAAGAAAGATATACAGAAACATGAAAACAAATCAGTGATGGGCCGCACGAAGGTGGCTTTTAAGCCCTGCCAAACTCTGGCATTCTTTGGCACACATTGTGCAGACATGTGCGCCACTAGCAGCACGTTCTTGATGGTTACTTCTATGTATAATCAAATGCCACTTCAAACCACCTGCTGTTTTGTACGTCCGCCCGCAGTTGACACAGGTTAGATCTGGCAACACAAGACTGCTTTGTGGCCCACTGCGCTGATGAGTAGTCTGGTGGCTTATCAGCCCAGCTCTGCTTAGACATAGTCTTCCGTACACCTCACACTCCAGACCAATTTGACGCCCCCGCCCATCCACTGCTCCTTTCATCCTCCCTTTCCGGATATCACGTTTCAGCTCATACTGGGTTCGATCTGCCTAAAACTTGCCCACACCTCCCCGCAAGGTCCTTCTTCACTCTCCACGATCCAAAGCAAGACTCTCCCAGGTTCTTTCATCTATCTCACATACATATATACATACATACATACATACATACATACATACATACATACATACATGATGATTGCAACGTCTTGTCGGACGAGTGCCACTCTCTCAGACACTTAAAGTCTATGAGCCCAAAAATGTCTTCCATCGCCACAGGACTATTTTAATACACAGATGATGTTACAGAGTCTTAGCTTTGTACGATAGTCTCCCTCTCGGTTCAAAATGTTGAGATCCAGCAACAAGCAAGAGAAAAATAGCCAGCAACAAGTTAAACTGCAGACCAGTTTAATGCGGGTACTGGTCTCCCGTTTTATGTTTTTTTTAAATCAAAGATTTGCTTCTCCTAGTAAGGTTGCCTTCACCACGGCTTACGGGAGCCCTCTCCACCCCAACAAACACAAACACACGCGGTGCTAGTTGGCCGTTGACCTCGAAAAAGGGTTCATTCGCCCTTTGGAAGGTCTTGTTTTTAATCCTTCAGGGAGACTAGCCACCCTCCTCACCAAACAAGTCTGGTGTAAGAACCAGTTTAGTCGCCGGTGACCCGACCATGAGGCAGGTAATACTGGGTTACATGGTACCAGTAGCATATAGCATGACATACATACATACATGACATACATACATACATACATACATACATACATACATACATACATTTAAACCGACAGGTGAGATTTAGATTAGAAAAGATGGTCTTGTGGCCTTCACTTTATTGCACGTTTATTGATCATAAAAAGTTTCAAATAATTTATTTAAAACTAAATGAAACAATCAGAAAATCTTCTCAAATCATTAAATCGTCACTTTAAAAGTGTAGTAAATGTCCACATAAATGCTTTGTTACCACAGCCTTTATTGCCGGACTAGCAGGGAGACCCAACGTTGCTCGGGATTGAATGACGATTAACACATTTCCTACACTTCCAATAATTTTATTATCATCGAAATCGGTGAAATCGCCCATTTTTCAATCAAATCGATTGATTGCCTGCTCTAATCGTGAGCCTACAGATATGCGCCGAAAGAAAGCTTGACATGCCTCCACGCCGCGACTTATACATTGTCGTCTAGATTGTACTGTAGAGAACCTACTCGTGATTTTTACAAAAAATTTTGTATAATAGTTTGAATTAAATTTTAAGATGCAAAACTCAAGTATCATCGTTCAATTGTGCTCTAAACAAAAACATTCATATCAAACGCGCTTTTATCTTAATAATAGACAAACTGATGATTTTGTACGATGTTTGCGCGGTGATAATTTGTGGAATGCATTTGATGTGATGTTAGGATGTATAAGGGTGTTAGTTTTAGTCCAAATTGAGCTGTTCCTTCTTTAATCGTTTTTTTTTTCAATTCCCGATACTTATCGGAGACATTCCGATACAAAGCCCATCTAAATACACTCCCAGGCTCATAAAGTACATCTGTATGAAATTTCCCTAAAATCAGTTAAGCCATTTCGGAGGCTATAAGGATAGAACTCATACACAGACACAAAAAGACAAACACACACAGAAACGAAGTGTTTGTTATATATAAACTAGCGGCGGTGCCCGGCGTTGCCCAGGTGTTTGTAGGTGTGTGTGTGTGTGTTGGGGGAAGGTAAAACAAATATGATAAAATAAAAAAAACAATAAAAAAAAGTTTTGGTAGGTAGGTAGGTAGGATCGAACCAGAGGCCTCGAGGCGAGAGTGAAAAAAAAAAAAAAAAAAAAAAAAAGCTGACGCGTTACCCGTCAGCCAGCAAGGGTAAATAACAGAAAAACGTTTGAATTTATTTAAGGATTAAAAACTGAATTGGCATGTGCGTGAATTTATTGAGGCCAAATAGAAATCCCGCAGTTCACTTTTACTGCGCGGCAGTTTTTTTTATTTGTTTCTCCAAGTTGTTCGGGGGGGGGGGCAGCTCCCCATAAAAAAGGGTATTGACCAAATTGAATAGCAATTGTCTGATATAAGGGGTTTGTTTCCCCCCCCCCCGCATGGATCAAAGCTTTATTGCTTTCTGGGCGTTCCCGACACGAAAGCCGAGGAACCTTCTCGTTTCAACTTAGTTTCACTTTATTTATACGAACCAACACGAGAAGAGCTGAAGTAGCAAGAATTTGGTAAAAGTTGATGTAAATAAATCTAGACGCGACGCGCGTTCGCAAATCCTAGATATTACGATCTAGACGGTATATAAACAGTTCTAAAAAGTAGTAACCCCACAGACCTCCCCCCCTCCGCCGCCGAAAAAAGCCTTTGCCGCACATACAAAAAATGTGCACACACATTTTGCCTTTTATATAGATAGATAGATAGAAGATAAATAAAAAAAAAATAAACGAGAAATTAGAAAAATACCAAACACTTCGCCGGGGAAGTGTAAGCTATTACCACCAGCAGGTACTCTGTAAACAAATAAATTAATGGCGCGCTACATACCGAACCATCTGTTCGTCGGGAAATCGGTGTTACCTCTATAATAGCAAAAGCTTCAAAAATTTAACGTATCAACACCACATATATAGGACATTATGAAGTGCTTGCGTAGATTGGTGATATTTAAAACCCACGCATTTCAGGTAAAAACATAATTACAAACTTGCGTGTCATGTCGAAATTAGTATAAATTCCAAAAATCATGGAAAATGATCCAGTGAAAGACGTGCTAGACGTATTTTTAACAAACAAACAAACAAAAAAATCATTCACATCACGTGTTGTGTAATGTGTACCGTAACACCATATGTCGATATGTGTACTTGGGACGAAGGGTTCATCCTGGTGTGTATACGTGTCACTAAACGTCTATGGTGGTTCTTCACTATATGAACCCAAGTTATGTTATTGTTGTCTATTTATGTTATAATTATATTCAATTATTCACATGCGCGCGCGTGTGTGTGATACATGTATTTTGGACATAATTTCATGTGTCGTTGATATTGTTCACCTGGAATTCGTCTTGTTTTTGGAGGGAAGGCTGGAACCTGTTTGGACAAATATTCATTCGCTTCCAAAAACGCTGATTGTATTTTATATAGTTTTTATTCACTTTCCAAGTGTCAATCGCAGAAGAATGGAAAGTGAATATCTTTGCTTGCGTGGTTAATTCTAGGTCTCCATTCTAAGACACGTCACCCCCCTCTCCCTGGTGAGAGGTGGGAGACGACCTGTTAAACCGTCTGCTCTGCTCAACGTCCAAATTCCAACTCTCTGATCTCCAGGTAACCTGATCCACGAAACATACACATAGTTCCGTCAGCTGACAAGATACTTCCGGTAAACTTGTCTATGATAGAATTGTACCATATTTTGACAGATTTTATAAACATTCTTTATATTCATCTTCCGTCCATCTCCAGTTAGATAGATAGATAGATAGATAGATGGAGAGGGATAGATACAGAAATAGATAGACAACAAACAAATACTTTCTTGTGTTCGACACACGTTCTGTTTATAAATGGCAGACGCTTAATTTAAGTCAATTTAAGTCAAGGGAGATAAGACAGTTTGTAAAACTGAATTGGTTGCACAACTGTTCAACATTAAAACATATGATAAATCTCGATGAGTTGATCAATTCTATTTTAAACTTGTAATTATTTTTCTAATTGATCATTTTTCGTAATTTTTGGAATGTATACTAATTTCGATTTGACACCTAAGTATGCAATAATTAGGGCTGTGACAACAGCATATTCGTTTTATTGTTTTGACTCTTGAGTATATATCCGTTAATATCTTATATGTTTTTATACAGACTGATGTGGTTCTCGGTTGATTGACTGTGTCTTACTGTGTCCAATATATACTTGATGAGAGTCCAATGAATGAAACGAATATTCTGTTGTCACAGTCCTGGTAATAATGTTTGCACAGTCTGCAGAAACAATCAATTTGAAAAGAAAATATATTGATACAGAAATCATAATAACACAGGGCGGATACCCCCTCACCGAAAATACCACTAATGCAAACGTCTATAAAATGTAATATATAAAATTTATATTTTCAAACTCTATCTCTACCGAAACTAAAAGTCTCAGAGCGGCATTAATGGCCTCAAATGATTGGGATTTTTATGGACCGCTCTTTTATGAGTCTTTAGCCGGTTAAAATAGTTTTCAAGGGGTAAAAAATGGGGCAAAATTAAAAAAATCGTTATACATTTTGTACATTCATCTTAGTATATTTTTAATTTTTAATTTTTTTATCCGTTCATATGCGTATGAGGTTTGTACACTCGTAACGTCACCAGCTTTGAATGTTTCGGTTTCGATTCTAGCTGATGGCATCCAAATATTTTTTTTTACTTTTGAATCACGACTCTATAATAATATATATGACATCTGGACAAATTAAAATAACATATTTAAACGTATTTTAAACCCGGGCAAAGCAGGGCGCCCTCCCCTGTTTGTAATGTATATATTGTATCCCAATCTTTATAATATTCTGGATGTTCTTTCTTTAGTTAGTCTGTACGTTACGCTTTGAAAAGGCCAAATAAATTATTTGAAAGCCAAACTGCTTCAAAATAGGGCCAATTTATGAAATTTGGCCATGACTAATTTGGCTAATCTGAACAATATTATGAGCGTGACTTTCTCTTTCATGTAAGCTTGTTTCTGAATATCATTATAATAATATCTGATCGTGTTACATGCAGCGAAAAAAGAAGTATGTGAAACTTTACGTATAAAAAGGAAACATTCGAAATGCGTTAATAAAAAATAAAAAATGAAAATATCAAATAATAGAAAAAGGTGTGAGAAAACATAACAATTGTTGGTGACCCCACTCATTTAAATATACTTTTTTCTCGCGTTGGAATTTCTTAAGCCATTTTACACACACACACACACACACACACACACACACACACACACACACACACACACATATATATATATATATATATATATATATATATATATATATATATATATATTAGTGTTGGGACGATTAATTGGAAATGGAATTGGGACTCAGAAAAATCGGAACTTTTTGGGGTATCGGAATCGGTATCAGAATTTTTAAAAATTGCGTTATTTTCTGATGCCAAAAACGATTCTTTCAATTCTTTGTTTTTGTCTTTACTTAAGACTTATTTTTTCAGTTCCGGCACTAAGAAACTAATAATTATTTATTTACTTTGAACTACTAGTAAAACAAAAACCTATAGCTTCACCCTACCCACAAGCGAATTTTTGCATTTCTGAAAAATATATGCGCATATTACATGGGTATTTTCGGTAAAAAAATATAGAGAGCTTATTATTGAAACATGTAAAAAGAATCGGAAGCAGAATCGGTAATTGTATCGGAATCAGAAATTTTAAACAGAATCGGCAATCGTATCGGAATCTGTAAATACATTGGAATCGTTCCATCTATAAGAGCCAGGCACGCCCAAGGATGGAGTATTGCTGTCACATCTGGGAAGGAGCGGCTAGGAAGACCTTATCTTGCCTTGATAGAGTTCAGAATATACTTCGTAGCCTAGTGGGGGATGCCCTTTCCCCTTCTCTTCAACCTCTTTCTCACAGAAGAGATGTTGCGACTCTGTCTCGTTTTATCATTATTTTCATGGCTAGTGCTCGTCTGAGCTCTAATCTATGGTCCTCCTTCGCCAAACTTTCACGAGAAACATTCGTTTGGCCGAAAACACTAACAATAATGTCCTCACTCTTTATCTGTGCCTAAACCTAAACTTAGATCCCATGAACACAGCTTCTTTCTTGAACTGCACACGTATGGAACTCTCTTCCGTTTACCTGCTTTCCTGCTGACTACAATATGGCCGTCTTCAAGTCCAGTGTGAACAAGTTCTTGATGCGGCGTCCCCCTTAAGTAATTCAATTCTACCAAATTTACACTTTTAACGATTACTATGATATTGTTGTTTTAACCACTGTACACTCTGTAACCCTTATCATCGAGTGGCCTCTGGGCCTTGATAAGTGGTGATTCCCTTGTTAAAAAAATATACTAATATATATAATCGCCAATAAGATAAAAGAGCTAAATACACTAATAAGCACAACCAGGATTTTCAGTCATGATATTGGAATGCAATTTGGGATAATACAGGGTGTATTACTTGAGATACAAAAGTGAAAACAAAGAACATAAAATATAGAGGTTATAAGATTTGATGAATGCGACAACTACAAATACCTGAGCATTCTTGAGTTAAACGTCATCACGTTAACAGACATGAAGAAGATGGTTAAAAAAACGTCGAATGTTAGGTGTGTTATCACTAGGGATGTGACAGCAGCATATTCTTTTCATTTTTTTTTACTCTTGAGTTTATATCCGTTAATATCTTATATGTTTTTATATAGACTGATGTGGTTCTCGGTTGATTAACTGTCTATCTGTATCGGATATATACTCGAGAGTCAAAAGTATGTAAAGAATATGCTGTTGTCATAGCCCTAGTTATGACTAAGTTTTATCTGTTTCCCTGTAGAATACTACATGGTCAATCTTAAATCCAATGTCGACAAGTACTTGCCATAAACCCTTCTTATAAGTAATCAAATTTTGTGCATTCCACTTATTATTTTCAATCTTTTCATAATATTCTTCATCATTCAGCTGGCAATCAATTCTGTAATTAAACTGAGAGAGAAAGAGAGAGAGAGAGAGAGAGAGAGAGAGAGAGAGAGAGAGAAAGGGGGGGGAGTATTTCGGTAAGTACGTTGTCACCTTAACGATAAGGCCAAAAAGGGGAGGAAAGAGAAAGTGGGATTCCGAGTCTAAATTTCATATGGGTGACCACGTGGCTAAATCAACCAATGTTTGACCGCCCCCGTGGTCACGTGATCTAAGACTTTCACGCATTCGGAGAAAATACCCACCTCCTCCAAACATGTTACGATATATCGTCGGCAATGGCGTACTGTGCTGATGTAAGCTTAATCATTTGTAAACACTGGTTAGCATTAAAACAGTAAAAGTCGTTCAAATATTTGCGAGCCCGAATAAACCCGCCCATGTAGATCAGCCTGACACTCCGGCTTCGTACGTTTTGCGCCAACAACAACAACAACAACAACAAAACTGTCATTTATCAGTTAGCGCATTAAAGATAGTTCGTACCAGTTATTCAACTTGAAAAAGTTGGCGGTGAATGTCACAAAATGGTTGCCATGGAAAGAGGATATATATATATATATATATATATATATATATATATATATATATATATATATATATATATATATATATAGTGGGGGTCAAAAGTGTTTGTAAATTGCATAAGTTTATGCTTCAATATTTTCCAATATAATAACTATGTTACTCACTGTTTGATATGCAAATATATGAAGTAAATTCATAGAAACGGAAACCAAATAATCATATTCTGGGGGGGGGGGTATGGATCTTTAAATGATTTCAGGAAGGAATATGGACCAAAAGAGTTTGCAAGCACTCATTTATCTGCAATAAATACCATTTTTAAACATGATAGAATTCGAAAAATTGTGTCATCATGATTATAGTACCATATATTGATAACATATTACAAGAAAACAACAGTTATTACTCAAATAACAATTAACAGAACAATACGAATTTATGAAACTATTTAACCCTTCATTCGCTTTCCTCCATTTTTAATCAAATCAATCAGCCTCCTATCAACAGAGGATGTTAATGTATGCACATGCTGGGGTGTGATTTCAGAAGATACCTTCTTGATTCTCTCCCAAATGTCTTTTTTTACTATGGAATTGATGCCCGTTTTCGTAAACCTTCCTCTTCAGAATCGACCAAAGGTTCTCTATCGGATTCAAATCCGGGCTCTGAGGTGGTCAGTCCATCAGACGTTCACCAGAGATCCCCTTGTCTGAAAGCCAAGCTTTTGTGAACCGAGAAGCATGGCTTGGGGCATTGTCTTGTTGGATTATTAGATTCTGGCTGAGAGCATCATTTTGTGAATTCAACCAGGGCAATAAATTTGCTTCCAAAAACTTGCAGTAGTTCACAGAATTCATTTTGACTCAGTCAGGGACAAGAAAAGGACCAACAATCTCACTTCCAATAATACAAGTCCAAATCATCACTCCTCCTCACTGTTGACGTCTGTATCGCAAGCGTGGGCTATTGCCTTTAAGAAGCCATCGGGGCCGTCGAGGGTTGCTCTGGCCTCGTCAGTCCAGAGAACATTTTGAATATATATATTAAAAATGTTCTCTGGATATATATATATATATATATATATATATATATATATATATATATATATAGTCCAGAGAACATTTTGAATATATACATACATATATATATATATATATATATATATATATATATATATATATATATATATATATATATATATATACACATATATATATATATAGTCATCCACATACAGTACTGTTTCGCTGTTTCACAGCTCATCAGTGCGACTAGACAGGCAACTACCTCAAGCCAGGATTGAAACCCGACCGTCTGTACGACAGTCAAGGCTCCTAACCATTACGCTCTTGGCGGTTGCTGAGCGAGTAGTGAGTTAAACGATGTTTTGATATCGTCCGAAATACCTCCGCCCGATTTGTTTACACAAAGAGCATCGCTATACGCTAATGGTAATTCGTGTATCACTTCTCAATATGCTCAACTCAAGATGAGGAGCATTATAGTCATCCACATACAGTACTGTTTAGCAGTTTCACAGCTCATCAGTGCGGCTAGACAGGCAACTACCTCAAGCCAGGATTGAAACCCGACCGTATATATATATATATATATATATATATATATATATATATATATATATATATATATATATATATGCCTTAAAATTTTGCCAACTTTTGCTTTTATTTTCTAGGTGTTTTTATATATGCATATTTCTTTTTGTCTAAGTATTTACACGGACGGGTTTGTTCCTGTTTTATCTATGCACGATTTCCAGTCGATATATATATATATATATATATATATATATATATATATATATATATATATATTAAATGTAGGTTTTTCTTTTTTTTTCTCTTTTTTCTCTTTTTTTTTCCTTTTTTCTTTCGCGTTTTTTCCCCCTTCCCGCTTTCCCATTTTAATTGTTTTTTTTTTAAGTATATATTTAAAAATTATTTTGACTATTTTTCTATTCATGAATGTAATTTTAACGTTTCAGTCGATGTAACCTCCAGCCTTTTTCAGATGCATCTTATTGAAATTTTTTTTTTAACTTGGGAATCACCACTTATCAAGACCCGAAGGCCACTCGAGGATAAGGGGTAATGAATATAAGGTGGTAATGTAGTAATCGTCAATGGTGTAAATTGGGTAGGATTTGATTATTTATGGGGACGGCTCAACAAGAACTCGTTTACATTGGAGTTGAAGGTTACCATGTTGTAGTCAACCAGGAAGCAGGTCAGTGGAACATAGAGTTAATGATAAATAATAATCAGACTCACGGGCCAGTCAAAGTCCAAATGCTTTCTCGGGACGTAAATTGCCAACCCTTGGCCTAGGCTCTTTGTGTTTGGTGTCCAGGAAGGAAGTCTCAAGGCGAAGATGAAATTTGATATTACTTTTTTTTTTAAATGATGCACAAGACAAAGATTGTTCCTATTTACAATGTCTCCCCACGGGACAGAGTTAGACACCAGGGTCGTTTTTTTTTTTTTAACGCGGAGAAAAGGAACAAAAATAAAAAATTGTCTCAGTCGTGAGAAGGATTTCTCCTCCACTGACAGAGAACAAGAAATTGAAGTGCAGCATCTGAAGAACAGATACTACACTTTGATCTTGTCCCGAAGGCAAAGATTGTTGCGATTGTTGCAGGCAAAGAAGTTTTTCTTTTTCCTTTTTTTTTTTCTTTTATCTCACAATCATTTTATTCACGTTTTAAGAACAAACTCAGCTGAAACCTATACGTTTACATCGCAACAGATTTAAGTCTCTACCGTGTACAGGGTGGAGCGATAAAATTGTCGCCCTAGAAAAGACAACATCATTCCATTTCCGTTTGATGAAAACCGGTTTTCGTTTTTTGTTTTTGCAGACCATCTACTAGTTATTCAGTTGTGTACAAATCCAAAAGGCGATAAGCACCTTTTGTCATGTCTGAAAGTGGCACAATGTTCACTGAGCAAGATCGGAGATGCGCCGCTGTACAACTCATGCTCTCTGCCGATCTAACTTATAACACATGACTTTTGCCATCACCTTCAAAATGCAAATCCAGACGGATCAACGCTTGAGGTTACAGCTCAACGAAGTTTCCGGCCACGGTTATGGTCTTTGGTGTAGTTTCAAGTGAGGGCCACATCACACCAGCTCATCTCTTTGAAGTCGACTTGAAAGTCAACACCAAAATGTACCTGGATGTGTTGAAGACTGTGGTAACCCCCTGGTGAAGTCAGATGTCCGCTGGCAGACCCTGGATGAGACAGCAGGATTAGGCGCCGGCTCACAAGTCCAAAGATTCCCAAGCAAAATGAAGCTTATGACCCAGCGGATGTTTTAGTGATATTTATATCCATGTTTGGTGTATGGAAATGCAAAAAATGCAAAAAAAAAAAAAAAAAAAAAAAAATGCAACAAAAAAAAAAAATGCAAAAAAAAAAAATGCAAAACAAATGCATTAAAATAACGATTTACTAAACAACGTTTTATTTACTGGGCAAACTTGGGTTCTTGTTTAAATAAATTTTGATTAGCCAATTTTTATTTGTTATTGTTGTACTAAGTTATTGGTATTATAACTTCGCTACAGTTTTTTTATGTAGTTTTTACTTGGACAACTGATAACAAGGAAGCATTTCTCAATTCAAACGGAAAACTCTAAATCAGCAAAGGAAATAACTACAAACGTTTTACCGGGAGGGGGAGGGATGCATTAAGCTCTGTCTAGCACCTGCCATTGGAGTATCGATAAAGCAGAACTACGAGGGGCGTGTAATAAGTAATGCCCCTGACCCACTTCCAGTTGTCTGATCTAGCTGAAATTTTGCATGTGCAATGATTTATATCTCTATGAGTTATGTGGCAAATTACACCTCTGAACTAATTGCGGTTTCTGTTTTACAGGTGTTTGAACTGATTCAGGTGTGAAATGGAGCCTGTTGAATGTCGAGCAATGATCCGGTTTTTGTATTTGAAAGGACGCACACTACAGGAGACTTTTGATGAAATGAAAGAAACTTATGGTGATAATGCCCCATCATATGACCTTGTAAAATGCTGGCATCGTGAATTCAAACATGGCCGGAAGTCTGGGGAAACAGCTCCCGGACCTGGTCGCCCCCCTACCCTTCAGCCATAAATGAGGCATCTGTCCGTCAAGTTGAAGCTGCCATTTTGGAAGATCGGCGCATTACTATTCGCAAAATAGCCCAAGATGTCAAGATTAGTACGGAGTCTGTGGAAACTATCATTTATGACCATTTGCATATGCATAAGGTGTCTGCCAGATGGATTCCCAGGTTGCTCACACCATTCCAGAAGGGAGAACGCATCGAGGATGAATTGTGAGATGTGCCAAGAAGATGAGTGAAAGTTTTTCAAAAGACTGATTATATAGGATGAAACCTGGGTCCATCACTATGATCCAGAGACCAAAGCCCAGTGAATGCAATGGAAGCACTTGGACTCACCACCTCCAAAGAAGGCAAGGGTGCAGCCCTCCGCTGACAAGGTCATGCTCACAGTCTTCTGGGACCAGGACGGAGTAGTGATGACAGATTTCTTGGCAAAGGGTACCAAAATTACAGGGGCCTATTTGCTTCACTTTTGAGGAAATTAAGGGAAGCTATCAAAAATCAAGAGACGGGGCAAGATCAGCAAAGGTACCCTCCCCTTGCAGGACAACGCTCCGGTCCACAACTCGCATGTCGCCAGATCAGAAGCACGGGCGTGTGGTTATGAAATCCTTCCTCATCCTCCCTACTCTCCTGACCTTGCACCCTCTGACTTTCACCTCTTCCCAGCCATGAAGTTGTTTTGAAAGGAAAGCGTTTCCCAGATGATGCAGCCTTGATTTCTGAAGTCACGTCGTGGTTGGAGGATCAAGCTGGGGTGTTCTACAAAAACGGTCTCCAGAGCTTCATCAAACGATGGGAGAAATGCATAACTCTGGGTGGTTCTTATGTAGAGAAAGACTAAGAACCGTGCCAAGTTTCGTTGCTCTACTGCTACGGGAAGTGGGTCAGAGGCATTACTTATTGCACGCCCCTCGTATACTCGCAACGTCTCTTCTGTGAGGCAATAGGAAGGCGAAACGGTCCTCAGCCACTGGATGTCGAAACTGTTTTGGGCTTTGCATCACATTTTACCTGAGTGTGATATGGGCAAATATCAAAACAACCTATGCTGCCTGCAATTTGTTCCATTTCTTCAGTTCTAAAGATGCCCTCGATAAATGATACCTTGAAAGAATTTAATCCCTCGAAGACGGCGATGTCGTTCTTAGATCTTATCTGTGTTATCCCTCCGCAGCGTCTGAGGAAATGTTGTTTTCTTTTAAATAACAAAAGGTTATCTGGAGGAATTTTTTGGTGTCGGGCGTAAAGTCTAAAGAGCTGCCAATGTTATTTCTTTCTTTATTGGGGTGGAGGCGGGTGGTTGGGTGGCAAGATACGCCTGGCACGCTTATGCTCACGCCAGACCGGAAGTGCTGCAATAACATCCGTACAAATATTTATTTTATTTTTTTTTTATTATAGCAATCAAAATGGCAAAAAATAGCTTACCACGTCGGACATGGAGAGGTTGGGGCAAATGTGGGTTGTTGTCCTCATGCATTTGCGTCTTAGTACGTTTTCTTTCTTCGTCTTTGATTTCGCCATAGAAAAGACATGATTCCATTTCCGTTTGATAAAAACCGGTTTTCTTTTTTTGTTACAGACCATCTACTAGTTGATCAGTTATGTACAAACCCAAGAGCGAAAGGAGACTTCTATCATGTCTGAAAGTGACACAATGTTAAATGAGCGAGATCGCAGATGCGCCGCTGAACAACTCATGCTCTCTACCGATCCAAGTTATGAAAACAGGACCATTGCGAGAACCCTCCAAATACATTGGAGGATTGCCACGAATAACAGGGACGTGCTCAGGGTGATGAAAACAAAGTTTCTGGCAACGGTTATGGTATTTGGTGTGGTTTCAAGTGAGAGCCACATCATGCCACCTCACATATTTGAAGTTGACTTGAAAGTCAACACCAAAGTGTACCTGAATGTGCTGAAGAGTGTGGTTATCCCCTGGTGCAATCAGGTAGCCGCTGGAAGATCCTGAGAGTGGCAGCAAAACTCGTCACTGGCTCTGAGTCCAAAGAGACCCAGGTTTGGCTTCAGAAGGAGTGCTACGACTTTATACTCTTCTCTCACTAGGACCCTCCTCACCGACCTGAACCCGCTGGACTACTTCGCTTGATCATACATCGGGAACATCATTAACATAACCTTCCACAATATCAAAGCCAGCCTGATCGCCGCCATCCCCCGAGTATTCGCTGAGCTCCCGGCAGCGCTTGTGGAAAAGGCATGTTCCCAGTTCTGGATCCGTATCGAGGCGCTGATTGAGGCTGAAGGCGGCTACATCGAACAGATGTCAGCTCTACTAAATCTACTACATAATCAAGTAACCTGAATTGATTTTTGCAATAAAAGTTTTAAAATAAAGCTGTAGTGTTGTTTTTTTTAGGTCGACACCCTTGTGTGTGTATATATATATATATATATATATATATATATATATATATATATATATATATATATATATATATATATATAACTACTTCATTTGGTAGTGGCTGGTAAGAAGGGGCGCGGTGGATACTAGAAAGCTGATTGGCCGACTAGAAATCCTCAACATATATAAAAACAAGAAGCAACGACAGAATTCGCGCATAAGCCTGACGAATCCTATAGTTGGATGAAACGCAGAATATTCAGTGTAGCTTAATCGCCATATATATTTTATAAATTACTATATATATATATATATATATATATATATATATATATATATATATATATATACTCCTATAAATTCGTGTTTCTTTTGTGTGCATTGATATTCATATTAAAAACCCTCTTTTCTATTTATTTAAAAAGAAAATAAATTTTATTTTATTTTTTTTATATATGGGTCATGGAATTGAATTCATCTGCAAAAGATGTAGCTAATTTGCATATTCTTTTAAACATTCATTTTAATTAATTCCCTATTAGTTTTTTTTCGGTTTTCTGATGGGATGATCATCTTTAGTTAACTCTTACGTGTAATTATATTCATGCAAATATTCTACTTGATTTATGCTTATGTAATATTTGCGTAAAAAGTATACAGGACACAATATTGTTTCCATATATATTTATGTATACATATATATTTTTGTTTAATCTGTCTATCTATCTATCTATCTATCTATCTATCTATCTGTCTGTCTGTCTGTGTACATTTTCCTACGCAATAACTCTCTACATTTTTAGTCTACAGACTCGAAATTTTATATACAGGATACTGAGATTTGGGAAAATCGATGTGATCGGTTTTCGGCCAGAAATTTGGCGATTAAGGGGTCAAAGTTCAACGATTTGATCTTTGAGAACTCTACCAAAATCCTACAACAATTTTCGGTCTAGACACTTGAAATTTTAGATATAGGTACCTTGGACATGGATCTAACTTAATAATTTGATTTGAGCCCAAAAGAATAAATGTTAAGGGGTCATAATAGGGGTCAAAGTTTAAAAAATTGACCGCTTTTTGGGGGCTCAACATACACCTCCAAATACCCGGGCAACGCCGGGCATCCATGCTAGTATTTATAAAAGTGAACGTGTCTGTCTGTATACATTTCGCTACGCAATAACTCTGTCGATTTTAAGTCTACAGACTCGAAATTTAATATACAGGGTACTGAGATTTGGAAAAATCTTTGTAATCCGTTTTCGCTGAGACATTTGGCAATTAAGGGGTCAAAGTTCAACGATTTGACCTTCGAGAACTCTATCAAACTCCTTCGCCAATTTTGGGTATAAACAATTGAAATTTTGGATATAGGTTCCTTGGACATGGATTTAACTTAATAACTTGATTTGAGCCCAAAACAATAAATGTTAAAATGTCATAATAAGAGGTCAAAGTTAAAAAAAAAATTGACCTCTGCGGACTCTACCAAATTACTCTGAAAATTTCTGGTCTAAACATTTGAAATTTTACATAAAGAGTATTTAGAAATAGGGCAATCTTTTCAATCAGTTTGGGTCGAAAATTTTTAGTTACTAATATATAAATGTGGATATGTATGTATGTATGTATGTATGTATGTTTGCATGTCTGCCTAAAACTTTCGACAGAGGCGACGGATTTTCACAAAATCAGTATCCTTTTGAAGTTCGCCCTTTCAGACGACAAATATCGAAAAATTGTCTAAAAACATTAATATCTTCATCTTCAACTAGGGACTTTTCTACCGGGGGGGCTCGCTTTTTTCGCCGATATATTTGAAAGCCATCATCTCCTTTCGATTTTCTAGCCTTAATTTAAACCTACGTCCATCCGGTTTAGCGGTGGTCATAACAGCAAAGACGCCAGGTTGTCTCCCCGTTCTTTTACTCCTTTGCGGTACGGGTTCGAGCCTGCCTTCCTACTACCACTTTTTATTTTTTTGCTCAACATACAAACACCCGTGCAACGCCGGGCTGAAATGTTAGTATATATATATATATATATATATATATATATATATATATATATATATATATATATATATATATATATATATATTAAAGTGTCATGCTTGCTTAGTGCCACGTGCGTTTCTTATAAGTGTGTACGTCAGTTTTGTAACTTTTTATTCTCTCTCTCTCTCCCTCTCTCTCTCTCTCTCTCTCAATGCCACTCACTCTCTCGCCCTCCTCTCGGCTTTTACGGACATGAGCGCATATGAACTGACGCGTAGCCCAAGAAAAATAAAATAAACCAAACCATTATTCTCATTTCCTGTAATCTTTTCTCTTTCTTCCATTCACTGTTTCTTCATCCTTTCAAAAGGCCAAAAGAATTGAGGCCAAACACATGCAGCAAGCAACAAATGGCGTCCATTATAAGCAATCTAACACATACTAAGTTATCGTGCAGAATTTTTCAAATTTAGACACCTGATACTTGGTTGAATTAGTCTATTTCTTTTATTGCTTCCTACTACTATTTTCTTTCTGAAAATACTTATTCCAATCAAGAAATCTGGTAGATTGAGTATTTTTTTTTCACTCATCTATTATTCGTAAACATTAAAGGGAGATAATTAGTTATTTCCCTTTGTAAAATGTTCCGTTTTACAAATAATATATTTGTAAAATTAAATTCACCAAGTAAACAAATATCTATTTGTATTATTATTCATCGGATTACTGTTCTCCTCTTGAGTGTGGTTTTCACAATGTTTCCGTCGATGTAACCTCCGACCTTCTTCAGGTGTATCTTATCGAACTCGGGAATGTTTCTGTCAATCTCGGGAAATTGGACGGAATTTCAAGCGGAACGCTTTATTTACATCACGGGGGTAGCGTGATCTTGTTCCGTCAGCCATAACTAGGTAGAGGTCCTAAGTAATTCGCAAATGTATTTTTCAGTCGTCCACACTGAGGATTGAAGCTTCAACCTTCAGGAGAATATCACTTTTACAATTGATTTTTCCCAATACTCTAACCACTGCGCCACGGGTCCTTGCGGACAATTATAGTAAGAATTTTAGGAGCCTTTTTTTTTCTTTTACGTGGTAGTCACCACTTATCAAGGCCCGAAAGTCACTCGGGGATAAAGGTTATTGCATGTACAGTAATCAATGTAGTAATCGTTAGTAATGGAGATTTGATAAAGTGTCTTACTTAAGGGGTCGGTTCATCAGGAATTTGTTTATGTTAGACTTGAAGACATCCAAGTCGTCGTAAGGTGGGAAGCAGGCAAACGGAAGAGAGTTCCACAGGCGTGCATTTCGAAGAAAGAAGCTTTGTTCATGGAATCTACGCTTTGATTTAGGCACAGATAAAGAATGGGGAAAATTATTGACAGTGGTTTCAGCTAGACGAGTCTTAAACCTATTTTTTATTTCTAGTGTCTGTTTACATTTTCGAATAACAGGAACGTGCTCAGGGTGATGAAAACTAAGTTTCCGGTCACGGTTATGGTCTTTGGTGTGGTTTTAAGTACGAGCCACATCATGCCACCTCACATCTTCGAAGTCGGCTTAAAAGTCAACAGCAAAGTGTACCTGGATGTGCTGAAGAGTGTGATGATCCCCTGGTGCAATCAGGTGGCCGCTGGTGTGGCAGCAGGACTCTGCGCCGGCCCAGAAGCCGAAAGAGTTCAAGGCTTGGCTTCAGAAGGAGTGCTACGACTTTGTATTCTTCTCTCATTGACCTCCTACTACCTCAACCTGAACCCGCGTGACTACATCGTCTAGTCGTACGTCGGGAACATCACACACTTGACCTCACACAACACTAAAGCCAGCCTGCCTGATCGCCGCAATCCGCCGAGTATTCGCCGAGCTCCCGCTGGCGTTTATGGAAAAGGTATGCTCCCAGCTCCGGACTCGCATTGGTGCGGTGCTTGAGGCTGAAGGTGGCTACATTGAATAGATGTCAGCTCTACTACATAATCAAGTTACCTGAATTGATTTTTTCACCAAAGGTTTTTAAATGAAGCTGTAGTGTTGTTTTCTTGGGGGCGACAATTTTACCGTTCCACCCTGTAGTTTTGAGGAAAAATCGGAATTACTTTATTATATAGGAAAATGAGATTTACGCAGATCAATTTCTAGTTGTGTAAAAGTGTTTTTGCACAAACTTCGGTATTCTAAACTCTTTAATGCGTAAGAAGCGTGTATTTGTAAAAGTTCAGACCAAGTACAATTATAATTAATCAAATAATGAGAGTTATCATACCATTCTTAAAATTTCAACTTCAATTTTATAACTTTAAAAACTGAACTAGGTCCTGGATATGACCTAAAACTATATCCGATGGTGAGGGCCCCAGCTTGCAGGCCTTAGGGAGTGTGGAGCCACCCTTTAATTGCCATTGCTCCCAGGTCCACTCTGACCCGGAGTGGTAGCACCTGTTAGGGTCCCAACTATGGGTTAAATAGATTACGACTTAAAAAACAAATATACTATATTAAAAAAAATCGTTCTTCAAAATCACCAGATTCGGCATTAAATAACCTGAAAAGGGTTGATATGCCATAAAACAAAACAACCAAACCAAACCAAAAACTGAACTAACGAATAAGCCATCTTTTATTAAGCGCCATTTTGAAAACTAAAATTTCATAGAAGAGATTGTTAATTTGAAATTCGGTTATATAAAGCAATACTAAACTGAATTAATAGAGCGCAGTCATGATATTTGATGACCTATTAATAAAAAAGATTTCCTATTGAAATAAGTTGATGTTGTTCTCTTAAGCTTGAAAAGTTTGTGGTGAATGTTTGCACCTATATTGAATTCTAAATGAAACCCCATTTCTGTCATGTTCATTTCTTCTAAGTATTATGATATTAAGTAATAAGTTTCACCATTGAATTATAAGGAATTAAATTGCAATCACCTTACTTATACATACACACACGCACATTATATATATATATATATATATATATATATATATATATATATATATATATATATATATATATTCCTCCACTAACGAAATATTCTATAAATCACTTTCGAGCGTAAAACAAACTTTAATTAATAACGGCTTCCCAAACTACATAGTTGACCAGCAGATTAGACACTTTTTAACTACCATTAATAATAATAATAATAATAATAATAATAATAATAATAATAATAATAATAATAATAATAATAATAATCACGACAGCAGCGATAATAACATTGACATATATTATTGTAACCAGGTGCATGGGAATTACAAATTAGACGAAAAAATAATAAAAGATATTATACACAAACATGTCGTAACCACAAGAAAAAAACTCTAAAATAAGATTTATTATTTATTACAAAAAAATTTAAAACTAGCCAATTATTAATAAAAAATAACCTTACATTCGATGGCAGTATGCTGTAAACTAGAAATGCCGTGTACATCTTTAAATGTCCCATAGGAGAATGCGTCTCCAAAAATAATTCGTACATTGGCATGACTCGAACCAGCATCTCCCGTCGTTTAACATGTCACCTGTCTTTCCCGAATATTTCAATCTATCAGCACCTCATAGCACACCACACACCTAAAACTGAATTTAGAGACATATTAATAAATAACACGGCCATTTTAAATGTCTCATATTGCGAGGTGCGCATCCCGATCTTTGAGGCATTGTTAATCCACATTAAAAAACCAACGATTAACCAGACTCAAAACGAAACGGAGGGCACGCTCAAGTGCTTTTGAGTATTTTAATGATTTTAAGCGATTTTAATCGCCTTTTAATCATCTTTTAATCGTCTTTTCATTTCATCTCGCTACTTTCATTTTTCAATTTCATTTTTTATTTTTTACTACTCGCCTGAGGATGACCAATGGTGGCCGAAAACGTTCGCGATTATGGGAAATTTCTTTTTTCACTCGGAAAAAAAAAACGTTCGGAAAATGGTCCGACAAAGAGAAAAGGAGGATTACAAGAAAAACAAGCAAGAGTTATCTGTGCTATTTAATGAAACCTGCATAAAAGAAAAAATGCTGCCTATATATATATATATATATATATATATATATATATATATACTAGCAAAAGTACCCATCGTTGACTGGGTTCAAAAACAGCCAACAGGAAATGGACTCTGATTTATGAAAGTATGATAGGTTATGAAAAGGAAGGGTTGTAAAGAGATAGCTTCCAATTTGGGGGTATCAAAACCAAAGCAAAATATGATGAAAGTAAAAATAAAATAGATAAACCCCATAATTTATTATACCATACCTGTTCACACCGAAACACTTTATCCATTTTTATATTCTGTGGATCTATATTAAAAAATCCTTGTTAAACTTTGTGACATATTTCCATTCTATGGAGGTCAGGTACGAACGAACCCACCATAATTTTATTATACCATATTTCTTACAAACTGAAACATAATTATCAAAGTATACTTACGCAGAAAGATATGAAAAGTCTTTATTAAAGTTTGTGCCTATTTCCATTCTATGGAGGCCAGGCACGAACGCAGACCCCACAATTTTATTATACTATCCCTATTTAAGTTAAAACATACTTATCAAAGTATTCTTATGTACATCTATACCAAAAACACTTGGAAACGTTTTTTTTTAATTTTTTATTTCCATACTTTGTGGACCAGGCGCGAACGCAGACCCCACAATTTTAATGAACCACCGTTCTGGCAGATCAAACCTATCCATTCCTGTGTCTCGATACATCTTCTGTCATTATATGTAATCAGTTTTTTTAAAAAAGTCAACCATATAGGAGCCTATTCGTAACCACACACACACACACACACACACACACACACACACACACACACATTCAGCTTTATATATATATATATATATATATATATATATATATATATATATATATATATATATATGTATATATATATATATTCAAACAAATACTAGTATTATTAAATACAACGGAGACTTTGCTTAAAAATTATTTTTTTTAATTTTTTTTTCATTTTATATCTATTATTTTGTGTATAAACTTTCTCCATCAAGAGAAGGAATTATTTTGTTTTCTGGTTGCATTGATTTTAATATTTGCATTTGTTCATGTGTGGACTTAACACTATATTTTTCTAGGAATATACGGGCTAATAAGTTCGTTTAATATTTTTGTAAGACGATATTTTAATTCTCATTTTCGCTCCTTCGCACTTTTACTTCAACACCTGAAGATGACTCGTGGACGAATCGAAAGCGCTCGTGACAGCAACAATTATGAAACTTTTATTAATATTTTTGGTTTTGATACAAAAAAGATTATACGGAAAATCGAAAAATAAGAAAAACTATCATAAAGCAAAGTATAAATATATTGCGTCTTATACGTGTTTCATTGAATGTATAACGCTCAATGAAACATGTGTAAAACACAATATATCGATAAAAATATGAATGCGAAATAAATACCTCTGTATCTTTGGAAGGTTTACTATCGATATATATATATATATATATATATATGTATATATGTATATATATATATATGTATATATATATGTATATATGTATATATATATGTATATATATATGTATATATATGTATATATGTATGTATATATATATGTATATATATATGTATATATATATATATATATATATATGTATATATATATACAAGCCTATGAAGAAACTGTCTAACCTTTCAAGCTCATCATTTACCAAAACATGACATCATCTCTCATATGACAGATAAACGACCCCTGATTCAATCCTCTACTGCTATAAAACTCAAATATGTACCAAGAGTACTCCTGCCACATCTCGAAAAACACCGCTCAGAGCAACTTTCGTTGCCTAAACAGTTTAAAATCAACCCCGAAATTTACTGGAAATGATCTCTTCACAGAAGAGACGTTTCTAGTCCGTCTCCGTCTCTGTCCCTGTCTCTCTTTCTGTCAGTCTGCCTCTCTCTCTCTCTCTCTCTCTCTCTCTCTCTCTCTTTCTGTTTCTCTTTGTCTCTCTCTCTTTCTCTTTCTATCTCTTTTCTACTGTTGGATAATCCAGGTGCCTGGGAAGGACGTCAAAGTAAAGTCGGTCAGAATACTGGATGCAGTGGCTCCCAGGAATGATGCAAAAAAAAAGTCAAAATAGAGGATAATATATCCTCGGAGATTATGCCAGCGAGATTGACCGAAATTTCAAGACAATGACTGGTGAAATATTGACATCATATCTGCCAATAAAATATGTGTACAGACAACATGAAAAGGTGAGAGAGCGACCACGACGTCGAGCTAAGCGACCCATTTTACTCCACTGCAAAACCCACCATTACAAATGTCAAAACTTTTATTCTGAAACTGAAAAGGTTATTTTGAATAAACAAAATATTTTATAACCAACTATGTGTTTTTATTATGCTGCCAAGTGTATATATCGAAATAATTACAAAAGTTAACAATTTTAGAAATTATATAGACTGAAAAACACCTTTGACGATCGGCCGTAGCTAATATATAACAATACTCTATACTTATTCCCATTGGAACGTGATTGATTTGGCTCCAAATCTTGGTTCCACCTTGTAAGACATTCAGAGCAAGAATTGGTTTTATTACTATCACGAAAAAAAAAAAGAAACTTCCCCAGCGTCAGACAGAATTTTAACAAATAGTGGTTCTTCGCAACAACCTTCCGTCAGTGGTACACATTAAGTGGTGATGGATTTTATGCAGATTACAACATGATCGTCTTCAAATCCAATGTAAACAGATTCTGTTATGACTTGCAATAAGCCACAAAGAAAACAGAAGAACGGAATAGAGTTTAAGCAATGTATTACTGGAACAACAACGTAAATAGATTACGACTGAAAAGAGTAGTAAACGTCACCGGGCAGGCGAGGGTCGCTCTGGTGTTTAATCCACACCTGGGATCAAAAGGTCTATGGTTTATATAATGGATAGAACAGTCCATTTGGAGGGTGATTCCCCCACAACAGATTCTTACCATGAACCGCTCGCACGAGTATTCGAACTTTGTCCATTCCCTCAACCATACTCCATTCTTTGATGAAATTCTTCATTTCTAGATTGGCAGTCATTCCACCCATTAATCCTTATTCTCAAGTTGCATTTGGCCTTGATAAATGCTTCCCGTTTAGTAAAAGTAAAAATTGTATTTCATTTATAAATTTCGAGAAAAAATGTGGTTCAATAAACCTGCTGTTCTAGCTGACCCTCACTCCTTTCATCATTATTATAAACACTTTTTACCCGGAAAACATCGGGTAGGCTTTCTAATCGGTGCATAATAAAACGATTATAATCATGAATTACATAATTTAACATTTATATCGTGCCGTAGCTGACAGAATGAGAACAATCTACCAAGGTTGATTAAATAAATGTCTAGTTCAAACTTCCGCACGTGTCACCCGAGTTTGACATGACTGGTTGCATTTGAAGAAAGTTGGAGGTTACATCGGCTGAAATGTAACATACGCGTAGACATGTGTCTGTGAGTGCAGGTGTGTGATAGTGTGTATTTCAGTTTGAATGTGTGTTGGTGTATGATAATGTGTTTGTGTGTGTGCGTGCGTGTGATAATGTGTTGTGTATGTGCGTGTGATAATGTGTTGTGTATGTGCGTGTGATAATGTGTTGTGCGTGTGATAATGTGTTGTGCGTGTGATAATGTGTTTTGTGTGCGTGCGTGTGATAATGTATTGCGTGAGTGGGTGATAATGTATTTGTGTGTGTGTGTGTATGATAATCTATTTCGTGTGTGTGATAAGTGTTTTGTGTATGGGTGATAATATGTGGTGTGTGTGTGATAATGTGTTTAAGTGTGTGCGCGTGATAATGTGTTGTGTGAGTGCATGTGATAATATGTTGTTTGTGTGTGTGATAATATGTTGTGTGTGTGTGTGATAATATGTTGTGTGTGTGATAATATGTTGTGTGTGTGATAATGTGTTTGCGTGTACTTGTGAAACTGTTTTGTGTGTGTACGTGTGATAATGTGTTTTGTGTGAGTGTGATAATGTGTTTTGTGTGTGTGTGATAATGCGTTTTGTGTGTGTGTGTGTGTGATAATGTGTTTTGTGTGTGTGTGTGTGTGTGTGTGTGTGTGATAATGAGTTGTGTGTGTGCGTTTAACGTTTTGTTTTGTCTGTATGATAATGCGTTGTGTGTGTATGTGTATGATAATGTGTTGTGTGTGTGTGTGATAATGTGTTGTGTGTGTGTGTGTGTGATAATGTGTTGTGTGTGTGTGTGTGTGTGTGTGTCCGTGTGATAATGTGTTGTGTGTGTGGTATGAGTGTAGTTTACTGATTAAGTTTGGCTTGAAGAGACGGAGTCT
>NC_136498.1:109432821-109460321 GCF_053919585.1 Euprymna scolopes | reverse complement strand
GGCGCGTATGGAAATTAACATAAGAGTTGAGCACAAAATAAATTAGCATACTCGAATGTTTAATTATAAACGGAAAAGATCACGTGAACATATCGATTCTCTTTAAATCGCCGAAATTATGTTTTGGTTGATTCGTTTTTTTTTTTTTTTTTTTTTTTTTACAGCATCTCAACCCTTTTCGGGTTATTTAATGTCGAATCCAGTTATTTTAGAAATAGTATTCATGTTGCATCCAGTTATTTTGTAGAAGATTTTTATTCTTCAAACTCTTTGTATCTTCAATTGCTAATTTTGTAGCGTTTGGCTTAGTTGTTTTAAATGAATGAGTTTTTTTAATGGGAGAGAGAAAGGAGTTACAGCATCAATGTTTGGTATATTTTAAGTTAGAAAATCATTCAGGAAGTCGGGGAGATATAAATAGAAGGGGAAAAATGGGAAGAAGAAGAAAAAGCGGGAAAAGGTGTTTTTTATTTTTTATTTTTTGGTTTTGCAGAACACAAAAACAAAGAAAAACACCAATGTTAGGTGCATTTCGTCTCATGAAGCCAATATCTTCAGACAGCCCGATCTGGTAGCACCAGCCGAAGTTAAGCGATGCTGGGTCTGGTCAGTACCAGACAGGTGATTATTTGTGACATGTACTAAAATCAGCACTCTATCTATCTATCTATCTATCTATCTATCTATCTATCTACCAACCATACTGTCCATGGCATATATATAATCACATTGGTTCCTGTGAGATCGCCAAAGTTAAGAAGGCCTTGAAACTGGCTCGTACTTAATGATGACTTAATAATGATGACTTAATAATGATGACTTACTAATGATGGCTTACTAATACAGGAAATTATAGATACTTATTAAAATTTTCTCCTTTCATTCAAAATTTCATTTCTTTTTTAAGAAAGCAGACATTTTCCATATATTTTTTAATAACCTGTTTATACACATGGTTTAATCATACTCACTCGTATCGTCATTATTACATGTAATGTTTTCACCGATATTTTGCCTAGGGGATCATTTATCTATTGTGTATTGTGTATCTATTGTATTATATTGCAATAAGCTTTTATTCTACTACGAGCATTTCAGCCCGGCGTTGCCCGGGTGTTTGGAGGTGTATGTTGAGCAAAAACAAAAAAACAAAACAAAAAAACAACAACAACAGCAACAACAACAAAACGGTCAATTTTTTAAAACTTTGACCCCTATTATGACCCCTTAACATTTATTGTTTAGGGCTCTAATCAAGTTATTAAGTTAGATCCATGTCCAAGGAACCTATATCTAAAATTTCAAGTGTTTAGACTCAAAATTGTCGGAGGAGTTTGGTAAAGTTCTCAAAGGCCAAATCGTCGAACCATGACCCGTTAACAGCAAAATTTCTGGCCGAAAACCGATCACATCGATTTTCCCAAATCTCACCACCCTGTATATGAAATTTCTAGTCTGTAGACTAAAAATTGACAGAGTTATTGCGTAGGGAAATGTACACAGACAGACATACAGACACGTTCACTTTTATATATAGATTGTGTTGATTGTTGATTTCACTCGATCCGCAGTCTTTTTATTCGATGCAACACAAATAAAGTGCAGTTTACGCCTGACTTGTCCATCGGGTTTAAGTCCTGAATGCGTAACGTTAAATGATATGCACCTCTGTATTGCTAGCGCACCTGAACACGACGTGCATAATTGTAAATAACTCACTTTGACGACACACCCATGTCTTGTCTGAACACTTCTTCTCATCCCTTCCCCTCTGTCTCTGCCCCAAATTTTCTTAACGGCCATTAGGTAGGGCTCAGTATCGAATATGACTGATCGTATATATTCAAACCAGTAAAAATGACCAATGATCACATTTTGGTGTTGCGACTCATGCAGTGCTTTGTGGAATGCAGTGGCCTTCGCAAACAATATTCTGTTGAGGTTGCCCCGACCCCACTCCCCAGAATAGTTCACATGTCCCTAACCTACTTTTTCTTCTTCTCTGCTGCTCCTCTCTCAAAGACGTGATGTTGCTAGTCTCAGTCTTTTAAATAAATACTATTATGGCACGTGTCCTTTATAATTATCTGATCTAGTCTCTGCTTCCTTTGTTCCAGTTCGTTTGACTCGTTGGTCTCGTGGTCTCCATCAATTCACTGTTTTGGTATATCATTGCAATACATCTCCATATGCCAGTAGTTATTTCCAGTTATGGAACTCTCTTTATGGTGACTGTGTTCCTTCTGCCTATAACTTTGGTCTTTTCAAGACTAAGGCCAATATGAATTTTCCTGTTTTGCGATAATCATTTTTCGTTCTAGTTAGGCCCTTACATCAAGTGGCTTCACGCCTTGTCCCTAGCGATTTTCATTTAAAAAAAATGTAGTGCTCAGTATTGATCATTACATACCATTCATTCTCATCTTTAGTCAATGTAATGCGCTTGATGGAATGCAGTGACCTTTGAAAAAAATCTTCTGTTGGAGTTATCTCCCTTTCTTAGAAAATTTCACACGTCCACGCAACCGGAAGTGAACTCTATCGGAAAATCAAACATCACACAACTAGACTGGGTTCTCGTCAATCTTGACACATTTCCATAAACTTCACGCTTTTCTATACCCCTTTGAACAAGTTTATGTTATATCTGTATTCTGTAGGGATAAAGTTCAGATATTGCACGATGGTTCTCCTTATGAACTCCCGATGTTGTGATCAATTGAAAAATTACTATTTATCTCTCACAACACTGCTTTTTTCCCCTCCCAAGGCTTTCCAAATTTTTCCAGCCATCACTAAATATCGCTCAGTATTGACTATGACTGATTCTCCATCCTCATCGTTAAGATATATGATTCCATGTTTTGATGCTGCGAACGATGCAGTGGAGTTCAGTGTCCTTTGCTAATAATCTTCTCTTGAAGTTGCCCTCTCAGAATAGTTAGCGTGTCCAGATAAGAGACAATGACCGCCATAGAAGAACAAAACTAGTGATGGGACGATTCCAATATTTTTCCCGATTCCGATACAATTACCGATTCCGTGCTAAATTCTCAATTCCGCTACAATTACCGATTCCGATTCTGTATAAACCACTAATTACTTAACTATAAGATTGTTATTTCCCCCGATTTTCGTAAAAACACATGTAAAATATGCAGATATTTTCCTAAACATAAAAATATACTTGTGGAGGATGATCTATCGATTTTAGCTTCACTGGTATTTTAAAATCAATAAATATTTATTATTTTATCATTATTACCAGCAATGGAAGATTTTGCTTTAAACAAAATCAAATAAAAAAAGACAATAAAAAAAATCGTTTTGGCATTGGAAAATAGTCATCAATTTTTCCGATTCCGATACCGATTCTGATACCGATTCCGATACCGCTAAATCTTCCGATTTTTCCGATTCCCGATTCCGATTCCAATTAATCGTTTCAACACTAAACAAAACATCGCCCAAGTAAATTGGATTCTCATAAATTTTGACATAACACTGTTATGATAACAGCCTTATTTTTATTACGTTTACATTATACGAGGGCCATTCCTAAAGTAAAGCCTCCTACTACTTTAACTCAAAAGTTGAAGAGCTACAAAGACGCAAGTAATACCATTAAAACGACCGACCTTTTGTGGCCCAGAATTAATTTTTCTACATAGTCCACACTATTCTCAATGCAATTTTGCTAGCAATGAACGATGGCTGTGTATGGGTGTCCAAAACACGCGTCGACATACGTGGGTTATTCCAAAAGTAAAGCCTCTTACTATTTTTAACCCCAAAAGTTAAAGAGCTACAAAGACGAAAGTGGTACCATTAAAACGAGCGACCTTTTGTGATCGAGAATTTATTTTTCGACATAGTCACCACCATTCTCAACGCACTTGTGCCAGGAATTCAATGGCACATATCTGCTTCTGACGCACGTCCATGTAAAAAGTTGTTTTCTTAGAGTCTCACACCGTCGGTATCTGCAACAGAGAGATGGACGTTTCATGTCATGAATTCAGAAGTTCAATCATATTAACAATGCAATTTGCAGTGTCTTCTAATAGATTCGGGCGAAATAAAAAATAGGAGACATTACTTAGTGAACGTCCTCTCGTATATTTGTTCTTTGTTTTCCTTTTTCGTTTTCTTTGTTCCTTTGTTATATACAGAAGTGGATTGGCACCATAACTGTTATATGTTGTATTAAAGCAGTCATATTACATAGCCAGTGATAGGAGGTGGATATATATTGTTTTCCAAACGGCACCAGATAAATGTATATATAAAGGGGATACAATATCGATATCGACATGTAAACTGAGTCATGTTGTATCGGACAGTTTTCATATTACAATTCATATTTGCTTAAAAGTATTTTTTTAATAAAAAGAATAATATATGCTTTATACGTTTTCTTTCTTCAAGAGTTCTTCTTTGACCTCCATGTAAAAAAAAAAAAAAAAATCCCATTGATTACTGTACACGCAATAATCCTTATCCCCGAGTTGCTTCCGGGCCTTGATAAGTGGTGATCTCCATGTAAAACCAAAAAATCTTCACTGTTGAACTCCGTAATGAAACATGAAATGACAAACACCATAACCAATTGAGACATCTGTTCTTCCTTCTTTTGTGAAACCACAGAACGACACTTAACATTTTTAAAATATAAATTTATTTCAACTGTCTCAAATGGTCTTCACAACTAACAACTAATAACTAATTTAACTTTCAACAATGTTATTATCTAACATCTTTATTTCGTTTTCATTGGTGATATCAGATGAGGCTGTTTGAAGATACTAGCTTTATGGGTTAAAATGCATCAAATGTTTATGTTATTGCTTTCTTTTTCCCCATTGCAAAACTCAATCATGTTCTGCAAAACCAAAAACAAAAACAATTTCTCTCTACAAAACAACCAAACTAAATACCATTAATAAATATTCAAAGATATAAGGAACTTTTCACATAAACGCTTGTCACCAAGATGATCGGACTCGGCATTAAATAGTCCTAAAAGTGTTGATATGCGTTTAAAAAAAAACCTACTTTGAATGGTATAAATAACTCGAAGCATAAAAACGTTTATCAAATTTGCCGGTTTCAGCATTACATACCCCCCCCAAAAAAAAAATGGTTTATATGCCGTAAAAAAAAAAACAAAGAAAAAAACGAAACCTTTTTCTTTTTCTTTTTTTTTTTTACCGTTGTTTCGTTTTTCCTATTTATTTTTATTCTTTGTTTTTCTTTTTACTTCCTACGCATTTATAATTCTCCTTTTCTCCATTTTCTAGTTTCTTTCTTTACGCATTTGGGTTAACTATTCCAGTGGGCGCGTTAGCTAATGCATATATTAGTTAGTACATATATTAGCGATCGGAATGGGACAGTAAATCTTATATACAAAGGGCTAAAGTTGTGAGAAATACATAATCTTAGAAGTGAAAGTAGAAATACAGGTAAGCAGAAATATCGCCAGATATCAGAGGCAGACGATTCTGGGACGAAGCGATCACGAGACAAAACGCGTTAATATGCGTCAACTGTTAACAGACACCCATATTAACATTAGGTTAGGGGTTTCTCCTTCAGACACAAACTGGACACACTGAGTCTCTAGACTAGTCAAAATTAAGTCATTGAACTTCACTCTCTTTCTAACTCACCTGTTCGACTGATTTTCGACATTGTCACTCAAAACGGACGGGAAGACGGGACCAGAAAATTTATCATATATATGAGTATCTTATATCCGGGTTACACTATATATATATATATATATATATATATATATATATATATATATATATATGTGTGTGTGTGTGTGTGTGTATGTATGTATGTATGTATGTATGTATGTATGTATGTATGTATGTATGTAGAGCACTGTCGTAAATAATCTCACCCGCTACTTAATTGGCTGAAAAATGAAAAGCTCGTTGTTTGTTTGTTTACACGCAGGCGGTTTGAGTACTGTAAGAGTGGTGGCGGATGTCTATTTAAACAGACATTCCGACGAGTTATTTGCGAGCGTCCCTTCTGTGGTCGAGTGGGAGAACTGCCGGTTGTCAACACGACGGTTCTAGGTTCAATCCTTGGCTTGGGACAGATGCTAGTCTAGCGGCACTGATGAGTTGTGATACAACGAAACAGGACTGTATGTCGATGCCTACAAATATATATATAGTAAGTTATAAAACATATATGGCAATTAAGCTACATTGAACATTTCGCGTTTCATAAACTCTATGGGCATGCATGTTTCATGGTCCTACCCCTCTTCAGCGTAGCTTGACTGTTTCTAGGAATCGAACCTCAGGCCATATGTATTACAGTCTGGTGTGTTATCTGTTATGCCATGAAGTCCCATATTAATTTACTGTTATTTAAAACTTGTGTAGATTTCGCGTTGATATTTTAAACAATAATACGTTTAATAAGTGTCTTCCCCTTGAAGATATTTTTCTTAGAAAATCGCCCATATTTTATTTGGACGTAAACAAATAATATTTTTATTTATTCATTTTATTATTTTTATTTTATTTATAAATATATATGTGAGTGCATAATGTATCTTAATCGCCATATATATTTTATAACATACTATATGTATATATATATATATATATATATATATATATATATATATATATATATATATATATATATATATAGTAAGTTATTAAATATATATGGTGATTAAGCTACACTGAATATTCCGCGTTTCATCCACTGTAGGATTCTTCAGTCTTATGATACTTTTAAGCAAATATGAATTGTAATATGATAACTGTCCGATATAACACGACTCAGTTTACATGTCGATATCATATCCCCTGGCTAAACAACAAGTAAGCCTGAAGAATCCTCGAGTGGATGAAACGAGGAATATTCAGTGTAGCTTAATCGCCATATACATTTTATAACTTATTAACTAGCTCTACCCACGTATTGAGTACTGTTGAAGTAAATACTTAAAGTTTACGCATAAATTTATACTTTCGTATATTAATTTATGTGAGTAAATGAAGTATATATATATATATATATATATATATATATATATATATATATATATATATATATATATAATTTAAAGGAGATTAGAACAATAGTCTAAAGAGCTGAGTGTATTTTAATGTAACAGTGAAATTACTAGTTTTATTAAAATACAGGAAAGAAAAAGTGCTCGTTGTAATTTTGATATATAATAAGCTCGATAGGTAAATATCCTAGAGCTAATTCATATTAAGTAATGTGATTGATAATTTAAAATTAAAAAAAAACAAATTATAATCAAATTAAAAATCAGTTTCACAAGAAGGAACAACAACAAAATCAATTATCCGTACCATCGTTTCGGAAAACCGTGTTTTTATTGTGGTAGACATCAAGTTACGGACAATAATTATTACATATAGTTTTTTAATAAACAAGGTCTCCTCATCAGCAAATTTTAAAGGGTTTTTATTAAATCTAAAAGACACCATAAATAAACCTAGCATTAAAGGTAATGCAGATGTATCTGAAAAAAATTGAAATAAAAGGTCTGGATTTAAAATTGATAAGAAAATTAATATGGGTTAGAAATAGAAAAGAAATGGAGTAAAATATAAATTTGAATTTAAATTATAAATTTGCTTTAAGTACATTACAAATATATACATGCATATATATGAAAAAATAGACACATACATACATATACATAGATATGCAGGTATATACATAAAAATATAGGTACAAAAATTTACCTTTTAGTTTTTTGCCTTTTGAAATCAGGAACTATGGTTAAAATACTCATATGTTATGTTTGCTATAGCTTTTCACTTTATTGAATGATAAATTTTAAAAGGGGGACGCCCGTGCAATAAATTATTTCCGTTAGCGTACTTTTGATTTAAAGACGCCACGGTTTATATTTCGAATGTTGTTTGTATAATTGCATAATGCAAGGGGGGATAATTAGTCATATTTTCTTTAATAAAAGGGCGCAAGGGGGATAATTAGTCTAACTTAATTTATTAAAAAAAAATTGTAATCTATTTTTACTAATAAGTAATTTTTAATGATTTAAGGTGGTTTATATTTATTAAATTTAAACCAACGTTTATGACTACATGTGAATATCAGTTCCTGTCTTGAATTTAATAGGGTGGTTGCATTTTTTATATCTTCATATTTTAAAATTTTTAGGGTCTCTTTTGTACATAGTGCACAGAATTTATCTCCTGGTTTATACGGTTTGCAAGACTCAATTACTCGCCATTTTAAGTTGAAGGAAATATTGTTATTTTTTAGTTGCTAAATATAGTTGGATAGAGTAGTTTGGTTTGACAGAGAGTTATTTTTAAAAGAATGTTTGTGCGTTGAAATTCTATGTTTTATTAGGCCAGATATATTGCCTTTTGCTTATAGTAATTATTTTCCGTTAGGTCTGGTGCTGGATTATTATATGGTGGGTTGGTTTGTAATTGATCGGTAGATTAGTTTAAGTTGGTGTCATTATTTAATCTGGTAGTTGAGTTATGGCTGTTAATAGATTCATGTAGATTTGGGGGTTTTGATACTGTGCAGCTATAGATAACATTTTTAATTTTACATGAGCCTTGTAGGGGACATTTATTTTTTCTTCTACAGTTACAGTCTGATGTATTTTGTATAGTTGTATTTTGTAGCTTATTAATTTTCTTATTATTAGAGCTAATTATTTTTTGATGAAGGTTAGGCATAATAGAGTAAGAGACTTTGATTGTGTTCTTATTGAAAATTTTATTATATCTATGGGGGGCTTTAAATTCTTATCTAATATTTAAAAAAATTCTCTGGCTATGTTTGTCTCTAGGTTTTTGGAATATGGAGGGTTGAACCATAGGGTCTCCTTATGTCTATTCTTACGTTTACGGGTTTTGGTTTGTTGTTTATTTGTATTATTATCTAATATTTTTGGTTTGTTTTTTCTTTTTTGTCTCTTGTTTATTTTTCTTAACTCGCATACGGGAAGACATTGCCATATTATGTTATTACGCTCTTAATAGGTTTATTTTCAATGCAGTTTATGTTTCTATCATTTTTATTTATGAATTTAATTTGCGAATTGTATCCCGAGTTTTTAAGGGCTTCATTGTAATATTTTTCATTTTTGATGAATATGGATTTAGTAGAAGACAGTCTAGAAATTCTTAAAGCGATATTGGGAACTATTGATTTTAATATTGATTTAGGATGGTTTGATTCATCGATGAATCTTTTTTTACTTTGACCCCTTGGCAGCCAAATTTTCGGCCCAAAACCGATTAAAAAGCTTGCCCTATGTCTGATTACACTTTATGCAAAAATTTCAAATGTTTAGACCCAAAATTGGCTGAGAGGTAATTTTTTTTAAAACTTTGACTCCAATTTTTACTCTTTAATATTTATTGTTTTGGGCTCAAATCAATCGTTTAATATTTCACATAAATTCTGTTTACATTAGGGAGCTCCACAGCTCCCTAATGTAAACAGAATTTTTGCGAAATATTTAACTGCTGAAGCACCTGTTAACAACTATACAAGTTATATAAGAAAAACAAAAGTATGTTTTTGTAAACTTACTGACAGCGCAATTAGCATCCTAAATTATCAGATGAAAAAATGAACGAATCTTAGTAAAAAAAAAACAAAAAACAAAAAAAACAAACAAAAAAACAGCGCCGGTTTTCGGAGATGCTGGAAACGAATATCAGTTAAATTTGTTTTGATATTAAGAAATTACTACGTGGCCAGAAAGTGGGTGCTCATTTTACGTTAAATTTATATAGTAAAAGTGATCCCCCACATTTTGAAAAAAAATTCTTCATATCATGAAAACTACTAATCTGCCCCAAATTTAAATGTGATATTCGTTTTCATCAACACCGAAAACCTTCAAAAATGTTTTTGGAGGAGTTGGAAAGAAATTGACATTGACCGATTTTTTGTTCGAGAAGAGGTTCAAAGGTAAGTCAAATAAGCAGTTTTTTTTTTTTGTAAAGTTTTTTTTTTCAAGAAAAATTGAAAAAAAAATTATCTTTGTTTTTTGGGTTGTTATTTTTATTTTTTATTTTTATTTTATTTTTTTTTCAAGGAAAAACCTGAAAACTAGAAAAATTGAAACAAAACTGGGTGGGATAGATTTTTTTCTTTTTTTTTTTCATATTAAAACAGATATTGTTGTTTCCTCAGACCGTTGTTTTATTAACGGTGTGTATGCGTAAATCGTATTCCGCATTCGCACTGAAGGTCTTTCTGTGTTGCTCGCTCAAACGCCCACAATGGTAATTGTAGGCCTAGACTTGGTAAAAAAAAGAAAAAAAGTACCAGTCCGAATGATGTAAAGGTTCGGCATGTGGTAGCCTGACACCTCCAGGCATAGCCATCGCTTACCTTTCCTTGTCCACATGATGCACAGGTTTTCGTCCGTGCCAGTAATTTTTTTTCTTGATAAAAATCAAAGACTCCAGTTGGTGTTTCCAGCTGCTCACTTAAGGCTGTAAAATTCATGTTTTTTTTTTCTGGCGTTAAAGTACGAAATGGTGTGCTTTTTTTTACTTTTCTTTTCTTCCTCTTCCAAATTGTCGTCTGCTGCTTTGAATTTTCAACTCACGCGAACGCGCGTCGCGTTGAAAACCATCGCGCTACATTGTCATTGGTTCAGCTTTTCGTTAGACGGTTTAATTTTCTCGGCGACGCTCGGTTTACTCCGGCTGTTGACGTCATGTTCGGGAGAAAGCTGGGCGTGTGCTGAGTTACGTCTGGATCAATCTCTGCATGAGTACAACCCTTTTTTATTTGTTATTGTTGAGTTATCCGGGTTGTTTTTCACTGTATTTAGTAGTTTTACGCCGATATAATTCATCGTTCTGTTTATAATTGTTTATTTTTCATTTTAAAAAATTACAGCCATTGAATTATAAGTGGTTTGTTTACCATACTTATAGGTAAATGTCCACTGAACAGATAGCATAATACTTAAAGTTAAATTCAAATTTTGATATATCTTTTAATTTAAACGCGAAAAAAAACAATTGGGATGCTGAAAACGTACACAGTAAAACAATACGCTGTAAAATGGTCTTATGGTTGTCAACGGGTTAATGTAGATTTATTTGTAAGAAAATTGCGTTAAAATAACCGTAATAAGGAAATGAACGATGTAAAAAAAAAAAAAATGCAGAAAGTATTAAAAAAATTTTATTTGGATAATTTAAACGCGAAAAAAAACAAAAAACAATTGGGACGCTGAAAACGTACACAGTAAAACAATACGTGGTCAACGGGTTAAAGTTGATTTATTTGTAAGAAAATTGTGACAGTATAGTTGCAATATAGAATAGTTGCAAAACGTCCTCACCCTTCCCATGTTAAATAATAATTTCTAAATAATGGCGTTAATATGTTAGTGCGCGGGTTAAATTCTGCAAAAGTAGCGATTTATGTTTATTTGTTTACGCTGTTATGGGTTTTTTTGTACGCATACGCAACCGGGCCTCGTAAACCAGATGTTGGGTGAAAATACCTGTTACAAGGTCATTTGAGTTTTATAATTATATAGATTTAATATAAAATATATTTTTTTTACCATATATGATATCACATACATTGCTATGGTATAATTATTACCATAAATCGGTATTTTTTTTTAGTTTACCGACCCCTCGGCATTCACCTTTAAATTGAGGACTTTTATAGGTTTTGGGAGAACAAATATTGCATTTATTTCTTGCGCAAACAAGTAGTTATTCATATTTGGAGACATTTAGTATCCAACGTAATCACTACGGTTTGGCAAGCAACATGGCCGCCCGTGCATTTACTAAAAACACCAAAAAGAGCCAAACGACCCCCCCCAAAAAAAATGACCCCAGGCCTCCTTTCACGTTCTCATAATTGTACAAATACTTATTTTTATGATAAAAAAAGACATTTATTTTCGTTTTTTGACACAAACCGATTTTTTCTTCTGACACCAAATCTGATAACCAAACCCGTCGCAAATTTACCGTTTGCATGGTATGAACTCCTGGACCCTGGGACTTTTTGAAGAAATGTTAGTTTCAATAAAGTGGGGGATAACTTTTCTATGATAATTTAACCTAACACGTTGACCCCCCCCCCAAAAAAAAACCCATTTTGTTTATATCGGGGCAGGGGAATGTCGGCTGCGGCTGGGGGGATGTTGGGGCGTTATTGTAATTGTACTATCTAGAAATGTTTCTTGTGAAGGTGTGTTTTGCAATTAGCTTAAATAAAAGACAAGGTCAGACGTTTAAAACCATTGGCGTTGTCCTGACATCAGACTGCTTCAGTAACGGTATGTTCTACGTCTCCATCAGGACAGGAAGTTCAGAAAAACTCTACATTCTGGCTCCAAATCAAAGAAGCAGAAATGTAGTTTACCACGTGGCTCTTCAATAAAAAGTTCTACAAAAGGATATGATGAAAAAAAAAACTGATATGATCTGATTGTGGTATGTTTTCAGTATTCAATGTGTTAGATAAGATTTAAGCATCGAGTTTAAATTTACTTCCCTTTTACAACATCCACTTACTGGAAAGGTGCCCACAAATCGCGTACCTAAGTGTGATGCGCGGGTATCTTTGCTAGTATATATATATATATATACATATATATATATATATATATATATATATATATATATATATATATATATATATATATATAGAGAGAGAGAGAGAGAGGGGGGAGAGAGACAGGGATAGAGAGAAGTAGAGAGATATAGAATAAATTTAGCAAATAAAGTTTAAAGTTACATAGAAATTTTATTACATTATCAAATCGATAAGGGTTACAGAAAGCAGAACAAGGGAGAAATCTCTTTATGCCATAGGGTTTCGAAGCTACATGCTTCTCGTCAGAAGAGGAGAAAAAGCTGGCATTATACTAAAGTAAAGGTAAAAACACAACACCGACTTATAAAACATTCCGATTAGAAAAGGGAAAATTTTTATGAAATTAAAATCGGGGCGATATAATGTGGACAAAAGAGAGAAAGGGGCAGATAAAATAAATGCTAAAACAATATACAAAAACAACACATAAAAAAGTAAAATACTAAGGTAAACATTTCATAATTCATAGAAATACATGAAAAATAAAAAAAAAAATTTTTTTAAACTTTCGAAAATTACTAAAACTTAAAAAAAATACTCACATTAAAGATCTGATGAAAAATTAAACAAAATATAAATAAATTATATATACAGTGGGGAAAATAAGTGTTGGACACATCCCATTATTCTTTATTTAACACATTTTTTATGCAGCGAATGACGCGACAATTTAACAAGAAATAGTTACTCATTTAACAATTACAAATAACCTTAGAAATTGGAACATTTTAATGCATAACAAAAATTATATAATAAAAACGAGAATAGCCTGGAAAAAAAGTGTTGGACACACTAACACAATTTCATCTAATATTTAGTTGAAAACCCCTTATTGGCTATTACAGCTTCGAGGCGTTTTCTATACGACGAAACTAATTTGTGACAACGTTCAGGCGAGATTTTGGCCCACTCTTCAACACATACTTTCTTCAAATCCTGAATATTACGTGGATTTCGCTGGTGGACCATGATTTTGAGCTCTCTCCATAGATTTTCTATAGGATTTAAGTTTGGGGACTGACTGGACCACTTAAGAACATCTATTTTGTTCTGTACGAACCAATCGGAGGTTATTTTAGCAGTATGTTTGGGATCATTATCTTGTTGAAAGATCCATCCCTGTCGCATACCTAATGCATTGGAAGCAGGCAAGAGATCATTTTCAAGAATTTCCCGATATTTGGCTGCATTCATCTTTCCATCTATAATATGAAGTGGCCCAGTACCATTTGAAGAGAAGCATCCCCAGAGCATGAAATTTCCACCACCAAACTTTACAGTGGGGAGGGTGTTCCTGGAATCGTGCGCTGTGCCATCTCTTCTCCATACACGACGTACAGAGTTAATGTCGAAAAGTTCAATTTTCGTCTCATCAGACCAGATCACATTCTTCCAGTAATCATCTGTTTTCAATAAGTGGTCTCTTGCAAACTCCAGACGAGCATTAACATGACATTTTTTTTGTAATGGTGTCTTTCGAGGTGTACGCGATTTAAGACCGTTGCGTCGGAGTACATTACTAATCGTTGGTTTCGTTACTACTATCCCTCCTTTTTCCAAATCTTTCTGAAGTTCGCCTCGTGTTGTTCTCGGTTGCTGCTGAACTTTTCGTACAATCTTCCTCACTGCTCGATCCGACATCTTGCGAGGAGCTCCGATGCGCGGACGGTTCACGGTTGAGTCATGCACCTTCCATTTCCTAATAAGGTTTCCTATGGTGCTTACAGGGATTTGGAATTGAGCAGATATACGCCGATAACCAATTCCATTCTTGTGCTCGGCAATAATCTTATCACGGACGACTTGAGAGAATTCTTTACGTTTACTCATCCTTAGAACCTTCACGCGTGATGGCTTACTGGTGACTAACGTGTTCCAATACTTTCCAACGACGTAGAGTATGGTTGTGCTGAAAGAAAAGAGAACTCTTTAACTTCCGCTTGTACCTTCCGGAAGTGAATTACTTCCCTTGACTTTTTCTTTCCTTCTTTCTTTCCAGCATTATTTATAAAAAATAATAATAAGATATAATTTAAAACAATGTGTCCAACACTTTTTTTCCAGGCTATTTTCGTTTTTGTTATATAATTTTTGTTATGCATTAAAATATTCCAATTTCTAAAGTTATTTGTCATTGTTAAATGAGTAACTATTTCTTGTTAAATTTTCGCGTTATTCGCTGCATTAGAAATGTGTTAAATAAAGAATAATGGGATGTGTCCAACACTTATTTTCCCCACTGTATATATATATATATATATATATATATATATATATATATATATATATATATATATATATATATATATATATATATACGCAAACATGACAGAAAAGAATAGACACCCAGATAAACAGTTTATTTCAATTAACGTATAATTTATATACCAAAATAAATAAATAAATAAATGGCCACAAATTTAATAAATAATACTTGGTTGACATTCTCTTTGCTGCTTTTAATGCTAGGACCATTTTAGGCATGGCATTGATCCGTTGAAGAATATCATATTGAAGAATTTCTTGTCATGTCTGGAATAATAATACTAATAGTTTAGGCTTAGAAGATGGCTTTCTTTTCTTTTTTGCGGATGTTCCAGCTTAATATGCCCAAGGGTTTTCAATTGGGCACATATCCGGAGACTGACGGCCGTAGAGAATAACGTAATGGGAATTAGATACAATAAGAATGACAAAAGAAGAAAACCATAACATGGCTAAGAAAAGGATACTTGAACAGAGAAACGGTTACTGACGGCCGTAGAGAGTAAGGCACCTATGTCAACAGAAGCTCCAATCTAAGATAACCAGCATAACATAAGCATATTTTCCAAGGTATAATTTGGGACGCTGAAAAATTAGTAGAACAATTAAAGAATGTTAAAAAAAAAATGATTGCACGAATAATATAGTCGAGTTCCGGAAATTGCCGAAACAGTATGCTAGCCCTCTTTTTTGAAATTCAATAACACAAAAATTTGTGAATAGAATTCCCAGTCTTTCTTTAATGTATTTCAAGAGTTCAGCTAGATGTGCGTGATATTAAGTCAGGTTGAGTTTTGTGTGTTCTGATGACCCCAAGTTGTTTATTATTTAAGGATATTTTGGATCACACATGCATGGAAGAAATAGGTTTGGTTTTCCGTATTTACAGAAAACTGTTTTGCACTAATTCCTTTGTAATAATTTCCAAATGAAATGTAAGTAGTTAATAATGTCTTCGCCTGAAATGCGCAGGTTTAAATGAACCATACTCAGCAAAAGTACCCTATGATGTTACTTATTTCAACATGACATGTAAGTATAGAATAATGTTTTCACCTGAAATGTGTAGGAATAAAAGATCCCTAATCAACAAAAGCACCTTATGACAGTAAATATTTCGATATGGCACGCAAGTAGGTAATAATGTTATCACCTTAAATGTGTTGGAATTTTTATTAATTTCAACATTACATGTATGTCGGCAATAAATTTTCCCTGAAATGCGTTGGTTTAGATCAACAAAAGAACGCTTTGACTTTACTTCTTTTGACATGACATGTAAGTAGGTAATAATGTTTTCACCCGAAATGCGGAGATTTAAAAGATCCATAATCAACAAACGCACTATGTGATTTTACTTATTTTAGCATAAGTAGGTAATAATGTTTTCACCTGAAATGCGTTGAGATTTGTAATAATTTCAAATGACATATGAGTAGGTAATAATGTTTTCACCTGAAATGCGTAGATTTAAAAGTTCTCTAATCAACAAAAGCACCGTATGATTTTATTTATTACGACATGGCATTTAAGTAAGTAATAAGGTTTTCACCTGAAATGCGTTAGAAATTGTACTAATTTCAACATGACATATAAATAGGTAATAATGTTTTCACATGAAATGCGGAGATTTAAAATGTCCCTAATCAATAAAAGCACTATGTGATTTTAATTATTTCGACATGACACTTAAGTTGGTAATAATGTTTTTACCTGAAATGCGTTGGAATTTGTACTAGTTTTAACCTGACACGTGTAGGTAATAATGGTAATACAATTTTTTTTTTTTTTTGGGGGGGGTAATAGTTTTAATGGTTTTAATTGATAAAAACCGTCTATAAAAAGAGGTAGTTCGTTTCTCATTAATTAATGTTTGCGATGATGATGGATTTTGTGACACCGGACGTATGGACAAGTAAATAATAATAATAATAATAATAATAATAATAATAATAATAATAATAATAATAATAATAAAAATGATGACGACAACAAAAACAACAACAACAATAATAATAATCTAAATATTAATTCACTTGTCCGACTTCCGCTGTCGCAAAAACCATCATCATCGCAAACATTAATTAATAAGAAACGAATTACCTACCTTTATTGTCGCTCTTTATCAGTTAGAAATCATTAAAGCCATTTCCTCACCAAAAATTTTCCAAATAAAATATATATATATATATATATATATATATATATATATATATATATATATATATATATATATATATATATATATATATATATATATATATATATATATATATGTATATATATATATATATATTGCTGTCTGTTTACGGTTTCAAATTTTCTAATTTTTTTTTTAAAGTCATGTTAAGAGAAGACCGTAAGTTTTTCTTATCATGGATTCTTTTAAAAATAAAAAAAGTGCAAGTGACTTGACATCTGTTCCTTTATAATTTATATTAAAAATTATTCAGAAAAAAAATGTTGTTTGTTGAATTTTCATTGAAGAAAAAAATGTAAGTTCTTAAAATTAATTCTTTTTTGCTTTAAAAGGTTAAAAAAGGAATTTTACTGTTTTGAATTCGTCGTTATTTGTTTTATTTTATTTTGTATCCATTTTATTTATAATATGATTTAAAAATTTTCAACTACCGTGGAATTTCCACGGGTTCTGCTAATAATAATAATAATAATAATAATAATAATAATAATAATAATAATAATAATAATATTAGGAATAACTGCAAAAGTACAACGACTAACGATAATGAAAACGACTGAAATATTAAGGAAAACTCTTGAATGCGGCGAATAATACAAGAAGACAATATAACGAATAAGCGTTACAGGGAATGAAGAACACCGAAGCTGCATACCTACAAGTTCTACACCCCCATCATGCATCTCCCCATTGTTTCATCACCGGTCCTCCCAATAATAAAAAAGTGACACCAAAGAGCTGAGAAGGGTCAAGAAGGACTGAAAGACCGAGGAGAGAGCGCTAGCCAGACCTCGGTTGGACAAGCGCAAAGAGAACTGGGACCTTGGGGAGGCTTAGTGCCACTCAAATTCCAGTATAAACCAATGGCCACTGCCAGCGAGAAATCAATGGTAAGAGGCTATTGCGATGATGCAAATTCATTTGCAAATGCTATCGAAGGAGGTGAAGAGAGCTGGACGTCTGGGAAGACTTGTCAGTCAGCTTCCAGAGGACACCACAGGTTTCCAATCAAAGCGTTTGTTGACTTGGGTGAAAGCTCCATGTGCGCCAATAATAATAATAATAATAATAATAATAATAATAATAATAATAATAATAATGAGGAGGAGGAGGAGGAGGAGGAGAAGAAGAAGAAGAAGAAGAAGAAGAAGAAGAAGAAGAAGACCGTCACCAACAAGAAATTAATATAAACTTTTGTCTTAAAAAAACATCAAGTCTTGCAGCGTCGTTGATGTAGGCGGCAGAGACGTGTTGAAAAGGCATTATCTTCATCATCAGGGGCAGCAGCAGCAGCAGCAGCAGCAGCAGCAGCTGAAGGTACCTGTCTGCACACGCTGAGAAAATGCCGCTGCACACGTTTCCTTTTTTCTTAATCCGCCGAGAACAAAGAAAAATAAACGAAGAAACAGCGACAATGGGATGGAATGCCGCCATAACAATCGTTTAAAACAAAATGGCCACCGGTTATAACAACGACACAGCGAACGACAAAGGGGGACGGGCTTCAGCGACAGCCGTTCACCTGATAGATCGACAGTTAGAAATCCCTCGCACAAACGCCGCAAGAACGATCCATTTTAAGCTCTTCTAATAGGCGAGGTCGTCTCTGTAATTAACGTGTAGCAAATTCGCGTGTAGCAAATTCGCAAGAGCATTATGCATTTTACGAAATTTTTATGTGAACAATAGCAAGGAGACCCAACGTTGCCCGGGATTTAATGATGATCAACGAATGTTTCACATTCCCATATTTTATTTTCATCGAAATCGGTGAAATCGCATATTTTTTTTTTTTTTAATCAAATCGATTACTGATCTGATCTAGTTGGGGACCAACCGCGGTGAATCGGGAGGAAACTTTACATGCATCCATGGAGTGATTTAATACATAATAAATTGTAGTCTAAATTGCACTGTAGAAAACCTACTGTTGATTTTATAAATTATTATTATTTTTATAACGTCGCAATAATGTTGCGAGCCTGTCCTTGTTTTATCGTTATTTCCATGGCAGATGCTCGTCTGAACTCCAATCTCTGGTCCCCCCTCGCCAATCTTTCACGAAAAACACCCGTCTAGCTGAATCCACTGCGAAAAATTTCCCCCACTCTATATCTGTGCCTAAATCAAAACGCGGATTCCATGAACAAAGCTTCTTTCTTAGAACTGCACGCCTGTGGAACTCTGTTCCGTCTGCCTGCTTCCCTCCGGACTACAACTTGGTTGTCTTCAAGTTCAATGTTAACAAATTCCTAATGAACCGCCCCCTTAAGTAAACATTTCAGCAAATCTCCTCACTAACGTAATGTACTTGCAATAACCCTTATCCCTGAGTGGCTTCCGGGCCTTGATAAGTGGTGATCACTGTGTAAAAAAAACAAAACAAAAAAAAAACGTCTTAAATTAAAGTTTAAAGTTTAAAAAAGTCAAGTCCCATGGTTCAGTTGTGCTTCAAACAGAAACATTCATTTGGAACGCGATCCTGTTTTATCAAAGGACGTTGAATTTATACGCCGGGCCCTTCTGTTTGTGCAATGGTAAAACTTCTCAAATCCACTTGTGATGTTAGGCTGTATCAGAGTGTTAACTTTGTTCGAAATGGAACTGCTTCGTTTTTTTTAAATTAGATTTTTCGATTAACGATTTTCGATATATACTAGAGATGTTCCGATAAAACCTATTTAAGAACACTCCCAAACAGATATAGTACATTTGTTTGAAATATATAAAAATTCATCCAGCCGTTCTGAAATTCATAGGGAATGAACACACACACATGTAAACAAAAAGTGCTTTTTATAAGCAAATAGAAATAAAGATATCGTATTAATCGGATAATTCTATTGTTGGCATTAGTTGCCTCGATACTTTACTAGTCAGAATTCTTTCTAGAAAGACATCAAGTACTTACGGGTGGGACCACATGAAGCTTGCCAACATCCTAAGTGAAAATGATTTTGTGGAAAGAACTGGATTCGAACTTAGAACATCAGTCCATGTCGTTAAATACTTAACCACCGTCACCTCCTTGAGTTCTTATTAAAGATAAATAGTTTTCTTTTTTACTCATTTTCGCACCAAATATATCATATTGCTCTGCATTGAACGTTAGGGGTTACTATTAATATAGTCAGGGAAATAGGTGAAAGGGTGGGATTCTGCTACTTGTCGGGTTAGTCAGGATTATGGAGGCTGAGAGGTCGAAAGTGCTGTGAGCTGAGCTAAGACTGGCGAATTATTTATTATATAATAGTCGTACATGTTTGTGCATTTTCTTGTATTTTTTAAACAATGGCGATGTTTTGTTTATTTTTTTTATTTTAAACAATGGCGATGTTCTTTTTGTTTTTATTTTAAACAATGGCGATGTTCTTTTTGTTTTTTATTTTAAACAATGGCGATATTTTTATTTTAAATATCATTTTTGTTTCAATTCAAAGTAATTCGTTATAGATGAATCAAGAGTTACGCCCTTTTTTTTTTTTAAAGTTGGCAGCCATTTGAACATAATTCTGAGCCGACCAAAGTATTTTCTGTAAGGAATTAAATCGAATTATATTTTATTCTTCTTAACAATATACTGTTACAACACATAAGAAAAACTAACGTATCAGAATCAAATATTGATTTTGCACAAAGAAAGAGACTGATGACAAAGTAGCAATAAAAGAAGTTGACTTTAATTTATATTATCTATTTATATTTATTTCTATTTCTATTTCTAGTATTTGATTATCTGTGCCTACCCGCCGTTGCTTGGGATGTATTAATTTCATTATAAATTTATATACAAATGTCATCTATTAATTTCATTATATATATATATATATATATATATATATATATATATATATATATATATATATATATATATATATATATATATATATTAGTACTTCGGCCAGGCGTTGCCCGGGTGTTTGGAGGTGCATGCTGAGCAAAAAACAAAACCAAAAAAAAAAAACGGTCAATTTTTTTTAGTTTGACCCCTATTATGATCCCTTAACATTTATTGTTTTGGGCTCAAATCAAGTTATTAAGTTAGATCCATGTCCAATGAACCTAGATCTAAAATTTCAAGTATTTAGACCCCAAATTGGCGGAGGAGTTTGGTAGATTTCTCAAAGGTCTAATTGTTTAACTTTGACGCCTTAACAGCCAAATTTCTGGCTTAAAACCGATCACATCAGTTTTCCCAAACTTCAGTACCCTGTATATCAAATTTCGAGTTTGTAGACTAAAAATTGAGAGAGTTATTGCGTAGGGAAATGTACACAGACACACAGGCACGTTCACTTATATATATACTTTTTTTACTAACTAACTATATATATATATATATATATATATATATATATATATATATATATATATATATATATATATATACTATCAGTTCCGCCAATCTTTGCTCGGGCCCTATGTACTGTTAATAACTTTATGTGCATATGTATATATTAAACAGTGTGAATATGTACGGCAATGCCTTTCTATATAATAGGCTTCCTTAACTACCATAGAAATGCTATTTTTTCTGATGAGTTAAGGGCATAATAGATTCACTGATTGATATGATAATTAGGTGATTGATTTTGCGCTACGAAACAGATACTTATATATATATATATATTATTCCTTAATTGGAATTCATTTTTTGAGATGAGCATTATATATTAATTTTTATTTTTATTTCGGACTATTAGTCTCATCTTTATTAGTTGTTGTTTTTGGATCTTTTTTATTGGTTCACAACGTTTCGGCCAACTTCCTCTGGCCTTCGTCAGGTGGTAACCGCGACGGATAGGAACTTCGAATCTTCTAACTGTATTCTCAGCCATCACTGAAATCCGTAGTTGTTGTCGTCTCACCACATTTTGACCAATTAACCTCTGGCACGCTGTGGGTGGGATTGAAACCGCTATCTTCAGACAATGTTCATCTGGAACCGTAGAGATTCAACGTCTCTATCAACTGCAAACTTAGAAAACCCGATCAACTTCATTGTAGATATTAAATGATAAAGCACGAAAAAGAGCGATAAGGTTTATGGAACTTTTTTTTTTTTTTTTTTTAGCTGAGAATAGCATAATGCAGTGATAACCGCTTATAATTATTGATATAGACTAGAGAGTTATTATCCAAGGGAGATAATACCCAGCAGAATGTGGAAGTAGCCTATAATATTATAGTATAAATCTCACCTGTCTATTTAAATGTATGTATGTATGTATGTATGTATGTATGTATGTATGTATGTCTAAAACTTTCGACGGAGTCGACGAATTTTCACTAGAAATTGACTAAAAACATCAATTCCTTCACTCTCAACTGGGCACTTTTCACTTTTTTTTTTTATATATATAAATGTTGGTTGTTTCACTGAGAAAAAAAGTCGAATTATTCCATTTCTTATGTTCTTTGCGACGGAGTCTACTATGTGTAGGGCCCTACATATTAATGACTACGTTACAGTTCTAATCGCCTTGTTTTTTTATAACTGCTAGTAGCGATTCCGTTTCTCTGTTCAAGTGTCCTTTTCTCAGCCATGTCCTAATATTTTCGTGAATTCCTTCTCTTGATATTCTTACGAATTGCCCACGCAACTGTTTCTTTGTTCTCATTTTTTGTTTTCTGTCCTGGGCGTTTATTTATTTATTTTTTTTCTGTCATGGGCGTTTATTTATTTATTTTTTTCTGTCATGGGCGTTTATTTATTTATTTTTTTCTGCCATGGGCGTTTATTTATTTATTTTTTTCTGTCATGGGCGTTTATTTATTTTTTTTTTCTGTCCTGGGCGTTTATTTATTTATTTTTTTCTGTCATGGGCGTTTATTTATTTATTTTTTTCTGTCATGGGCGTTTATTTATTTATTTTTTTCTGTCATGGGCGTTTATTTATTTATTTTTTTTTCTGTCATGGGCGTTTATTTATTTATTTATTTTTGTCATGGGCGTTTATTTATTTATTTTTTTCTGTCATGGGCGCCACGTTACTTGAAAATATTACAAGAAAGCAGCAGACTTATGTAAGAATTGAATTCATAGAAAATAACAATTGTTTTTTATTGGCAGGTGCTGTTGTTGTTGTCGTTGTTGTTGTTGTTGTTCCCATTTACTTGCCTCTCCACGAGGTCAGAGTTAACACAAAGTCGGTGTTTAATGTGGGGGAAATCTAGCTCCCTAAAAAGGGGCAATCTGGACAGAAACAAAACTAAAAATTGTCTCAATCATGTAGGATTTCTCCTGCACTGACCAAGGACAGAAAAGGTGAAGTGTAGCATCAGAACAGACACTACACTGTGATCTTGGCCCGACTTGTTGTTGTTGTTGTTGTTGTTGTTCTTCTTCTTCTTCTTTTTTTCTTCTTCTTCTTCTTCATGTTTATCATATTTTTCTTCTTCGTCGTTGTCTCGGAATTGCTTCATTCAAGTCGGCCATTTTCTAAAAAAAAAAAAAAAAAAAAAAAAAAAAAATTAAGCATTAAAGATCTGCCCGAACTTGTTGTCGAATTACAAACCGCAAGGTTGCGATTTACAGTTGAGAGTGTCAACCACTAAGCTACCTCGAAGTTGGTAGTAATCAATTATCAGGAGGGAGAGAAAAAAAAAAAGGTGAAAGAAGAGAGAGAGAGAGAGAGAGAGAGAGAGAGAGAGAGAGAGAGAGAGACACACACACACACACACACACACACACACACACACACACACACACACACACACAGAGTAGGGGAAGTGTGGGCGGGGGCCGCGCGCAACACATGGCGACAGTCGGTGCGGTTATGGCGTGTGCCCGACGGCCTGTCATCTGGAAAAAGGATTAAAATTGTTATCCAGAACAAAAACAAAAGCAAAAACAAAACACGCAATTGCTTGCATTTTGTAAAGTTGCAGTCTGTTGCTGTTGTTGTTGTTGTTGTTGTTGTTGCTCCTGCTGTTGTTGCTGTTGCTGTTGCTGTTGCTGTTGTTGTTGTTGTTGTTGTTGCTGCTGCTGTTGTTGTTGTTGTTGTTGTGCATTATGTGTGTTAGACAATGTCGTTCCTTTTTTTTCCTTTATGCCTTCTTTCTTTTTATTTCTTTATTTGTATCTAATTTTATTTCTTATTTCTTCTGTCCTTCTTTTCCTCCTTTCTTTCCCCTTTTCTTTTTTTCTTCTTTTATTTCTTTTTGTCATTTTCTTTCTTTTATTTATTTTTATATTTTTCCTTTCTTTCCTTCCTCGTTTTGTATTTATGTTTCCTCCTTTCTTCCTTATTTTATCTTTCTTTCCTCTTTCTTTTATTCATTCATTCTTTCTTTACTTTTTTCCTTCCTGACTTTGTTTTCTTTCTTTCCTTCTCGCTTCACTTTCGTTGTTGTTGTTATTATTATTATTATTATTATTATTATTATTATTATTATTATTATTATTATTATTATTATTATTGTTATTGTTATTGTTGTTATTATTATTATTATTATTATTATTATTATTATCATGGAAAATTTTCTTTGTTTTTATTTTCTTTCTTTACTTGTCCTTGTAGTCTCTTTTATCCTTTTCTTTCCATTTAATTCTACGCAATTTATATTTCTTTTCGTTTATTTCATGTTCCATTTTAGCTTTTAACATTTCTTCCCATTCACATTTGCAGCTGATTTTGACAGTGGGATGGGGTGGGGGTCGATTATAGCGTGACAAGCACCTGCTGTCGTCGACCGCCTTAGCCTCAGGAGCAGACAACCAAAACACGGCTGTCACGATTATAGTTTTCTAATGCCCTTATTATTATACCTATTATGATGGCAGATTTCTTCTTCTTCTTCTTCTTCTTCTTCTTCTTCTTCTTCTTCTTCTTCTTCTTCTTCTTCTTCTTCTTCTTCTTCTCCGGCAGTTTTCTTCTTCGTCTTCTTCTTCTATTTTTCTATTTTTCTTCTTTTTTCTTCAGTAGTCTTCTTTAGCAGTCTTCTTCTTCTTCTTCTTCTTCTTCTTCTACTTCTTCTTCTTCTTTCTTCTTCGTCTTTCTTCTTCTTCTTTTTCTTCTTCTTCTTCTTCTTCTTCTTCTTCTTCTTCTTCTTCTTCTTCTCCAGCAGTCTTCTTCTTCTTCTTCTTCTTCTTCTTCTTCTTCTTTTTCTTCAGTAGTCTTCTTTAGCAGTCTTCTTCTTCTTCTTCTTCTTCTTCTTTCTTCTTCGTCTTTCTTCTTCTTCTTTTTCTTCTTCTTCTTCTTCTTCTTCAGCAGTCTTCTTCTTCTTCTTCTTCGTCTTCTTCTTTTTCTATTTTTCTTTTCCTTTTTTTCTTGTTTTTCTTTTTTCTTCTTCTATTTTCCTTCTTTTTTTATCAGTAGTCATCTTTAGCAGTCTTCTTCTTTTTCTTTCTCTTCTTCTTTTATCGTTTTTTTCTCAAGTATGTTTTTTTTATATGAAAATCAGAAGTTGATAGTTATGCATGGGACAAAATAACTTAGTATTTCCTTCCATCTCTCCTCAGTGCAAACCAGTCTAAGCATACACGCATTTATTTACGAAGATTAGTTCGATTTTATCCAGAGAGAAAACAGTTATTGTACTATAAAACAAATAGTGAAAGTTGGACTAAGAGCGACGGCTTCTTAAGCAAAAGAATAACAACAGTGTATATCAATTGAACAATATTACATAAGTAAGTAATAAAGAATGATATTGATGATGAATTAGTCACTTAACCCATCGGGGTCGTGGGGTGAGAGGCACTGCATAATTTCATGCTGCGTGTCATGGGCAAGAATAGTCTGGCAGCGCCCATCCCTTTACGGAGCACATCCGGTATTACGAAATGGCCGCCCATTTTTATACGGACCAGACTGAACGTCACTTAAGTTGGATGCTTTAACAAAACCGGTGTGTTAACGTAAAGGCAGCCGTTCGTTTTGGTTGGAGTGACTGAAATAGTATGTGAATACCTGGCATCCGGTAGGGTACTCCATCCTCATAGAAACAAAACCATTAGAAAATTAAAAGAGGTAGCTCAAAAATTGTAAAAATATACTCACACTTCGACGGAGGGTAAATCTCATTTATGAACATAGATTAAAATGGAATTGCTTCAAATACAGAAGACAAATCGAAGGATCATGTTCACGAATGTTCACATTGATGAACATTGTTGTCCAGACAGCGCTTATAACACTTGGCCTTCGGGACAAGATTACAGTGTAGTATACACTTCACCTTTTCTGTCTTTAGACAGTGGAGAAGGAATCCTTCATGTCTGAGGCAATTTTAATTTTTTGTTCCTATCCAGAGCGCCTTATTTTGGGGAGCTGGATTTTCCCCACAATAAAAACTGACCTTGTGTCTAACTCTGTCCTCGTGAGGAGGCAAGTAAACAGGAACAATTAAAGTGTGAGTACATTTTTAAACATCGTGTATATATGTCTGTTCTTGTGTGTTTGTATGTGTGTGTGTGTGTGTTTGTTACAGAAAATCGAAAAAAAAAACAAACATCGGTACCGTCGGTTCCAAAAAAAAAAAAAAAAAAATGTTAAAAATTGACAAAAGACTGGTCCCCTTTGTGTTGAGTTCGAAACCAACGGTACTGATTTTTTTTCCTGATCTTCTGTAATATAAATAAATACTGTGCGCTTATTTTGAATTTTCTTTATAATCGAGCACTTTGTTGGGTTCTCTCCCTAAAACACTAAACACGCACACACACACACACACACACACACACACACACACACACTCACTCAAATACACATACACACATATATATACTAGTATAGAGACCCGACGTTGCCCGTGACTGGTTGATGATCAACGAATGTTTCCCATTCCCATATTTGTTATTGCCATCGAAATCGGTGAAATCGACCATTTTGCAATCAAATGGATTGGTTACCTGCTCTACCTGGGGACCCATCATGGTGCACCGACAGGAAGCTTTACATGCCTCGATGCAGAAACTTAGAATTTTAAAATTGTACCTAAATTGCACTGTCAAGAAGCTATTTTTGATTTTATAAACTTACTAGCAGGGATAGTGGGACGCCTGGCTTTGCCTGGTCGTAAAATACGATTAAATATGATATTTTAATCTGTGCAGATTTCGTATATATTATAAAAGTCGTGATTTCACAAATAAAGAGAAAAGTATTTGGGTACCATTGGCTAGAATCGAAACCGAAAGGTAAACTGTAGTATTCAAAGCTGGTGACGTTACCACTGTACCAACGTGACACTCATATGAACTGATTCAAAATAAACTAAGATGAATGTACAAAATGCATAACGATTTGTTCAATTTTTATCATTTTTTGATGTCTTAAAAATTATTTTAACCGGCTAAAGACCCACAAAAGAAGGGTCTATAAAAATCCAATCAATTGAGGAGCATCGCTTTAAGTTTCGGAATAGTTTGAAAATA
>NC_136498.1:109377821-109427821 GCF_053919585.1 Euprymna scolopes | reverse complement strand
ATAAGTTGGTTGGACCATTCCGAGTTCCAGAGGGTGTAAAACTTACCAGCCATGCGTACACATCCTTTTTGGATAAACATTTGTCACCATGACTAAATGACCTCCCATTGTCACGTCACTTTCTGATGATTTTTATGCATGACAATGCACCATCCCATTCAGCTAGGGCGACTGCAGTTTTCCTTGAATCTATGGGCTTATTTCGAGAAACTCTCATGACCTGACAACCGTGTTCTCTATACTTTAACCCCATTGAATATCTCTGGTCAATATTAAAAAGAGGAGTTTATGAGGGAGGAGCGCAATTTACTACAAAAGATGCTTTGTGGAGAACATAGTTGATATTGCTAGAGCTATAACTTCTTTTTGAGATCAAACAACTGACTTCCCAGGCAGACAAAAGGTCGGTTTAAGTTTTTTAAACAATGCTGGATTGCTGGATATGTCAATAAATAATTCATTTATTTGAGGCTTAGCACCTAGGATGTGCTTTTTCGCATTATTCTTTGACAGAAAAATATAATAAAAAATAAAGTTCGCATGATAGGACATTGTATTTTTGCCTAAAACAACATTTTAAGAGACCTGCAATAAAGCGATGGACAGTGGAAATCCAGGATAAAGAATAAAGTGCCATCACTTTATGAATATCGCATGAATTTGAATAAACGTTTTGGAAATAGTTAACCTTAAAGCAGTCGTTTGATGATATAATTTTCATTTTGTTGTGACGTATATTAAGTGAAATATTAATATTTTACTAATCTGCAATAAAGCGATTGACGCAGTTTATATGAAACTAGAGCAAAACACATGTGGAACCACCGGGGCAACACGTATATTTCTATTCTCTTCTACTCCGAGGCATAACTTCCTCCTTAAAACCAAAATGAAGAAAAAGAAACAAAATCACGCACCATACTCTCTACCCTGATGAATCTATTTTTTGCGAAATATTGGACTTACAACAACAAAAAAAACGTAAATAAAATGTATCATTATTTCCGACACTTAAACGTTTATATATATATATATATATATATATATATATATATATATATATATATATATATATATATATATATATATATATATATACTAGCATGGATACCCAGCGATGATCGGGTCGACATAAAGTTCCGTTTGGAACAAACCTGCTATTTTAAGGATATTAATCATTTTCATCGTGGGCAACGTCGATACTCCACAACAATTTCAAAAATAAAAGAACGGATAAAAACATGTAAATGTAATCGCCCTCAAAAAGAAGTACATCTCCACCAGCAGAAGGGATACAAAGAGAAGGAGCTATTTTCCAGATATTGAGCACTTTTTGTTGCTCGTGCGCTTGACCCCACCCCGCCAAATATAATAAAATAAAATAAAATAAAATAAAAAATAAATGAATCAAAACAACTTTTTTTTTTTTTTTTTTTTTACACAGTGATCACCACTTATCAAGGCCCGGAAGCCACTCAGGGATAAGGGTTATTGCAAGTACATCACGTTAGTGAGGAGATTTTATGAAGTGTTTAATTAGGGGGGCGGTTCATAAGGAATTTGTTAACATTAGACTTGAAGACATCCAAGTTGTAGTCCGGAGGGAAGCAGGCAGACGGAACAGAGTTCCACAGGCGTGCAGTTCTAAGAAAGAAGCTTTGCTCATGAAATCCGCGTTTTGATTTAGGCACAGATATAGAGTGGGGGAAATTTTTCACAGTGGATTCAGCTAGACGGGTGATTTTCGTGAAAGTTTGGCGAGGGGGGACCAGGGATTGGAGTTCAGACGAGCACCTGCCATGAAAATAACGATAAAACAAGGATAGGCTCGCAACGTCTCTTCTGTGGGAGAGGGGCTGCAGGGTAGAGAAAAGGGCATCCCCCACTAAACCACGAAGTCTATTTTGTACTCTGTCAAGGCATGATAGGCTGTTTTTGGCAGCTCCTGCCCAGATATGGCACATCCCTCGGCTAACATCCACATCTGTGGTGACTTCAACGTCCATAACGTGGAATGGCTGACCCATTCAAATAAGACAGATGATGAGGGGAGGTTTTGTCATGATTTTGCCATTGCTTATGACCTCACTCAGATTGTTCGCGAACCCACCCGTGTGCCCGATACACCCAATCAATATGCAAGCCTCTTAGACCTTTTTCTTTCAACTTCCCCTGAGCTATGTTCATGTACCGTTCATTCTCCTTTAGGATCCTCCGACCACTCCGTCGTATCAGTTAAGATAAAAACAAAATGTAAGAAGCCATCAGACGTACCCCTCCACCGTACTGTATACCGATACTCTATGGCTGACTGGGATAGCTTCCGTACATTCATATCTGATTTACCTCTGCACTCCATGTTTAAAAAGGAAGTGTCCTCTATAGTATCAGATCTGACCGAATGGTTAATTGTAGGCATAGACCAATTCATACCATAAAAAAAATTCCAAAAAAAACCTAACAGCCAGCCATGGTTCTCCCCAGAATGTGCTGCTGCTATCGCGCACAGAAATCACTTTTTCCATAACTACCAACGTAATAGATGCACTGAGACAAAAGCTGCTTTCAGGACTGCCAGCAACCACTGTAAAAGAGTAATAAAAAATGCAAGAGAGCTATATGCCCAGTCTGTGAAATCCAAGGTAGCTGATCAGCGGCTTGGTTCCCACCAGTTTTGGCAAATAACAAATAGGATCCTGAACAGAAGTGTGCGTTCTATCCCAACCATTATCAATGGACCAGAGGTTATCTCGTCAGCGTCAGACAAGGCCAAACTATTTGCAAAGAACTTTGCAGCTAATTCTACCCTATGCGACGAAGGCCATCAACTCCCCATATTTCCTCCTATAACACAGAACAAGCTAGGTAATATACAAATATCCGTGCATGAGGTCGCCAAGCTAATAAAAAACCTAGATTCCAGTAAAGCAACTGGCCCTGATGGCATCCCAATTATAGTGTTAAAAAAGCTTCAACCAGAACTTGCTCCCATACTTACGAAACTATTTAAGCGCTGCCTTAAGGAGAAGTGCTTTCCGACCCCCTGGAAGACCTCATCAGTTTGCCCTGTATTTAAGAATTCAAGTGATAAGTCATCTCCCTCTCAATACAGACCAATAAGTCTTCTCTGTGTTATGAGTAAGTTACTGGAATCAATATTAAATAGAGAAATAGTCAACCACCTCAGCAGAAACAACCTTCTTAGTGACACACAATATGGTTTCCGCTCTGCAAGATCTACTGCAAATGTGCTAACGGTTATATCCCACAGGATTAGTGAATCTCTTGACAAAGGCTTCCTTTCTAGGGCAATTGCTCTTGACATATCAAAGGCCTTTGACAAAGTATGGCATAAGGGTCTACTTCACAAGATTTCCAGCTACGGTATAACTGGAAATGTTTTCTCAATCATTAAATCATTTCTCTCCGATAGGCTCATAAGAGTAGTGGTAGATGGACAAAAATCGGAGGCCTGCAATATAAATGCTGGAGTCCCTCAGGGGTCAATCCTCGGCCCAACTCTCTTCCTGATCTACATCAATGACCTCCCTAAACACATACTTAAATCATTCGTTGACATCTATGCTGATGACACGACCATCTACGGCAACACATCAAAGGCTGTAAATGACGAAGTTCTCTCGGATTCTCTCTCCTCTGATCTCGAGCGCGTGGTTCAGTGGGGGAAGATGTGGCTAGTTACCTTTAATGCATCTAAAACCAAACTCCTATCCTTACATCATCAACGCTCTGATCCCCAGCTGGCATCAATTGTGATGGATGGCTCTCGTCTGGGTGAGGCCCCGTGTTTTGAAAAGCTTCTGGGTTTGACCTTTACTCCTGATCTGAAATGGAACACGTACATCAAGTCTGTTGCCAAGGTCGCAGGAAAGATGGTGGGATCCTTCTACCGCTCCAGAAGATATCTCACTACTGATGCAATTCTCTATCTATATAAAAGCCAAGTACGGCCAAGGATGGAATACTTGTTTCAATAAAAATAGCAGCGAGTGCTGGAGCGACCGAAAAAAAAAATAGCCGTGTAGGCAGACTCCAACCTGAAAAGCGAATAAAGGAAAAATCTAATTTGCCCACTGGTATAAACATTAACGCGTTTGAAAAGTTTAAGAACAGAATGGAATTCCTTTTATTGGCTTGTTTTTTTTATTTCTATTTATTTTTATTTTTCACTGGCTTTTTTTTTTTTTGTAAACAAAATAAATTTTCAACTCGTTTCTTTTTTTTTCTGGGGGAGGGGATAGTGTTCAATTCCCGGAACGCTCAAAGATTCTGTATAGTCGTTTCAAGAATAATAAAAACACACAAATGAGATCTTTTCGTTTATTCGTAAATGTTTTATTTATTTATTTATATATTTTTTAATATTTAAAAATACAACAAAACATCTTTCTGTCTACACGAAATTATTTTTTCATTCTAGAAACTTATTGCGATTAGCAAATTATTTTATGTGGGGCAAGAGTTTCTTTTTTTTTTTTGTATCTTTCGAACTTCGGAACATATTAAAAAAAATCGTTAGGGGAAATAACTCTACCCGTTTCTAAAAAAATCGATGTCGGAAATAATAATTCCAAATAAATTAAATATGTGAAATGTTTTTGACTCCTGATGGGGGGGGGTATGATACCAATGATTTCGAGGATCGTTTTTATAAACACCAGATGTGCTAACCAACCAATGAAAAGCTTCCAAAGTTACTATAAAAATTGTCGAATTTTGGATTCAATCAGTTCGCCGTTAACTGCGTCACGGACCGCATTTAATTCTTGGCCGCCATCTTTGTTACTAGCAATTACTTTACATTCAGTATCGGGACTGCACTGCTTCTCTATCGCCATCTTTGTTCAACAGAATGTCGCAACACTTAACAAAATATGTTATCAATATAATTATTATTTAAAGTTGATGAAATAACAATCTTAAATGGAACACTTAAAATAACTCTATCGCTAGAAACTTACACTAACATACAGCTATTTAATAAAATCGATTTTCCTTACTGCGATATGCAAATGAGGTAACCTCTTAATCGTATATCTTGAAAGAACCATACTATATATAGAAATAAATGAAATAATAGAACTTTTGTATATAACAATCAACTTGTGAACAAACAAGAATACGAATTTATATAACTATTTACTGTAATAATTATTAAATACACTAGTGCTTTATCCTTTCGGGAATCATTAGTGCAGGGCCTCACAATTAACACCGGTCGATAGATTCGAACCCGACGACAGAAACCATCTCTGGCTTCATTAGCAAGGACCTAATCCATTCGGCTACCATTAACCATGAGGAACGTTGTTGAAATTAAAACATTTATTTTTTTTAAATGCTTTTTAACGTCTGCCAGAGTGATGTACACTATAAGCAACAAGTTGTTTATAATTTGCTTCAAATTACTTGCATACAAATTTTTGAAGTCAATTTCTCCGGTTCTTGATGAGTTGAACTTTGACATTATGTAAATGAAACATTTCGTAAATAGAAATAAAACCGATTTAAAGGTTAAAAATGGCGGAAAGACGAGCGAAAGGACAACAATGGCTTCGCGTAACGACAAATAAAGAATTAAATTCGACTTTGACTCGCCAAACCGGTCGGTGGCGGCAAACCGAGATGCGAGAAACAAAGGCGGCGACGGACGCTCATTTTCATACGACGAAATCTCGAAACAAATGCTTAAGCTAACGAGAGGCAGGATTGCACAATCAGAAAAAGCCACGATAAACAAGCAAGTAGATTCTGTGCATATTGTTGCATTGCCTCTCCTTCTACGGAGATGTCTGCAATTTAAATGTTTCTATCAAATAAATATACGTGAGATGCAGAATAATAAGTGATTTGAAGTCGAAGCAGTCAAAAAATTTAAAAATTCGCATTACATTTAATCATTTTTTGCATTAAATATATCTACTAATATATAAAACGAACTTTTGTCTGTACGTGTGTGTGTGAGAGAGAAAGACTTCGTTCCCCGTGGACTCGAAAACGGCTGGTCCGATTTTTTTAAAAACTTTTACACGAAGATACTTGATGTATCTGGGAATGTTCTTACGTAGGTTTTGTGTCAGAATGTTTCCAATAAGTATCGAAAATCGATAATCGAAACAATCCGATGAAGGAAAAAAAGAAGATCTTATTTTCACAAAGTTAACACTTTTATGCAGCCTAACATCACAAGTGCATTTGAGAAGTTTTATCACCAAACAAGCGGAAGGGCCCAGCTTATACAGTCAACTGTAAATTCTTAAATAAGACAGAGGCGGGTTCAGAAGTAGTGTTTCTTTTTAGAGCACAATTAAACTACGATACTTGACTTTTTGACGTTTAACTTTAATTCAAGTGATTATGTAAAAATAATTTCATAAAGTCAACAGTAGGCTCTTTGATATGACAGGGGCGCGTTCGAAATGAATGTTCCTGTTTAGAGCACAATTGAACTATGATAGTTGACTTTTGCATTATAAACTTTTAAATCAAGCCATTATTTACAGATAATTTTATAAAATCAACAGGTTCTCTACAGTGCAATGTAGGTTACAGTCCCTTGCGGATTACGTCACTGAGGCGAGGCGTGTAAAGCTTCCTCCCAATACACCGCGGTGGGAATCCCCAACAAGAGCAGACGATCAATCGATTTGATTGAAAAATGGACGATTTAACCGATTTCAATTACAATAAAAGTATGGAAGAATGGAACATTTTAAAAATTCTAATTAAATCTCGGACAACGTCAGGTCTCCCTGCTAATAAAAAATAAAATTGTATTGTTTCATTGTTTTGAATGTGCTTTTAGTTTTTTTTATGAAAAAATATACTACTTCATGAAATATTTATTGATTTCTTTATATATTTGTTAGAATTTTTTATTTATTTATTTGATGCTGTTAGCTGCGGACTTCGTGTCGCCTAAACTTGTGCATCACCAATGTACGTTTGTTATCGAATGCAGTCATGAAAAGTAGAGTTCAGCGATAGCTTTTGTGTTCGGACCCAACCACAGTAGTCCACCGTGATTTAAGACATGCCATCCGCAATCTCTCCTGGAATCGGAGGCGGTTTTCCAATGGCTGCTTCGATGCAGGAAGGGGCATCTCCACATCTGAATTAGAGTTTTTACAACAAACACAAAAGATAAAAACTCCATCTCAACTTCTTTCAGCTGTCTGGCTGTCATTTGTTTTTTCAGTTATAGTTGGATTGACGTTTGCCTAGGGGCCCATCCCCCTCCTCTCTCTCTTTCTCTCTCTCTCCCTGTATTTACACACACACACACACACACACACACACACACACACACACACACACACACACGCACGCACGCACACACACACACACACACACACACACACATATATATATATATATATATATATATATATATATATATATATATATATATATACATGGGAGTGGTAATTAATAAAAACCGGAGAAAGTGATCAATACTGTTGTAGAGCAAATATGCGTTTTATTTTTTATTACTGTATCTTTCTGTTAAGTTACATTATTGTTTCAGCTACCCGGCGGTTTTTTTGGCCGTCTATAGCTTCCTCAGACTTTTACAGAAATGTTCGTTATTATGGGATGTAAGAGTTCTTCCTCCCTCCTCGCCCCCCCCTCCCGACCTCATTCACTCTTTCATCCCATAATAATGAACATTTCTGTAAAAGTCTGAGGAAGCTACAGACGGACAAAAAAAAACGGCCGGGTAGCTGAAACAATAATGTAACTTAACAGAAAGATACGGTAATAAAAAATAAAACGTATATATATATATATATATATATATATATATATATATATATATATATATATAAGAACAAATAGTTAATAAAACATGTTAAAAAAACACTTTGAAAAAGAGTTAAAAACATATTCAATCTGAAAAGGAAACACTTAATAAGTGGATAGTCCTTAATCCGCGGAGTTTCGAAGAAATACTTTCCTTCTCATCAGAGGGTAGGAATTAGCAAAATACAGGATCGGATTTTGCATACAAAAGTATTTGATGAAACAGCAAGTAAATCAAAGATCTTACTTGATAACAAAAAGTGAAGTAGAGGGGATATGGTGAAGAAAAGGGTGATTTCACGTGAATGGATAGTCTGGTGAAAGATAAAGTATCCAATGACGGTAAAATCCAAAAATGTAAATCCAAGAAAGTTAATTAAATTTCCATTCGCACAAGTAAAATCCAAGGAAATCGCGTAATTGGAAGATGGTCCAAAACAATCCAAAATGCCGAAATCCGTGGAATAATTCACAAATATGTACAAGGAAAAGGGGGGGAAATTCCAATAATGTTAATAAAAGAAAAATAAGATATGCGTTTGACACGGCTGCCGAGACAAAGTGTAATTAATAAAAAATCAGTAAAGAAGAAGAGAGAAAAAAAGATTAAATGGTGATAGAAGTAAATAGAAAATAGAAAAGCCAATGTCGAAATGACCCAGACAAGATGACGTTAAAAGGCGCGAAAAATATAGGCCAAAAAAGAGATCAACTGAAATGTACAGGTTATTACTTAAGAAAATGTCAGCAAGAGTTATTAAAAGACACTAAATGGAATAAATAAATAAATTAATTAATAAATAAATAAATAAAAAATAAAATATAAAACAAAAAAAAATTAAGGGGAGAGAATGGCCGGTATCTGCAAATTCCGGATAAAGCAAGTAAGTATGTAAGTAAATGCATATAGTAAAATATAAATAAATATACATACAGGATATGAATGTGTAGGTAGATTATATATTTGATAGATAGGAATATTTATAGACTAAAACGGAAATTGCAGATAATATATATATATATATATATATATATATATATATATATATATGTATATATATTGTTGGTGTGTGTGCGAAAAGTCTCTCCAAAATCCCTCTCTGAATATTTGATTTGGAAATTTAGTATATAGTGTATTTGGACCTGTAGTACACTTTTGATTGTTTTTTTTTGTTTTGTTTTTTGTTTTTGTTTTTTTTAGCTTGCAAAAATAGCTTATATGGAGTCAAATATGTAGGGGGAGCTGTAACTTTAAGAATTATAAACTAAAATTATAAAATACCCTTCTATTAGTTTTTAAAATCTAAGTTTTCTAATCTCATTGTAAACAGTTACTCAACCACCATCAACAGCTGGTTCGGCGTACATGTTTCTTCAGTGTGGCTAGACATGGTGAGTCTTTCAAGTCGAGATTAAAAGTCACATCCGTTTGCACGCCAGTCTGATAACTGACACGTACACTACCATGCTTGCCGAGAAATTCAATAACTATTAGGTACTAGTAGACCAGCTGACGTTGCTCGGTCGTAAAATGCCTTTAAATATGAATTTATGCAGATTTCATATTTATTATTATAGAGACAATTCTCTATTGATTATTATATTGACTTCGATACCATCAGCAAGAATCGAAACCAAAACATTTAGCTTTCAGGTGATATTGTCTACCATCGTAGCTAAGGAGAGACGGATATCATAGCGCCGTAAATTTGGCTTTTAATATACTTGCATGGCTACCGAGCGTTGCCCGGATGGAGAAAGGTAGTATATTAAAGGTAATTGAGCAACCTAACAGAAAAAACTTTTGTTTTAATCAAAATAGCAGTGAGTACCCGTGCAAGCGCAAAAAAAAAAAGAAAAACATTGCCACGGTAGGAAGGCAGGCTCGAACTTGTAATGTGAAAGCAGAAAAAAAGGTGAAAAAAAAAGCTAACGCGTTAGCTGTCACGGCGACTTATGACATCACAGGTCTCGAAATAAGGTTTTATAAATGTACGTTGAGATCGGTAGGAGTATGACTTACAAAAAATGTCGACGAAAAAAGTGACCCCTCCTTGCAAAAAACAGCCCAATTGATTAGCAGATTATTAATCTTTTTGGACAATTTTTAGATATGTTTGATCCAAGAGACTGATCTTTCTAACGATATCAATTTTGTCATGGTCCTATACGTCAGTCAGAAGTTTTTGGCTAACACACACACACACACACACACACACACACACATATTGCCTTTTATATATATTAAACTATCATTTCAGCCCGGCGTTGCCCGGGTGTTTGGATGTGTCTGTTGAAGAAAAAAAAAAGTGGTAGTAGGAAGGCAGGCTCGAACCTGTATCGCGGAGGAGGAAGAGAACGGGGTAAAAACCTGACGTCAATGCTGTTACGACCACCGCCAAATCGGAAGCGGCATTTTTTAAAATTAAGGCTACACAATCTAAGGGATTGGATAACTTTAAAAAAATATCGGCGAAAAAAGTGCCCCCCCCGTAGAAAAGTGTCTAGTTGAAGGAGAAGATATTAATGCTTTTAGTCATTTTTTCAATATTTGTCGTATGAAAGAGCGAACGTTAAAACGATACTGATCTTGGTAAAATCCTTCGCCTCTGTCGAAAGTTTTAGGCAGACATGCAAACATACATATATACATTTATATATTGGTAACTAAAAATTTTCGACCCAAACTGATGAAAAAGCTCGTTCCATCTCTGAATATTCTTTATGTAAAATTTAAAATATTTAGACCAAAAATTGTCTGAGTAATTTGGAAGAGACCGCAGAGGTCAATTTTTTTTTTTAATTTTTACCCCTTTTTTGACCCCCTTAACATTTATTGTTTTGGGCTCAAATCAAGTTGTTAAGTTAGATCCATGTCCAAGGAACCTATATCTAAAACTTCAAGTGTGTAGACCAAAAATTGCCGGAGAAGTTTGGTAGAGTTCTCAAAGGTCAAATCGTTGAACTTTGACCCCTTAAAACCCAAATTTTTGGCCGAAAACGGATCACATCGATTTTCCCAAATCTTAGTACCCTGTATATCAAATTTCGAGTCTGTAAACTAAAAATTTAGAGAGTTATTGCGTAGGGAAATGTACAACGGCAGACAGACACGTTCACTTTTATAGATATACTAGCATGGGTGCCCGGCGTTGCCCGAGTATTTGGTGGGGTACTTTGAGCAAAAAAAAAAAAAAAAAAAAAAAGCGGTCAATTTTTTAAAACTTTGATCCCTATTATGACCCCTTAACATTTATTGTTTTGGCTCAAGTTATTAAGTTAGATCCATGTCCAAGGAACCTATATCTGAAATTTTAAGTGTTTAGACCCAAAATTGTCGGTAGAGTTCTCAAAGGTCAAATCGTAAAACTTTGACCCCTTAATCGCCAAATTTCTGGCCGAAAGCCGATCACATAGATGTTCCAAATTCTCAGTATGCTGTATATCAAATTTCGAGTCTGTAGACTGAAAATTGACAGAGTTATTGCGTAGGGAAATGTACACACACACACACATACACACAGACAGAGAGACACTTTGACTTTTATAGATATATATATAGATAGATAGATTTATAGATGTATATATTTATGGATATATATATATTTATAGATATATATATATATATTTATAGTTATATATCTATATATCTATAAAAGTGAACGTCTCTGTGTGTGTGTGTGCGTATGTGTGTGTGTGTGCGTGTGTGTCTGTCTGTCTGTGTACATTTCCCTATGCAATAACTCTGTCAATTTTCAGTCTACAGACTCGAAATTTGATATACAGGTTACTGAGATTTGGGAAAATCAATGTGATCGGTTTTCGGCCAGAAATTTGGCTGTTAAGGAGTCAAAGTTCAACGATTTGACCTTTGAGAACTCTACTAAACTCCTCCGCCAATTTGGGGTCCGAACACTAGAAATTTTAGATAAAGGTTCCTAAAAAATTCTCACAAAAAATTCAAACATGTATTTTCTTTGTACGCATGATGGTGTAAACATCACCGTAAGATTTTTTTTTTTTTTATATAGTCTTGAAAATAAAAATAATTGAAACAATTGAGGATCACTAAAAAAAATAATTTAAAATATTATTTTTAATAACAAATAATTTGGACATATACGGACGGGCAAAACAAAACAAAACAAAAAAAACAAAAACAAAAAAAACTTTTGCATCCCACCACCGTATGTTATTGTTTTTTATTTATTTTTTTCAATAAATAAATTATCAGTTTAATCCATGATTTTTAATTGACTTTTTTCACACTTAATATACACTTTGAACTTTATTTTAAAAAAGAATTAATTTATTTTCTCATTACAAACAACAAATCGAGTCATCATATAAAAATGTAACTAAATTAAATAACTAATTTATTTTTATTACAACAAATATGATTACCTAAATTAATATTTTTTATAATCTTCAAAAATACAGAAATTAAGGTATAATTTAAATGCATCTAAAACCAGGCTCCTATCTTTACATCATCAACGCTCTGATCCCCATCTGGCATCAATTGAAATGGATGGCTCTCGTCTAGGAGAAGCTCCATGTGTTGATAAGCTTCTAAGCTTAACCTTTACTCTTGACCTGAAATGGAACACGTACATCAAGTCAGTTGCCAAGGTCGCTGGAAAAGTGGTAGGATCCTTCTACCACTCTAGAAGATATCTCACTACTGATGCAATTCTCTATTTATATAAAAGCTAAGTACGTCCAAGGATAGAGTACTGCTACCACATATGGACAGGAGCTGCTAAAAACAGCCTATCCTGCCTTGACAGAGTACAAAATAGGGCTCGTGGCTTAGTGGGGGGTGTCCTTTTCTCTTTCCTGCAACCTCTCTCTCCCACAGAAGAGACGTTGCGAGCCTCTCTTTGTTTTATCGTTACTTCCATGGCAAGTGCTCGTCTGAGCTCCAATCTCTACCCCCCTCGCCAATCTTTCACGATAAACACCCGTCTAGCTGAAACCACTGTCAAAAATTTTCCCCACTCTTTATCTGTGCCAAAACCAAAACGTAAATTCCATGAACAAAGCTTCTTTCTTAGAAATGCACGCCTGTGGAACTCTCTTCCGTTTGCCTGTTTCCCACCTGACTACAACCTGGATGTCTTCAAGTCCAACATAAACAAATTCCTGATATACCGCCCCCTTAAGTAAAACACTTTATCAAATCTCCAATACTAACGATTACTACGATACTATCCCATTGATTACTGTACACGCAATAACCCTTATCTCTGAGTGGCTTCCAGGCCTTGATAAGTGGTGACTACCTTGTAAAAAAAAATAATAATAATATTGTTTCAATTCTTATATAAATTTTAAAATATATTCCAATTAAACAACGACTTTTTTTTTTTTTTTGCATTATTACAATACAATAGGATTGCCTAAATTAATTAATGTTCCTGGATATGACCTTAAACTATATCCAGTGGTGAGGTCCAGCTTGCGGGCTTTGGAGAGTGTGGAGCCACCTTTAATTACCATTGCTCCCAGGTCCACTCTGACCCGGAGTGGTAGTACCTGTTTGGGTCTCAACTATGGGTTAAATAGAAACCGGCTCGAAAACAACAAATATATTCTATTTAAAAAAAATTTTCTCACAAAATCTTTGGATTCGGCATTAAATAACCCGAAAAGGGTTGATATGCCGTAAAACAAAAACAACCAACCAACCTAAATTAATTAATATTTTTCTTATCTTCAAAAATACAGAAAATGAATTTATTTAACTTTCAAATTTAGCTGAACTTGTCAGTTTTCGACGCCGTCGTGAAGACATTTTTCATTATAACTTTTTTTCACTTTTTAATTGAAATTTTTTTTTTTTTTTTTTTACCTTTTCGGGGTTAACTTTTGGCTTTAATCTTTCAAATACAGTCAAAAAGTAATTGGAAACCTAAAAAAAAAAAAAGAAAAAAAAAATGATAAGCCGGCTTTAAAACCCATGACCCCCTCTCAGTTTCAGCATTAAATTGCACGTACCTATCTAAAATTGCGGTTTTAAACTTAGCAAAATTATGACATATTCATTTGTGCTTTCACGTCATCAGCACAGATTCCATTAGATGTATATTCGTGTGTTTACGTGCGTGTGTGTGTGCGTGTGTGCGCATGCGCATGTGTGTGATCCTTTTCATTTCGGTATTCTTGCCCCACTTTCTGACCTAGTGACTTTATTCTATCGCTCTCAGTTTCCTTGTGTGTTTCTTTCTCATTATCTCATCGTTCTCCCTCTTTCAAAATACTACCCTCTCTCTTTTCATCCCCACTCTCTCTTGTAATCTCATTATTTCTCTATCTTTTCCCCCCCTCTCTCTCTCTTTTAAGGTATTTCCCTCCGTCTTCTCTAACGAGACCCTTGTGCCATTCTATGTCTCAGCTTCTCAACATCTCTCTACTCTGCATATAAATCTCTTTTCGACCCTCTCTCCTCTCTACCTGTCTGCCTGCTTCTCTCTCTCTTTCCCTCTCTCTCTCTCCCTCTATCTATCTATCTATATTTCTTTCTTTCTTTTTCTCTCACGTATACACACTATCACTCAGCATCCTTTCTTTCTTATGTTTTTTCTCTCTCCCATTTCTCAGGATCTAGTAAAGGAAAACAAAAGACTCGACTCTATTGAAATCCCCCTTCACGCCCCCCACCTCACCTCACCCCGATTAGAGCCAGCGAATATAACGAGGGATCAAAGGTTTCCGATTCCCTGCATTACGACGACAACAATGGCGACACAATTAGAAACTTTTCCCATTTCAATATGCGCACTTTGCCGCAAATATTCTCAGCTTCAGCATTAAACACCAAATGACCCCGAAACAATCCACCCGGTTTTTAATAGCTTCTTTTTTATGATTGAAATTGTTATACGGCGTGAGTCAAAAGTAACCGGGCATAATAATAATAATAATAATAATAATAATAATAATAATAATAATAATAATAATAATAATAATAATGAGGAGGAGAGAGAGGAGGAGGAAGGAAAGACCGAGGAGTGAGCACTGACCAGACCTCCACTGTATACGTGCGAAGAGAACTGGGACCTTGTGGAGGCTTATTGCCACTTTAATTCCAATAAAGACCAATGGCCACTGCCAACGAGAAATCAATGGCAAGCAGCTGTTGCGATAATGCAAATTTATTTGCAAATGTTATCGAAAGAGGAGGAGAGTACTAGAAACCTGGGGAGAGTTCTTGTCACTCAACTATCAGGGAACATCACAGGCTAATTTCAGGGAAAGATCTCTGAAGACTTGTGTGAAAGCTCCTTGTGAGCCAATAATGATAATAATTCTGATTTCGTTTATCAACATCTCTCTAGAAAAGGATGGGATTCATTTCCAGAGGATTTCCCTCGATCCCGGCTTTAAACCAGGAGCTTCAAAGATCAAGGGTTTTCCTAAGGATGTTGGTGGTACCTACAATAGCAGAGGTCTGAAGGCCACCTAAAACATCGGGGATTTGTAGTTTTTTTCAATTGTCCTTCTAGACGACTTGATACTACTCCTAGTGTACCAACTACGACCGGGATTATTTGTGTTTTAACCCCGTGTGTACGTCTTATCTCCAAAACCAATGGAGCATAATTGTTTAGCCTCTCATTCTCCTTCTCTCTCATATTTCTGTCGCAGGATACTGAAAAGTCTACAATGGCGACCAAATCCGGACGATTATGTTCCAATTGCTTGGTCGTGATGACACTTTTGTCCTACCATACCTCTACCCTGCCATCCTCACTTGTTCTCACTTCATCAGGCACCTCCTCAAACAACAACAACGACAATAATAATAATAATAAGAAGAAGAAGAAGAAGAAGAAGAGGAGGAGGAGGAGGAGGAGGAGGAGGAGGAGGAAGGAAAGACCGAGGAGTGAGCACTGACCAGACCCCCAACGTATACATGTGAAGAGAACTGGGACCTTAAAGACCAATGGCCACTGTCAACCAGAAATCAATGGCAAGCAGCTGTTGCGATAATGCAAATTTATTTGCAAATGAGATAGAAAGAGATGGAGAGTACTGGAAAATCTGGGGAGACTTGTTGTCACTCAGCGTCCAGGGAACACCACAGGCTGTTTTCAGGGAAAGATCTCTGAAGACCTGTGTGAAAGCTTCTTGTGAGCTACTACTACTACTACTACTACTACTACTACTACTAATAATAATAATAATAATAATAATAATAATCTTGAAAGCAGAGACTAATGCATATCAACTACAGGCACAAGCGAGATGTAGAAACACAAAGAAATAAGGAGAGAAAGCACTAACCAGACCTCCACTGGATGAGGGCAAAGAGAGCACTGGGATTTTGTGGAGGCTTATTGCCACCCAAATTCTAGTAAAAACTAATGGTAGATGAAAACGAGAAATCAATGGCAAACAGCGCAAACTAATTTGCAAAGGTTATCGAGAGAGGTGGTGAGTATACTGGAAACCTGGGAAGACTTGCTGTCGCTCAGACTCCAGGGAACACCAAAGGTTGTTCCCAAATAGGATTCTTTGATGATGAATCTGTGTGAAAACTCCGAGTGAATAATAGTAATAAAAAGAAATGAAAGGGAATAGTTTTCCACGAATTGGAAACAAGAACGTTCCTTAACATTTACTGCTCTGTTACTTTCAGTCTTTGTTTTTTGTTTCGTTTTGTTCGTTTTGTCCTAGTCAAAATATAGTTAAACTATATTCTACGACTGGTCAACGCTGAGCGGCTATAAACACGTGTGCATGGCTGATTATATTTGAAACAATACAAGTCGCTTATAAAATTCATCCGCTGTCTTATACCTTCCGACCGAGAGATCTTTTTAAAGATTCTGACCATCCCTTCCAGGGCGATTGTTTCGTCCGATTCACAACGTATATCACTTAATGACTCCCCGTGGCAAAGGCGATTCGCACCTCGATCGGAAATAATATAATTCTGTACGGTCTCTTAGAAAGCACCTGAACTCTTCCTCCTTCGGAAGGGTGGATTCAGTTTGTTCCGGTCGGATGAGGCGCCACTACTGGGGAATTCTTACTGGTCTGATCACAGCCAAAGCCATTACGAATGCTCCCCTTTTGAGTGAACTAGATAACATTTGTAAATTCGTTTGCGTTATCGCAACAGTCGTTTAGTATTGATTTCCCGTCGGTAGCGAACATGAAATAATGTTCTGTCAAACTTTGTTATTAGTGTGGGTTCGAATGGTGTATTATATGTATTTCGTAGGGGCGATTCCATGGACTATTTCGAGGAAGGAGGGGAAGAAATTAGTATACGCATAAAAAAAAGGCTAGGATTTAAATTTTGTATATAGCGATTTACTTCCGTTTAAAGTAAATTTTTACGACGTGCCCCAGCGTAGTATAAACACCCCCACCCACCCTATGTAAAAAACGACTTTCGAAATAAACACCTTCCCAACCTCCCCATATTAAGAACGGCTTTCGAGATTGAAGGTGTTTATTCCGAAGGCCGTTCCTAACATGGGGAGGTTGGGTTTTTATAGTACGCTGGGGCACGTCGTAAAAATTTACCTTAAATTTAACTAACGGAAGTAAATCGCTATTTCTCTTAAAGGTTTCTAGTTTATAAATTATATGTGGAAATAGTAGTATCTACCTGGCGTTGCCCGGGGGCCATTTTATTTTCATCACTTTTCGTGTCTAGTAGGCATTCAAGTTCTCTCTCGCATATAATGTATACAGCCATTTGTATGACCCATTTGCATAACTATGTTTTAAGCAGTAATAAAAAAATTATTATTTAGTATCGTTAACCTGGAAACTTACTGCTATTGTGCATATATATATATATATATATATATATATATATATATATATATATATATATATATATATATATATATATATAAGAACAAAAAATTAATAAAACATGTAAAAAGCACTTAACAAGAATTAAAAACATATTTAACAAGAGTTAAAAACATATTATATATATATATATATATATATATATATATATATATATATATATATATATATATATATATATGATAAGAATAATGGAAAGAGTATTCCGACAAAATAGAGAAATAAAAAGGAACAAACCGAGAAACCGAGTTATGTGTTCATCAACGTTTCGTCTTTATTTCCAGAGGAAGTCTCGAAATAAAGATGAAACGTCGATGAACACATAATTCGGTTTGTTCCATTTTATTTCTCTCTATCTATCTATATATATAAATTATATTTGTAGGCATCGACATACAGTCCTGTTTCGTTGTACCACAACTCATTAGTGCCGCTAGACTAGCAGCTTTCCCAAGGATCGAACCTAGAACCGTTGTGTTAACAGCCGGCAATTCTACCCATCGACCACGGAAGCGATGCCCGCAACTAATCTGTCCGAATGTCTATTTAAATAAACATCCGTCCGCTACTTGTACAGTGCTGAAACTCTTGTTTGTAAACAAACCGCGAGCTTCGCATTTTTCAGCCAAATTAAGTAGCGAGTGAGATTATTTACGACAGTGCTCAACCCATAGAGGGGGGGGGGGGTAAAAATATATTTGTAGTCATCGACATAGAGTCTGGTATATATATATATATATATATATATATATATATATATATATATATATATATATATATATATATATATACTAATAAAAGTACCCGTCGTTGACTGGGTTCAAAAACAACCTACAGAAAATGGACTCTGATTTATGAAGGTATGATAGGTTATGAAAAGGAAGGGTTGTAAAGAGGTAGCTTCGAATTTGGGGGTATCGAAACCAAACCAAAATATGATGAAAATAAAAATAAAATAGATAAACCCCATAATTTATTATACCATACCTGTTCACACTGAAACACTTATCACAATATTCTGTGGATCTATATTAAAAAATCTTGTTAAACTTTTTGACATATTTCCATTCTTTGGAGGTCAGGCGCGAACGAACACCCCATAATTTTATTATACCATATTTCTTCAAACTGAAACATAATTATCAAAGTATACTTACGCAGATAGATATGAAAAGTCTTTATTAAAGTTTGTGCCTATTTCCATTCTATGGTGGCCAGGCGCGAACGCAGACCCCACAATTTTATTATACCATCCCTATTTAAGTTAAAACATACTTATCAAAGTATTCTTATGTACATCTATATCAAAAACACTTATAAACGTTTTTTTTTTTAATTTTTTAATTTTTTATTACCATACTTTGTGAACCAGGCGCGAACGCAGACGCCACAATTTTAATGAAACATCATTATGCCAGATAAAACACCCATTCCTGTGTCTCGATACATCTTCTATCATTATATGTGATCAGTTTTCTATAATAGTCAACCATATAGGAGCCTATTCGTGACCAGACACACACAGACGTTCAGCTTTATATATATATATATATATATATATATATATATATATATATATATATATATACACAATAGTTTCGTTATATCGGACTAAATCTCCCACGGACCACAAAGATATACACTTCCCTCATAAAATCCGGGCGTTTGCAGTGGGGGGGGGGGTTCAGACCTAAGCACATACTAAGTCGCAATTGGCCAGAGAAAATTTTCATCGAAATAATGTATAGTTCAGTTTGGTCCTAAGAGAATATCCTCCCAAGTATTACCCCCTTTTTCTTCAGAGAGGGAGAGAGAGAGAGAGAGAGAGAGAGAGAGAGAGAGAGAGAGAGAGAGAGAGAGAGAGAGAGAGAGAGTTTGTTTTTTTATTTTGTCGGTCGCTTGAAGCAAGAAATATCTAACTTTGCCAGTTTTGCCAGGGATATTTTCCCCCGGCCCCCAAAGTGACGGAGTCTAGACTATTTCTGAAATAGCCTTTTCTGTGTTTAACTTTTATCTATAGCTGGGCCTGTGCAGTTCTAGGAGGTTCATCCTGCCAGGGTTTGCCTTCTCTCTTTGAGAAGGGGGTATATTTAGTTCTCTCCCATCGCAAGAACTGTGACACCAGTGATTTAGAAGTCAACGATCGTGAGGAAAGGTACTCTGACCTGCAAAAAGATACCTGTGCAGGTCCGTCGTCATTCCCCCGTAGGGGCGCCTCAGGCGAATAGAAATAAACTAACACCCTTCTCAAAGAGAGAACGCAAAGCCTGGGAGGATGGATCTCCTAAAAACGCACAGGAACAACATTATACTACAATCAACAGGAACTAGGTCATTACAGGAATCATCTAATTGTCGATTCGGAGAAGGGGTTAGATTATTAATAATCATCTGAGGTATCTGTACCGAGAAATATCAACGGGGCTGCACAAGAATGTTTTGTAGAGTAATGGTGCTCTTTCTCTGGGGCACTGACTTGTCAATCCCACTTTTCGAATGTGGTGTCACAGTTCTTGCTGTGGGAGAGAGAAAAAAAAATACAGTAGAACCCAGGAATACGATAGCCCTAGGATACGATTTTTTTTTCAGGACAGGATGTGGAATACGATGTTTTTCCGGCCCCTAGTTACGTTATTTGCCCCGTCTAACGGTGTTATTTATGTTATTTGATTATATACATGTGTATTATATACTGTACTTTTGTTAGTAATTTTTGATGCCGTATTCCGGAGTTCTACAGGTCCTAGTTTCACATTTCGCATTATGTGAGAGAAATACTTTCATATCTAACTTTGCTGTAAATAAGAAGGTAATATTTCTAATAAGTCCCAGCTTAACGATTTTTCAGATGTATTTTTGCGGGGGCGAATACGTTTTTAGGGTGTGGACAAGAGGGTTTATTGTTTTTACAAAAGGGAGAAAGTTAGAAGGGAGCCATTTTTTTTTAATATGTCTTCAATTTCCGATAATTAGTTGCCCTTATTTTTTCTCACATCCCCCCCTCTCTCTCTCTCTTTCTTTCTTCCCCCTCTCTCTCTCTCCAACCCATTTGTTTCAAATGTGTATGAATAAAATAAAATAACAATAATGACAACAACAACAACAACAACAACAAAAATCCTTTCACGTCTAAGAATCTGTATTTTTCAGGGTCGACCGGAAGTGACCCTAAACGTTCGGGTGACTGACACGGCGACGGAAGTGAACGAGCACAACTTGTTGCGTTGCAACGAAGAAAATAATCTCACGCCTTTCCCGAGTCGTGAGAAAATCTGTGGCCAGGAATGACTGACGACATAAGACGAACGAAAATACTTCTCACCATTGTGTGTTACGGACGCGGGTTTTTGTCTGTCTCTTAACCCTTTTCAATCCTTTTATATCTATCTATCTATCTATCTATCTATCTATCTATCTATCTATCTCTCTCTCTCTCTCTCTCTCTCTCTCTATATATATATATATATATATATATATATATATATATATATATATATATATATATAAATGAAAGGGTCTGTCTGTTTGTCTGTGTATCCGTGTATCTGTGTGTCTCTGTATGTACATTTCCCTACGCAATAACTCTGTCAATCTTAAGTCTACAGACGCGAAATTTGATATACAGCGTACTGAGAATTTCGAACATCTATGTGATTGGTTTTCGGCCAGAAATTTGGCTGTTAAGGGGTGAAAGTTCAGCGATTTGACCTTTGAGAACTCTACCAAATTCCTCCGACAATTTGACGTCTAAAGACTTGAAATTTTAGATATAGGTTCCTTGGACATGGATCTAACTTAATAACTTGATTAGATCCCTAAATAATAAATGTTAATAGGTCGTAATAGGGATCAAAGTATAAAAAAATTGACCGTTTTTTTCTCAGCATTCACCTCACACCCCACACCCGGGCAACGCCGGACAACCATTCTAGTATGTCTATAAAAGTGAACGTGTCTGTGTATCTGTCTGTCTGTCTGTCTGTCTGTGTATCTGTGTGTGTTTGTGTGTGTGTGTGCGTGTGTGTGCATGTGTGTGTGTACATTTCCCTACGCAATAACTCTGTCAATTTTAAGTCTACAGACACGAAATTTGATATACAGGGTACTGAGATGTGGGAAAATCGATGTGATCGGTTTTCGGCCAGAAATTTGGCGAGTAAGGGGTCAAAGTTCAACGAGTTTACGTTTGAGAACTCTACCAAACTCCTCAGACAATTTGGGGTCTAAACACTTGAAATTTTAGATATAGGTTCCTTAGACATGGATCTAACTTAATAACTTGATTTGAGCCCAAAACAATAAATTTTAAGCGGTCATAATAATAGGGGTCAAAGTTTTAAAAAAATTACCGCTTTTTTTTTTTTGTTCAACTTACACCTCCAAATACCCGGGCAACGACGGGCATCCATTCTAGTACATATACATACATACATACATATATACATACATATATATATATATATATATATATATATATATATATATATATATATATATATATATATATATATATATAGGAAATTTATTACTATGAGTCCAGAATGAGTTTACAAATTGTTTCAGCTAGAGGAAAATCCTCAAAGAGAGGAAAAATCCAACTAGCATCATCAGAATTCATAGATCCATCTATGAATTCTGATGATGCTAGTTGGATTTTTCCTCTCTTTGAGGATTTTCCTCTAGCTGAAACAATTTGTAAACTCATTTTGGACTCATAGTAATAAATTTCCTATATACTGCTCTGACTACACATTGAGCACTCTAGTCCGGTTTTTTAACCGCTGGTAAATATATATATATATATATATATATATATATATATATATATATATATATATATATATATATATATATATATATATATATATATATATTAGAGTATTATTATATTTTTTATTTAGTTACTTAAACATATATTATTTACTCACTCGGAGCAGTCATACACGCTATCATCCAAGATTGCCCTTTGAGAACACCCCATGGTGTTCCCTGGAGTCTGAGTGGCAACAAGTCTCCTCAGATTGGTAAGGATCAAAAACAGAATTAATAGACAAAAACGTCTTTTTCATTTAATGAAATATGACTAAGAGAAAAGATGCTTATATGTGTGTGTGTGTGTGTGTGTGTGTGTGTTTATATATGTGTGTGTGTGTGTGTGTGTGCGCGCTTGCGTATGTGTGTGTATTAGTGATAGGACGATTCCTAAATTTTTCCCGATTCCGATACAATTAGCGATTCCGTTCTAAAGTTCCGATTCCGATACGATTCCCGATCCCGATTCTTTTAAAATTGTTTTGATAAAATTGTGTGTGGCATAAAGTTTTATTTTTTTAAAAAACAATAAATGTGTTTTTATGCATATAAAATTTCATGTTTATTCGCTAAATAAATGTTTAAAAATTCTCGTAAAAATAAACTTTATTCAATTATCTTCTTTAGAAAAATATTTTAATGGTCCGCCACACTGAGATTTATCAAAATAGTAAGTTTTGTTTTAGAAGCAAATCATCGACCAGCTCCGTTTTTGGATTAAAAAAAAATAATAAACGTGATTTTTCATATAAAATTTTATGTTTATTAGCTAGATTAATGTATAAAGATTATTGTAAAAATAAATTGTTTCACTTTTTATTCTTTAGAAAAATATTTCAGCAGTACACAATTTCATCAAAACAGGTTAGTTTCCTTTAAAATAAAAAGCAACTTCATCCCCGTTGCATAAGTTTGATTTTTTTTTTTTAATAATAAACGTGTTTTTCAATATATAATTTTATTTTTATTCGCTAGATAAAAATGTAAAAATAGGTTGGAGGTTTTTTCTGTTGAAAGTTTTTTTTATGTCGGAATGAAATTTGGCGAACTGGCGTACTTTTTTTGCGGCCTGGCGTGTGGCGTCCCAATAAAGAATGACCGAGAATCTGCACAGAATTTCGATTGGAGGTTATATCGACCGAAACGTTAAAAACGTGTAGTATCTGCCCTGAGGCTACACTTCACTTATTCTCTCCTCGTTTAATGAAGGAGAAATCCTTTAAGACTGGGGCCATTTTAATTTTTGTTCCGACCCAGGGTGCCTCGTTTTTTTTTTGTTTTTTTTTTAGCTGGATATTCCCCACATTAAAAAACGGCCTTATGTCTAACTTTACCCTCTAAGAAAGGAAAGTAAATAGGAACACTCAAGATGAGAACATGTACGAAGCGTGTTCATAACTTATAAAAATCGATTTTATTTGGTTTTAAAGAACTCTTAGCATTTTAAAATACATTATTTTTTATATAATTTTTGAGAAGGAGTAGTTCCTTTTTCAAAAGACTCTTGAACATCGAGCTATTTATTCAGTAACTGCCCTAAAGTTATATGCGTTACTAACCCTCCATCCTAAATCCTAAAATAATTTTGTTTTTAGTAGGTTTACAAATATCGCTCCAAAAAAGTAGAATTTCATAGGGGGGGGGCGTACTATTTAATGTAGATATAATTTCTTTTTTAATCTGACAAACTCGTAAATGTTTTCCCTTGATGTATTTTATCCAAGGCTGATGATGTGAGATATTCATGTATATTTTTAATTTTTGCGAAACTCGAGAAAGATACAATAAAACATTAACTATTTCATAGGACACCGTGGTCAGACAAAGTGAGGTCAAAGCATCTCCAGGAAAATAATTCAAACTTTCCCATTCGTTGTAAATCTTTTAATATTAAATTGTGAACTCTCTCTCTCTCTCTCTCTCTCTCTCTCTCTCTCTATATATATATATATATATATATATATATATATATATATATATATATATATATATATATATATATATATATATATATATATATATATATATATATATATATATATATATATATATATATATATATATATATATATATATATATATATATATATATATATATATATATATATATATATATATATATATATATATATGCTCCGTATAGCGCAACGATTAGAAGCTCCGACTGTAGTTTGAGCGATCGGGTTTCGAACCTGGCTTGAGGTAGTAGCTTGTCGAATTGGACTGATGAGCTGCGAAACAGTACTGTATATATATATATATATATATATATATATATATATATATATATATATATATATATATATATATATATACATAGTACTGTTTATATATATATATGACTACTTCATTTAATCACATAAATTAATACATGAAAATATAATTTTATGCGTAAATTTTCAGTATTTACTTCAACAGTGCTCAATGCATAGAGCTAGGCAGTAAGTTATAAATATATATATGGCAATTAAGCTACACAAAATATTCCGCGTTTCATTCTCGTGAGAATTCGTCACGAGAATAAAACGCGGAATAATCCGTGTAGCTTAATTTTCATACATATTTTTGTAACTTACTATATATATATATATATATATATATATATATATATATATATATATATATATATATATATATATAATTTCTCAGCTGTTAACTGTATTGATGTATTTTTTTTAATTACAACAAACATTTTTTCCATGAGACCGCTCAAAAATACAAATGAATTGTTTGTTTGTCACTAAATAAATTTATTCGTATATCGAATCGCCCTAAAACTTTGTACGAAAATATCTTTTCAGGCATATAAGAAATTGGAAAAATATTCGATCTGATTTTCCAGTGCTCACCCTTCTCCGAGTAAAAAAAAAAAACAGTGCCTAATCTTAAGGATAACACCTTTGGGTGGCTATCTGAAATATTTGAAGGACTTTTTTTTTAAGCTAAAGTTGATTTGGAACGTTGATTGAGATTGTCGGACTGACTTCCTCATCTTGGTATTTATCGTCACAGCGTTTCGGCCGTTTTGCCCTCCGGCCTTCATCAGGTGTTTTGTATCGAACTGGGGAACCGTTTCTTAGGAGTCTCGAACCCAACCCTTTATTATTATTACGGGGGTACCGTGTTCGGACTCCAGCTAGGCTCTGGGACATGTGACGATAAAAACCAAGACGAGGAAGTCAGTCCTACAATCTCAATCAATGAAAACACCTCATCTCAAACATACAGACAATTATTGATTTAGAACATTCAACGAACAACGTGTGGCATTGTCCCTAGTCTGGCAGGGTCATTTATAGACGACAATAGTGTTTGGGGGTATTGCTAAAAACCACACCGACAATTTAAATAGATTATCTATAAGTTACGTTATGGCGAGGGAAGAAAATGAGCTTATTAAACAGATGTGCATGTATATAAAAATGATATTAAAATGGAAAACAATGAAACATTGAACGGTTTTATGGTCACCAGCTAGCAAATGTTAACATAACAGGAACAATGTTTTGTAAATGAAAAATTAGAAAACAAAAAACGATACATTTGCAACACATTTATATAATAATTTTTTTTAGTTACAATATAATATATAAATACAATAGTCAAGAAAAAAAGAAGAAAGGGAAACAAACTCTCACGCTGGAAAATATATTTAAAAAAAGAGACGATATGCCGCAAAGAAAAACACAGCATGCTATATGGTGTTCAACAAACATTGTAAAATTGTTTTTAAATGTATGTATAACGTATCGTAATTGTCGTCAGTATTACAAGTCATAATTAAGTAGATAAGTTAAAACGAAAAAAAAACATAAGTCATAAGAAAATAAAAATGAAACGGTGATTTGGACGAATGGTTGGATTTTAAATTTGATTAACTTCCTCAATATTTAAGTTATGCTTACCAATTTTCATATGTAAGTAGATGAGCCTCAGCGTGATTATTTTAGATATAGTAAGACATCATAGTCTACTTATTCTAATTTTATTTACACAGCTTAATATAGGGTATGTTTTTCACAAGGTTTAATTTTAGTTATGAAAAATGATGTTACTCAAATGTCCACCATTTTCATTTTCACATTCTTTTGCTCTCTGCAGGGTATTGTCCAGCACATCACTGAATATTTCAGGGCTTATGGCTCTAATTTCCTCCTCTATATTGTTTTTAAGGGTATTTATTGTGGCTGGTTTATTTGCGTATACCCGCTCTTTGAGGTAACCCCAAAGGAAGAAATCTGCACATATGAGATCTGGCGAGCTTGGTGGCCAATTTATCTCACAGTCACGAGAAATTATTCGGTTGCCGAATATGTTCTGGAGCAGATTTAATGTTTTTCGTGCCGTATGCGCCGTTGCACCGTCCTGCTGGAACCACATTGATCGAGAGACCGCGATTTGACTTGATTTCTTTCTTACTGATGTGGATGGATCCTCGGCCACACTCTCTGCTAATCGCTGACGATTCTCATCACTTTTTGCCGTACGGGGTCTACCAGATTTAAGGAGGTCACATACAGATCCTTTGCTCATGAAATCGAGCCACCATAGCTTTAATTGCATTGGGTGTAGAGGAATTTCTTGTGTTGAAGTTTCATCGAAATTTTCTTTGAGTTTCTGATATTGACTCATTCAGCCGAAAATACTACTCTACGATAAATATCCGCTCCTCGGTAGTGTAACGACTGGTGGTGACATTGGAAGGGTTACTCTAGATGATCTGAAAAAATAAATAAATAAATAAATAAATAAAAAATTAAGAAAGTTATGAATTTTTCTTAACCATCAGCTTCTTTTGGGACACCTTGTTTGTGAGAAAGTTTAAGCAAACTCGTGTTTTTGTAGGGAAATGTTATCTGTAGTAGAAAATGAATACAAAAAATACATGTTTTTTTTATTATTAAAAAAAAGTTTAGTTAATAATGAAGAGAATAATTTAATCAAGTAATACACTTGTGAATCATATTTAAGTCCTAAAATTCTTCAATTATAATTGTCAAATCATTAACATTCCTCCAGTTTTGCCTTCCAGACGATTTCTACTTCCAATACTAAACAACTGTTAATTATCAAAAATTCTACCTTTTAAAGCAATTACGCGTGATTTTATGACTTTCACAGAAAAAAAAACATTTTTACGTACTTTTGTGTCATGTTAAAATTAGAATAAATTCTAAAAATTACGAAAATCAGCAGAAAAATAATAGCAAATAAAAATAGCAGTTTTCAAATTAGCGATTTTATCGTAAATTTTAACATTTTACAATTGCTTTTTTAATATCGTCCATTTTGTCCCTAGCGTTAGACTGTACGAGTTTTACTGAAAAATAGCTCTAGCACATCTTCTACTTGATCATTTTTGGGTAATTTTAGGAATTTATACTAATTTCGACATAACACGTAAGTACGTAATAATGTTTTTCTCTGAAACGCATTTGGTCGAAAGATCATTGCATTACATTATTTTACACAAGCACCTGAGGTTTGAACAAAATGGATTCTTACGAGAACAAGAGTCTTATTGCTGACGGTGGTATGATAATTTTATATGAATTCATATAAAAATGTCAACGGTAAAAATGGCAACGGTAAAAATTAAATACGTTTACGATTTTAACCAAGTGAGTAAATACTTGTCAAAATATTAATTTTTAAACATGGAGGGGAACCTTGTTCCTTTTTTCAACTATATGGGTGAGAACCTAACTCCTTCCACCAGTGTAAATACCTATTGAAAAATAGTCATTTTAAAATTGGGCGGTGAGGGGTCAGCCATATTTTAAACTAGAGGCAAGAGAGCTGAGCCCGGCACTTCTCCAACGACCCTAATTTTCTTTTACCAAAGTACAGTTTTTCCTTAATAATCCACTTTTACCATTTTTGCTGTTGCCACTTTTACCCTGCTATTTTTTCTGTCGCCATTTTTACCGAGCACCAAGAACGCATAGCTTCAAAATAACAGAGTAAAATATTAAAAATATTTATTTTTAAATATCTTTGGGATTTAAAAGAAAATCAGAACATGATTAAAAGAAATAAAAATAATTTGGACATGATTATATAAAGCCGAAAAAATCGGAAGAGTAGTTGCAATTGAATTGAACATTTTAGCATGCTGAAAGAACTAAACGGTAAGATAGACACCATCTTGAAATTTGGAATATAGACTTTTTTCATTTATGTATTTCGTACGAACGGTCTAGATTACTTAACGTATTCGCCTGAATTCGTCGTTTAATAGTTCTTAATTCTCTTCATTCCCATGGCAATTGTTTGATGAGTCTGTGGTAGACACTCGGCAAATGGAGGAAAAGGTGGCTTCGTGATTAGCTTTGAAACTCATGACCGGCAGGAATTGTTACTCTACACTGATGCTTGCGTAAGCATGAAACACTGGTATCTACAGGTAAAAATGAATAATTATTATTTAACTAGCATGACCCGTTATCCGGCGTTGCCCGGTGAAAGCATGATACCGCCCCCTCGTAAAAAATTAAACCACGGTGAAAAATATAAAAGTAAATAAAAATCATCGACAGGAATAGTAAATGTAAAAACAAACAAACGCAAAGAATAACAAAACAAATAAGGGTCGATAATCGCTCCAAAACCGAAAAATAAATAATGCTACCCGTAAAAGGTTTTTTTTTTCACAACTGTTTTTGGGGAGGGAGGGGAGACAGCAGCGTGTAGGTATTTTGTGCATCTTTACATTTCAAAATCAATGCTGTGTTTACATGTTTAAGAGTGTTCCGGATGTGCAAGCAAAGACGAATAATACGGTAACTATATAACTTTTTTTTACTTGTGCACGTATGTTCCAGTAATTAAGGTTACCAGTATTTAATTTTCTGTTTATGAGCGATTAATATATTTGTATTTGTGTTTTAGCACTATTGTCTTCTGTAGAGAGTGACGCCATATTGTAAACTTTTTGAAGCATTCATTTATGCAGGAAATATTTTCATTCCAGAGTATGAGAAATGTCAGGTCTCATCCAATCAGAATTAGCGGAATATACCAAGGGAGTCGTTATGAATTATGAATTGGAAATCGGGAAGACAGGCCAGTTACGATGGACGTAATCGCAATATCTGCCGAAATTTCTATCAGGTGTTGACTTATGTTGATGAGAGGACTAAATACTTACGGGGAAAGAAACTCCTTCCTCTGAAAATGTTGCGATTGTGATGGTGTTGCTCCTAGGATTCAAGGTAGCATTTTATTATAACGACCTAATGTGTTCGAAAGTTACATAAGCTAGTGGCTAATAGCCTAAACCTATTGAATTTGTATGTGGCATCTGTTGTTGCAAACCTACGATTCTTTGGTCGGGGGGGGGAATTTCTGCAATCATTTATATATATATATATATATATATATATATATATATATATATATATAGTCTTATTTGTAATATTCCGAATTTAACTGGGTTTATATAATTCAGTAATCGTTCATATACCAATAAATTTTAAGCCAAAAAGAGATCACACACACACACACACACACACACACACACACACACACACACACACACACACACACACACACACACACACACACACACATATATATTATTATTATTATTATACTGTTGGTAGAATCTTTTCAGTAACTACTACAACAACACAATATGTCATTCCAAAAGAGTGCTCAATGCATGAAACAGAACAATATATTGATAGTTGGAGAGCTATTGGCTACACGTTAGCAAACGTGTTTCAATGACCCCCTAGCAGGGATGGTTTTTGGCCTGATGAGGTGATTTTCCCTGCTAGGGGGTCATTGAAACACGTTTGCTAATGTGTAGCCAATAGCTCTCCAACAATCTATATATATATATATATATATATATATATATATATATATATATATATATATATATATATATATATAATGAAATAAGAATTATAGTTAAGTTTACCAAAATAATCCAAGATGGCAAAACTAAAGTATATTATAAATATTAAAGAATTAATATTTATAAAGTAATCTCAACCAGATGTAAAAGCTCGATAAAACCAAATAGGAAATAGAGCTTGTAATAAGGACAAGTAGTTAATAAAACATATTAAAAATATTTTGTGCTTCATTTTTAAAATTAAATATGTTTTTAACTCTTTTTTAAAGTGATTTTAACATTGTTTATCAACTACTTGTTCTGATATATATATATATATATATATATATATATATATATATATATATATACATATATATATATATATGTATATATATGTGTGTGGGGGGTTGTGTGTGTGGGTGTGTGTGTGTGTGTGTGAGTGTGTGGGTGTGTGTGTACAATGCGTTTATAGCCCTAAAATAAACGAGATATCGCAATTGAAATTGTGGGAAAGTTATATTTAACCATGTTTGCGTTCTAGGTTAATTGGTGCTTACTAATTTTTACCATGACTTGCTTAAATTCGTGTATTTATTATTTTAATTTAATTAAATTAATTAATTTATTTTTTGTAGAAATCTGTCAAATATTTTTTGGGCTTGCATGAGTAGACATGATTTTGTTTTAATTTATTATCTATGAGTTTCGGTCTACTGTTTGTACTCTACAAAGTACCATGGTTGGCGCATGTACCATACGCTGGCTACCCACAGTTTACCTTAAACGAAAAGTGACCTGACTTTGTTTTTCGTTAGAGTGACCTGTCCGATCACGCACCGCATTGCATGTCGATTGCTCCCTTTATCCGTTAGGATATTTTGTTTAAGAAAGATGAGGAGCGAACCGAAAGAAGACTCTCTGCCCAGATGTCATGCCTTTTGTTTATGCATTTTATTTTTTTCTGTATAGAAAAGCGTGTCGTTTGCGCGTTCGCGGCCTAGCCAATATTCTATTTAGGGATTCACGTTTTTTGGCAACGTGTTTCTCTTTGGCTCAAAGTAAGGTATCCTTTCTTGTTAAAGAGAATAAAGAGGGCATGTCGATAAAGGTTTTGTATGGTGTTTTTCATGCAGCATCTTGTTGAATGGATGTATTATTCAGGGGTTGTTGATTGTCCGGATTTATGTTGTTAATTAAGGTAAAGAGGGAAACATCTGTGAAGTAGGGGAAGAGAAGGGGAATATAAAGGGGGTTCGTGGCCCATGAGCAGGGGATATGGAATGACTAATATATCGAGTGAGGGATTAGAGGATTGTCATTGCGTCGGGCCCATCGCAAGCCAGAAGGGAAATATAAGGATGAGGAATATGATATAAAAAAAAGACGATAAAAATAAATGAAGAAAGAAAAAAAAAGCGAAAAAAAAGAACGAGGGAACGAAAATGTGAGGTAGAAAAGAATAAAAGAAAAGAAAGGAATCGTGAAAAACAAAAGAGGAAGAAAGAAAGAAAGAAAAGAAGAAAGAATGGTAAGCAGAAAAGAAAGAAAGAAAAGAAAAAGAAAAGAATGAAAGAAAGACAGAAAAGAAGAAAGAATGGTAAGCAGAAAAGAAAGAAAGAAAAGAAAAAGAAAAGAATGAAAGAAAGACAAGAAAGAAAGGCAAAAAGCGAGCGAAAAACATAAAAAGAAAAATATATTAAAGAATGGGAAAATGAAGCAAAAACAAAAAAAGCATTAACTAATGGGCGTTAAGAAGTGGGGACACTTTAGTAATCGTTTCTTCAGTAGGATGCGTGATTTCAACGGACCATGAATCTCTAAAATTTTATCGGTGCGATTATTTCCAAGATAATGTCTTGAAGACAATCACCAAACTATACTTAAACTAAAATAAGCCATTACAGCTTAAATGAGAGCGCTACCAAAGGAGCGTGTCTGATAGAAGTTTTATTATTATTATTCTGGACTGTTAAGCTTCTTAAATTAATTACAGACACTGAATTTTAATGCTCACACACACACACACACACACACACACACACACACACACACACACACACACATATATATATATATATATAGTCACATCCACATTTCACAGCTCATCAGAACTTCTAACCGTTGCGCTATTCTCTCTTTAACACGGTAAGTTTTGGAAAAGGTGTTATAAATAAAAAACTATACAAAATACTATTAAAAACCCGCCGAATATATGTCAACCTATGTAACGGTAACATATATTGAGCGAGTTTTTAACAGTATTTTATCTGGGTTTTTATTTATAACACCTTTTCCCAAACTTACCGTGTTAAAGAGGGAATCAGACGCCATCTTGAATTTTCCAATACATCGGTAAACACTGTATGTTTTTCGAGCTGAATAAACATGTTACATTGAATAAAAACACGAAAAATATATCCAGTTTGGTAGAAAAGTAACTTATCTTGCTTTTGATAACATTTATTTGTTATATATTTGTTTTTTGACAACTTTTTCGAATCTATGTGTACAGTAATACAAACCCAAACTTCGGAGGTTGGAATCCCCCCCCCCTAAAATGTACTTGGAAAAATCGATTTTATAGTTAGATTTAAGAATGGTTAGTCGAAAAAAAAGGTGGAAAACAAAACAAATAATCAATAAATAATTGTTACCAAAGGCAATAAATGCTACTTTTTTTTTATTTACATTGAATATTTTCAAGCGCTAATGCGGGTGTGTGGGTGCCAAATACCTCCAGATTTTCTAGAATTTCCCGCTAGATTGTAACCAAAATCTCCAGATATAGCAGGAAAACCGCTAAATTGTAACACTGGTCACGTGACAGGAAGCGGTAATAAATAATTGTCCCTAAATAAAAAAATGGCCTCTCGGTAAAAAGAAATCCACCTTTTTATCATAGAAAAATTAAGTATAATGTTATAATTAAAAAGAAATATATAAAAACACACATGGATATAGTAAACATATTATACCAAAACGTGGAAGCCATCCGTCCAGTGGTTTTTTAGACAATTCATTCCGAACGAACCAACATTTACATTTTTATATATATAGATATATATATGTATAAATAGTAACCGTATTATTCTACACTTTCTTATTGGTCAAGTGGTATTATCCACTGGAGAGTAATGTATTTAACAGCTGTCCTGTTTTTAAATTTCCGAAACAGCTACATGGTAAGCAGCTGATGATCCCCGTTTTCTATTTCCTTTATTTTATTTAAGGTTTTCTCTTTTCATCTTTTATATAGTTAACCTTTGAGAAATCGGCTTATGCAAGTGCTAAGTCTATTTCTATTTAACAATTTTCGTTAAGGTTTTCTTTTTCTTCTCTCTTTATATAAATGAATTCTCTTTTGTAATTATAACATTTTTAAAAGTCGGATTGTGTAGGTGCTAAGTCTGCGATAGGTTAAAGTTAGTTGCCTTTTTCCCCCGGGAATTTAAACTGCATTCTTTATTTTTATTTTACATTTATATATATATATATATATATATATATATATATATATATATATATATGTGTGTGTGTGTGTGTGTGTGTGTGTGTGTGTGTGTGTGTGTGTGTGTGTGTGTGTGTGTGTGTGAGAGAAAGAGAGAAAGAAAGAGAGAAAGAGAGAGTTTATATATTCAAATTTCATTTAGAAAGAATTACTTTTAAAAAAATGTATTGTTTGGACAAAAGAATACAATGTTTAAAATAATTTCCTTAATTCATGGATTTTCAATGTAAGCACATCTCCCCATAACCAATTCTGAACCAATATTAATATTTTGCTAGTGTCCTTCAACTGAGGAGATGTACTTACATTGAAAAGCTATGGATTAAGGAAATTATTTTAAACATTCTATTCTTTGGTTCAAACAATACATTTTTTTTTGAAAAGTAATTCTTTTTAAATGAAATTTGAAAATATAAACTCAAATTTTATTTGCTCTATCTAGTATATGGAGCAATTTTATTTGGCTGGGATTGTCTTATATGAATATTTCCTTCCAATAATATTTTGTAAGGCTTGAAACCACTAGATTCACTAACCCAGACAGGTATATATATATATATATATATATATATATATATATATATATATATATATATATATATATATATATGTATATAGCAAATATATATATATAGCAAATAGTTAATAAAACATGTTAAAGAAACACTTTGAAAAAGAGTTAAAACATATTTAATCTGAAAAGGAAACACTTAATAATTGGATAGTCCTTAATTCGCGGAGTTTCGAAGAAATACTTTCCTTCTCATCAGAGGGTAGGAATTAGCAAAATGCGGGATCGGATTTTGCATACAAAAGTATTTGATGAAACTGCAAGTAAGTCAAAGATCTTACTTGATAACAAAAGGTGAAGCAGGGGGAATATGGTGAAGAAACAGTTGATTTCACGTGAATGGATAGTCAGGTGAAAGTAAAGTATCCAATGACGGTAAAATCTAAAAATGTAAATCCAAGAAAGTTTATTTAATTTTCCATTCGCAAAAGTAAAATCCAAGGAAATCGCGTAATTGGAGGATGGTCCAAAATAATCTAAAAGGCTGAAATCCGTGGAATAATTCACAAATATGTATAAGGAATATATATATATATATATATATATATATATATATATATATATATATATATATATATGAGTTAAGGGCAAAAATAGATTCTCTTATTCATATACTAATTAAGAGATTGATCTTGTGCTACGAAACAGATACTGTCAAGAATTGTAAATGTCAACGGAATTAACGGAATAAATTGTAAGATGGTCAAGATCATGAACTTTGGAATATAGACTTTTCTCATTCATTCATCATATATATATATATATATATATATATATATATATATATATATAATTGTTTACACAGTCAAACAACGTCGCAGCTAACAAGAGTCATGGCAGCCAGAAAACCGGAAGTCCAAGACTCGAGTTCCGCCTTCATTTGGGCTCATTAGCTGAACACATCCGAAGTCGAGATTAAAACATCGAGTTTTGATGTGCTAAGCTGATGAGCCCAAATGAGAGCGAAATTTGAGTCTTGGAGTTCCGGTTTGTTGGCTGCCATGGCTCTTGTGAGCTGCGACGTTGTTTTATTGTGGAACAAAGTACAAAGTATGTCGTTTATCACATTCTGAATATATATATATATATATATATATATATATATATATATATATATATATATATAGAGAGAGAGAGAGAGAGAGAGAGAGAGAGAGTAAGTTATAAAATGTATATAGCGATTAAGCTACACTGAATATTCCGCGTTTCATCCACTCTAGGATTCTTCAGGCTTATGCGCGAATTCTAAGCGTGACACACAAAAGAACACACACTCTATCGTATTAATATATATATATATATATATATATATATATATATATATATATATATATATATATATTAAGCGAAGCTCACAGTACGTTTGTTTATAAACAAACTAGCAGTTTGAGCACTGTGAAGCGATGTGCAAGTGTTTTTTTAATAGGCACTTGATGAGGGACATTTGCGGGCGTCGCTTCGAAGCCTTGTGGTTAGAGCTTCCGACTGTCAACCCGATGGTTGTTGGTTCGATCCACGGCTGGGGAGAGGTACTTGTCTAGCCACACTAACGATTTTTGATACAATAAACAGTACTGTATGTTGATGACTAAATATATATATTACAATGTTTTAAATATTCTTTGTTTTTGTTAAATATATTTTGTTCTTTAAATATTAAAAGTCTATGGGGTAGGGCTAAGAAAAGAAACGCGAAGATATCGTCATGATATTTGAAGCACTCAAAAGATTTAGTCGGTTATGATTTATGAAAAGTTCCATAAAACTTAAACCTTGTTTGATGTGCAACATATCTCTCGCCGGTGGTCGCCATTTTGTTTCGATGCTATCAACCGAAGAATTGGCCGCCATCTTTTTTCTTTCTTTTAATTTTTTTGTAACAAAGAGAAATACGAAACGGACAATGATTGGGATCTGACAGCAACGTATATTAGCGAATATTAGTCGGTCGGGGGTAATGAAATATCAAATGAAAGGGAAATAAATATACTTTTATCAAGAGTTAGTTTTATTTATTACGTCTATCAAAATTTAACTCGTGTGACTTCATTTTGTATTTATTTTTTAAAACTTTATATCGTCTTAATTGTCGTAGTCCTCGTATATCTGCTGGTTGCACGACTTTCAAAATTATCTGGAATGGACGTCATTCAAGAATGGTCCCGTTTCATTCTTTTATGTTTTTTTTGTTTGTTTGTTTCTTTCTTCTTTTATTAAATTTTTTTTTATTTTTTAATTATTATCAAATAAAACATTTTATTAAAAAATAGCATTTTTCTTTTTTCCTTTTCTTCTTCTTCTTCTTCTGCTTATTATTATTATTATTATTATTATTATTATTATTATTATTATTAGTTGTAGTAGTAGTAGTAGTAGTAGTAGTCTGAGCTCCAATCTACGATACCCCTTGCCAAATTTTCACGAAAAATCCTCGTTTAACTGAAACCACTATCAATAATTTTCCGCACTATTTATCTGTGTCTAAACCGAAACGGAGATTTCACGAAAAAAGTTTCTTTCTTAGAACTACACGCCTGTAGAATCGTTTACTTGCTTTCCAACTGACTAGAATATGGTCGTCTTCAAATCCAGCGCAATTCTTGATTAGCCGATTAAGTAATCTCATTTACCAAATTTCCACTACTAACGATTACTACGATATTATCCAATTGCTGTGTAAGTTCGGTTTCTTAATCCGGCAGGGGGATGTGATGCGTCTAGTGTGTTAGGTATAAGTTAGTGTTAATTTCATGCTTGCATGCCTTCTCGCTTTCAGTTAACACCGCTGGCTAACCTCGCGGTGAAAAGGGGTCAGCTATGCATAAATCTTCTCTGCCAGTACATAGCCTCTCCATCGTCAAGACTGCTACAGTACCTCCACGTTGGCCACATATGGTAACTGGGTTCCTTGCAGCCCCAGACTAAACTTGTAGGAGATCTCGGAGTATTAGGAGACCCCAGAGGTAGTGCGTTATGGCCCACCGATGTGTGGACACGCCCTGGCACACCATCAACCCCTACTCCACTGTCGTGTGGGTGCCCTTGGGCGAAGACTAGAGGAACTAACCCCAAAATCAAACACTATTGCCTTGTGGGCTTTATCACAGCAAAAGGCTAAAAGATGGGAACTCTGACTTCAAATCCTACTGCTGCCTTGCAGTTTTCCTTAAAAGGCTATGGAACCTCATCCAGAAAGAAAATGCGTAGTGGCGGACATGATAGGGCGACTTTCTACCTCACTGAGATTACTTTCGGCCGGAAGCTACGGCCTCCTCTGCTGCCAATCGTCGCAGGTTCGCTCTACTGGACATGAGCATTGGAGATTAAGATGGTGTATACTTAATGCGCAACAGATACAACACCTAAACTGAGCAAGCAAGTTTGGAGCCAAGGTGGAAAGTCCTGTGGTGATTGAGTGAGGATAACGGTGGCAGGTGTGAGAGCTGGGAGCCACTAGTCCAACCTCTGTGCATAGGCAGCCGTGTGTGATGGTCGCAGGTGTACCGAATGGACGACGATACCCTGAGGCAGCTGTTCAGGGATAGCACTACTTACCCTGGGAGGGGACGCCTCTATAAAAGGTGAGGTAAACAAAGCTCATCCAAAGACCATCTGACTGTCAAACCGCGGGCAGTGGATCTCCAATCGAGCGGTAACAACAGAAGAAGAAACAACACTGAAGACTTGAATATCGCTACATGGAACGTCAGAACCATGCTTGATACGGACTTGGGTGACAGACCACATAGAAGAATCGCACTCAGAGACCTGAAGCTCGAAAATACAAATATTGACATAGCTGCATTGCAGGAGACAAGACTCAGCGGCGAGGGCCAACTGAGAGAAGCAAGAAGAACCTATTTCTGGAAGGGATGTCCTATAGATCAACCCAAAAGAGCTAGAGTTGCTTTTGCGATCAGAAATGACCTAGCCAGTAGACTCACAGAGAAACCCAGCAGAGTCTCTGATTGAATAACACTGCGGATCACCACATCCCTTAACCGTAACATCACCATCATCAACGTCTATGCACCGACAATGACCTACCCAGACGAGGAAAGGGAGGCTTTTTATTCTCAGGTGAAATACACCATAGCAAACGTTTCTGCAGCGGATAAGCTAGTTCTCCTAGGTGATTTCAATGCCAGAGTAGGCTATGACCAGAATACATGGAGCCTTGTTCTCGGAAAGTTTGGAAAGGGAAATCCCAATTCAAATGGAGAACTGCTGCTCTGTTTGTGCACGGAGTTTGAACTGGCAATTACGAACACTTACTTCCAACATTCGGATAACCATTACTACTCCTGGGAACATCCCAGGTCAAAGAGACGTCATCTCCTGAACTATGTTATCACAAGAAGGAAGGACCTCAAAGATGACAAGAACACAAGAGCTATGCAAGGACCAGATTGCCAAACAGACCACTACCTAATCAAGAATACTTCAAGTTCACCATAAAACCTGTGTACAGCAGGGCGACAATGAAGTGCAAGAGAAGGCTAAACACATCAAAGCTCGGAGATAGAAAATGGTAAGATAGAAAATGGTAAGATAGACTACGACTCAGCATTAGAACAACCCATTGATGATTCTGATTCACCAGAACAAATGTGGGACTTGCTAAACAAGCCTGTATTCTCCGCTGCGGCAAAGGTACTTGGTTACACGAAAAAGCGGAATACGGGCTGGTTCAATGAGAATGACCAAGAAATTAGAGATGTAATAAATGAAAGAAACCAAGCATTAAAATCAAAGCTAAGCAACCCGACAAGAACAAACCAGAAGAAGCTGAAACAAGTGAGGGCAGAAGTCCAGAAAAAACTAAGAAAAATGGGAAACACCTGGTGGCTGAAAAAAGCTGAAAATATGCAGAAGCAAGCGGAGGAAAACAATTCTGCAGGTTTCTTCAGATCACTGAAGGAAGTGTATGGTCCCAGAGCCCAAATGACTAACACCCTCTTATCAGAAGATGGAAATACCATACTGATCCAACCAAAACAGATAATTCAAAGATGGCAAGAGTATTTCGGCACTCTACTGAATGTGGAATCCAATACGGATGAGGAGATCTTAAGCCATTTAATAGTCTTCCCCCATCAGACACACCAACTCTTGGGGAAGTAAGAGAAACAATTGATAAAACTAAAATGAACAAATCTCCATGAATTGACGGCATACCAACTGAAGTGAAGTGTTCAGTGGAGAACAACCCGTAAGAAAACTTCAACTAATAGCAAAATGCTAGCAACAAGAATTCAAAGAGGTCATGATCATCCCAATCTACAAAACAAAGGTGACCACAAAGACTGCACCAATTACCGATGTATATCCTTGCTGGCCATTGCCGGGGAAATAATGGCTAAAGTGGTGCAAGCATGGCTAGCCAGACTGGCGGAAAGGGTCCTAACCGAATCACAGTGTGGATTCAGGTATGAAAGACCTACAATAGATATGATCTTCAGCTTACGGCAGATTCAAGAAAAAGCCATTGAACAGTACCTGGAGCTCTACATAGTCTTTGTAGACTTCCGTAAAGCATTTGATATGGTCGACCGAAAAATACTGTGGAAGGTCCTTAAAGTGTTTGGATGCCCCGATCGCTTTGTGGGAATCATGAAACAATTTCACGAAGGAACAAAAGGGAGAGTTGTAGTAAAAAAAACTTAGAAAGCGAACTCTTAGAAGTAAACCACAGCACAAAACAAGGGTGCATACTGGCCCCAACACTGTTCACCCTATTTCTGACAACCGTTCTAATGCTGCTTCATCAAAGCATCGGAGAAGGTATCTTCATCCACACACGCTCTGATGGGAAACTGTTGAACCTTGTAAGACTGAAGGCCAAGAGCAAGACAAGGAAGGAGATAATAACAGAACTACTGTTCGCAGACGATACAGTTCTTATAGCTCATAATCAAGCTCAAATGCAAAGGATAGTTGATACCTTCCCTCAAACAGCCGGGAAGATAGGCCTACAAATCAACATAGAGAAGACAACAGTAATGTATCAGCAAATAACAACGGCCGGCAAGAGCCTATAATAACAAGCAACGACAAGTTGCTAAAAGTTGTAGAATTGTGATTGTGATTGATGAAAGTATGATAGGTTATGAAAAGGAGGGGGTTGTAAAGAGATAGGTTTTGATACTCAAAACGTTTTACCCGAAGCAAAATATGATGAAAGTAAAGATAATTTTCGCGAAAATATATTTTTTTATATCAACTTTGTTTCCATTCGTAGCCAAGAGTGACCAACAAAATGATGTTTCCTTACAAAGAGAAAATGTTACATATATAATAATATAAATATACTAGAAATAAATGTTACCATAGTCAATAAAAGTTACTTTTATGGTAGAAAAGTTCATTGGGCTGTATTTTAAGTGGGTTGTACAAAAAAAAAAATGTTTTAATTCACGAACCGTTAAAAAAAAAAAATGGCAGCGACTTTGAAATGGAGAGCCTCGTTTTCAATTTGAAGGAGGGGCACCTGAGCATTCTTTGTTAACAATTTAAGAGTTCCGTCAACGTAAGAAATATTTATAAATATATTTTAATGTTTTCCGTTATTTTGTGCTTGAGGAATATTCGATTATGGCATGTGTAGTTTATATAAAAATTCATTTAAGTAGTTATCGCCTCAAATTTCGTTTTAATTTCGGTTTGCTGAAATTATTTCAAGTAAAGAGCATTAAAAACTACTTCAAAACAAAAAAAAAACATGAATTGAACTTTTATTGACTATGGTAACATTTATTTCTTGTATATTTATTTTGTCGGGTAGTCGTTTGTTGGCTTTTCTGCTAAACACTCTTACAAAATAATGTTGACGAAATATCGAAAAACAAAGAAACAAAAGCAGTTTTTTTTTTAAATAATGAAGCTTCGTTTACTTTAGTAAAATAATCCGAAACAGCAAAATGGGATATTAAAGAAGTAAACACGTAATTACTTTAGTTTTTTTAAGCAAAGAATCGATATAAATATGAATAAGAATAAAATAGCGGTCTTTTCAAGCAGAACAGCTTCGTTTCAGTTTTACAGTATTGAACGGTGTAGTATTGCGCCGTCGGATTGAGGGTTGTACTATTGTAATGTAAAGAACACGCAGAAAGTGTTGTAATCAACTGAATTCCTTCTAGTACACTGACAAAAAAAAGCTTAAACAGATATATAAATAACAATAAAAAGGTTATGTAAATGTTTTTAAAAAGACACGTAATCACGTAAGCAGGATTTTTTTCCTTCTTTTGAAACGATAACAAGTAATGTTCTTATTTTTTTATTATTTATCTATTTATCTATTTTTGAAAGAGTGCCACGTGCAAGTGGAGAAGGAAAAAACAGAGTTATGCCAAATTTGTGTCGAGAATTGTCTAAAGTTCCGACTTTTTTTTTTTGCTTTCACTTTAATAAGAACGTGAATTTATGAGGTGAATTTATTCGACACAATATGATTCAACTAAAAAATAAATAAATAAAAGCTAACGTGAATTAAGATTAAAGTTAAGGTGTTATTGTGGACCCTCATCCCTTTTAAAAAACCTTGTTGAAATTTGTGACATATTTACATTCTATGGAGGTCAGGCGCGAACGAACACCCAATAATTTTATTATACCATATTTCTTCAAACTGAAACATAATTATCAAAGTACGCAAATAGATATGAAATGTCTTTGTTAAAATTTGTGCCATATTTTCATGGAGTACAGCCGCGAACGCAGACCCCACAATTTTATTATACCATCCCTATTTAAGTTGAAACATACTTATCAAAGTATTCTTATGTACATCTATATCAAAAACACTTGTAAATGTGTTTTTTTTCATTTTTTATTTCAATACTTTGGGGGCTAGGCGCGAACGCAGACCCCACAATTTTTATGAACCACCGTTCTGCCAGATCAAACATACGCATTCCTGATCCTCGATACATCTTCTATCATTATATGTAATCAGTTTTTTAAAATAGTCAGCCATATAGGAGCCTATTCGTGACCACACACACACACACACACACACACACACACACACACACGTTCAGCTTAATATATATATATATATATATATATATATATATATATATATATATATACGGCATAATCACGTTAAAACGTTAAAACACCGGTTCTTGCCGGATCACCGAAATAAAGCAACGTTAATCCTGGCCAGTACCAGATAGGTGACTATTTGAAAAGGCTAGGCGCTGAATGTACCGCGCCGAGTCGTAAAAATTTCCAGGTTTGTATCTGGAGGCGCATTTATTCACTAGTAGAGATGCACCTCCAGTCTTCGTTAAGATATGCATCTAGGAGAAAGTAACTACGATATAAAAACCCGTTGTCTAGTGTATACTTTGCCCTGTGTCAATCATCTGCACCGACTGAGATTAGCAGTTGTATTAAAAAGCGTAGTTGGTTCTACACAAAGCCTTCACCACTAGAAACAAATCATCTGTGTGTATTTCCGAGCGTCTTAGTTGTTGTGGCGAAAGTTCATACGTCGAAATCGACGGGAGAGTCCATCATGTATAAGCCTGACGAATCCTATAGTTGGATGAAACGCAGAATATTCAGTGTAGCTTAATCGCCATATATATTTTATAAATTACTAACAAGCTCTACCTACGTATTGAGCACTTTTGAAGTAAATACTTTAAGTTTACGCATAAATCTATACTTTCATATATTAAATTTATGCGAATAAATGAAGTAGTTATATATATATATATACACACACACATATATATATATGTGTGTGTGTGTGTGTGTGTGTGTGTGTGTGTGTGTTTACATCAAACAAAGCTCAAGGAGTTACTATGAGTTAGGGGCCAGGTTTATAAGAGAATCCTAAGTGGGGAGTTGTGCAGTGAGATGTTGATTCACATTATATTACACGGGAGGGTATTCCAAAGACTAGCACTTCGAGAAAGAAAAGGTATTTGCGTGTGTAAGTGTATATGTGTTTATTCATACATATGTATTACACTGCTCGTCAACTCCAAGAAAAGTGCAGGGAGCAAAATTTACCATTATACATGGCTTTTATAGACCTTACTAAAGCCTTTGACTCTGTGAACCGTCAAGCCCTTTGGCTGGTTCTTGCAAGGTTTGGATGCCCAGAGAGGTACATTCGGGTACTAAGACTGCTACATGACAATATGTCAGCTACAGTCCTCAGTAGTAGTGGAGATGAAACAGAGCCCTTCAGGGTTGACACGGGAGTGAAACAGGGATGTGTCATTGCCCCAACCCTGTTCTCCATCTTCATTACTGCTATCCTCCATCTCACGGACAAACATCTTCCCCATGGAGTTCGGATTATGTACAGAACTGACGGGCGACTTTTTAACATCAACAGATTTAGGGCCAAAGGTCGAACGAACACCATATCCATTATGGAGCTACAGTATGCAGACGATAACGCCCTTGTAGCCCTCTCAGAAGAGGACCTACAGTGTACACTGGTTGCCTTCACGAGGGCGTACAAACAGCTAGGACTAACAATTAATATAAAAAAACCCAAATCCTCCATCAATCACCACCAAACAGTACTCCAGTCTCACCCCCAAACATCTCCATCGACAACGCTAGACTGGAAAATGTGGACCACTTCCCATACCTAGGCAGCATCCTATCATCAAAAGCCAACATAGATGATGAAATACAACACCGTCTCAGCTGTGCCAGTGGGGCTTTCTCAAGGCTAAGGAAGAGAGTATTTGAGAACCGTGACCTTCTGGCAAAGACCAAAATCATGGTATATAAAGCTGTCTTGCTGCCCACTCTTCTCTATGGATCGGAGACCTGGACCACATACAGGAGGCACGTAAAAACCCTGGAGACGTACCACCAAAGATGCCTCCGAAAAATCCTCAGAATTAGTTGGAAGGACCGACGCACCAACACCAGCGTCCTGAGTGAGGCTGACATTCCCACTATCACCGCTACTGTTGCTCAAGGCCAGCTCAGATGGACTGGTCATGTTGTCCGAATGCCGGATCTCCGCCTCCCAAAACAGATTTTCTACTCTCAGCTTGTTAAGGGAAAGCGTGCCCAGGGTGGCCAAAAGATGAGGTATAAGGACAACATCAAAGTAAATCTAAAGCGGTTTCACACGGACCTTGAGACATGGGAGGACGTGGCTGGGAGCAGGTTGGCATGGAGGAGCGCTGTCCACGAAGGTGCTGCGCTTTATAGTAGTGACCTAAATCAAGCTGCTGAGGATAAACGCAAGCACAGAAAGGACAGATTATCAACCAGACACACCCAACCCCACCCCACCACCACTACCTTTATCTGCCCAAATTGCACAAGAAAAATTGGGTCTAGGATTGGGCTCTATGCTCACCTGAGGACCCACAGAAGCCAAAAAGGAGGACAGTCTTACTCGGACACGAGTGACCGCCGATGATGATGATTACCCTGCATATATATATCGTTGGGGAAGACATATTTGCACATTACTATATATATATATATATATATATATATATATATATATATATATATATATATATATATATATATATATATATATATATATATATATTAATGCCGGGCAACGCCAGCTATCTCTTCTCGCATATATATATATATATATATATATATATATATATATATATATATGCGAGAAGAGCATATATATATATATATATATATATATATATATATATATATATATATATATATATATATGCGAGAAGAGATAGCCGGCGTTGCCCGGCATTAAATGTAACCTTAAATTTCTGTTAAAAATAAAAAGTAAAAAAAAACGGAAACAAACTGAGACATGTGCGTACGAGTATTATTTTTTTTCTAAACATTTCACTTCTTGTAAGTAAAGAAAAAAAAAAGCTGAGACTTAAACCAAAACCTAAAGACAGTTATTTAAGCACGACAATCATTAGAACAGCTGGACGCGATCTTTAAAAAATTCAAACCTACTTATTCTTGACATAAGTAATTTGTCATGTGAACGATTCATGCATGTGCATTCGTGAAACAGTTGACAAAAAGATAAAAATCCGACGGCTTCCACGTACGAATTTTTAAACTTTGGTCCCTTAGCACGGAGGAAAACAAATCAAAAAGATTTCCATATGTCTGAATACACTATATATAAACTTTCAAGCCTGTAAATCAAACATTCGTTAAATATAAAGGTTGAGAAGTTTCCCACCACACAGATTCATATATATATATATATATATATATATATATATATATATATATATATATATATATATATATATATATAGTCTTTGAAGTTTTTAACATTTGAAACCATACAAAAATTATTTTTTATCATTCGTTAAAAAAACAAAAAAACAAAAAAAGCATCTAGTCAGTAAGTCATTTAATCACCTGCAATCACTGCATCAACTCTCTCGAATTTACTATAATACCAATTTTTTTATTTTTTATTTTTTATTTTTCAAGGGATCATCAGTTGTTTACCATGAAACACTGTTTCGGGGATTTAATATAATATATATATATAATATATATATATATATATATATATATATAATGATAATATAATAACTATAATAATATATAATAATTATAATAATTATATATATATATATATATATATATATATATATATATATATATAATGGGAAAAGGATAAATAAAACAACCAACGAAGAGGAAAAAAAAATTATAAATTGTTAAAAACCAGTTAGATTAATTTATCCCTGACGATGAATCCTGAACGATTGGAAAGTAATCGTACTTATGATAAATATGATGATTACATCAGCCAGTTCCGTCCAGAAGTGAAGACTGTTATTCGGAAGTTGAAAAGGACCGAAAATAGAATTAATAGACCCCCCCCCAAAAAAAAAACGTCTGCTTTATTTAATGAAATATGCCATAGAGAAAAAATGCTGCCTAAATGTACATATTTTAAATTACATTATCCTGCAGCTGACGAAGATTCCAACACTTGGGAATACAGATGTGACCTCATGACGAGACAAATAATAATCGGTAAAGAACAACTCGACAAAAAAAAACAAAAAAAAAACAACAAACAAACAGAAAACGAAAACGATAATTACAAAACTGGAAAACGTTTTATCTTCTGAGCAACTTCATAAAGTTCAACACAGACTTTCACAAATTAACATTGAAAGGACAAAAAACATAAACTTAAAAAAAAAAAAAAAATTAATAATTTATACCAAAGCACATTACTACTCCCTAACAACAAAGATAAATTCATTAATTTGCCACAAAAAGACTTTTTTTTTTAAATTTAGGGCCTAACTGTCACTTACTCTATGGTTACAGAAAAAAAAATGAAATCGGAATTCTATACCAAAATATCCTTAAACTTGAGGAAGACAGTGAAATTACAACGAAAGCGGAACTCCGTGCACTAGAAACAAATCATCTGTGTGGATTTCCGAGCGACTTAGTTGTTGTGGCGGAAGTTCATACGTCGAAATCGACGGAAGAGTCCATTTACAAGCTGAAACTACGAAAAATAGATATAATCTGTAACCAGGCACCGCCATACTAATGAAACATTTAAACCCAGCCGCAAAATCAATTTCGAAACTAGAATTAATTATATAAAAAAGGCAGACGAAACCAACATGTTTGTCATCCTTAACAAATCTGAATATTATTCAAAATTAGATGATATTTTAAATGATAAACACAAGTTTATAAAATGAGCTCAACTTAAAACACAAGTTTTAATCAGCTCAACTTAAAAAAAAATCAGCTCAACTTAAAAAAATCAGCTCAACTTAAAAAAATCAGCTCAACTTAAAAAAAATCAGCTCAACTTAAAAAAAATCAGCTCAACTTAAAAAAAATCAGCTCAACTTAAAAAAAATCAGCTCAACTTAAAAAAATCAGCTCAACTTAAAAAAATCAGCTCAACTTAAAATTAAAATTAATAAACTAATACCCGCAAGTAATGTCGATGGCCATAATGGAAAATTGCCCACAATTATAGGTGATTACAAACACGGATATGTTTATGAGGCAATTAAAACCCACAAACCTAATTTTCCTTTACGCCCTATCATTTCAAAAATAGCAACCCCTACTTATCAGCTCTCTAAAATTATAAATCAAATGATATCGACCCATATTCCAAACAAATATAGTATAAAATCTACAGAACGTATTCAGACTCTTACGAACAAGAAACCTGAGAATGATATCATTGTTTCCTTAGATGTTGAAAATCTGTTCACTAAACTATATATATAAAAGCGAAAATGTGTGTATGTATGTATGTATGTATGTGTGTATGTATGTATGTATGTGTGTTTGAGTGTCCGCTAAAAACTTTTGACAGACACGACGAAAATTCACAAACTCGGTATCATATTAAAGCTCCATCCTTCGCACGAAAAATATCCAAAAATTGGCCAAAAACGTTCACTTTTTTTCACATCCAAATCGACAATTTTCGACAGGGGGGTCAACAAAAACGGTCCTCTCGTGACGACAACCGGTTCTATGCATGCGTCAGATGACGTCATGACCTGATTTACTTTAAATAGTTGAAAAACTGACTAAATTTCATGTACGTCGCGTTAGCTCAGTTGGTTAGCGCGTTTGGTTCGTTATCTAAACGTTTTGGGTTCGAAGCGTGGTTTGAGATGTCTTTTTTTCGATTTTTTAAATTTAAATATTGAACCAGTGTTATTTAAGCCATTTTTCACGTAACGTTCGTTTTTCAGTTTTTTTTTTTTTTTTTTTTTTTTTTTTTACTCCATTTATCCACCCCCGAACACACACCCCAAAACACCCGGGTACCCACCGGTTTTTTAAATTTTAATATCGAAACAGGCTTATTTAAGCCATTTTTCACGTGTTCGTTTTCCTTTTTTCGATTTTTACATTTAACATCGTTCTTTTGCCTTACGTTAGTTTTTTTTGTGTGTTTTTTCGATGTTTTGATTACCCCCCCGCTTAAGTTTTAACGTTGTTTCCTTTTTTTTACTTCGTTTATAACAAACAAACCTGGTCATTGACCCCTACGTCGTCGTCGTCGTAACGCTCTGCGATTTCCGTGGGCGCACCTGTCAATTTGGTTCTTACTTAAATAAATTCAAACATCTTTCAGTAACTCATTCTGGCTGGCCGATTTTATTTTCAAACTTCGCCTCAGTGCTTTGGGTTCCATCCTACCAACTTTACCACCCCGGGTTCTTTTTTTATTTAACAGTACACACCTCCAAACACCCGGGCAACGCTGGGTACCCCCGCTAGCGTTCCAATAAAAGAAACTATACATATCATTAAATATATATATAATAATCCTAATCAATGTCCACTTAAAATTAACTCTGACACCTTACGCAAACTACTGCTGGCCTGTACAACAGAAGTCCCGTTTTATGATCATTATGGCAACATCTTCGCACAAAAAGATGATGTTGCCATAGGCTCTGTTTTTAGGTCCAACAATCAGTAACTTCTATATGAGTAATTTAGAAAACAAAACTTTTAGTCTAATATAAAAATCACCAATCTAATTACGTTACGTTGACGATATTTTAATACTTATTAAAGATAAAAAAAAACGATATTAACACCCTACAATCGCATTTCCGAAATAACTTTGTGCTTAATTTTACTCATGAGTTACACAAAAACAACATAATTCCCTATCTAGATGTGTTAATAGATTGTAACAAAAATGAATTCTCTACTTCGACCTATATATATATATAAAAAAAAAAAAAACGAATAATAAAAATCCCTTTACCTTGAACTGTTTAAGTGAGTGACCCTATCGGTACAAAACTGCTTATTTAATATCCTCTTCCACAACTATTTTAGAACAAGAATTCAGCAATATTAAACAAACGTTAGTAAATAATGGATATCCTAACCATGTAATTGATAAACAATTTGGAAATTTAAAAATATTAACGTTAATAATACAGGATCCACACCTACACCAATTACACATATAAAACTTCATTATAAAAATAAAACGCACTGTATTCATAGAATAGACGAAAAAGTATTAAGTAATATTATTACTAAAAATGTGCGACCTATAGACTCTAATAAAAAATAAAATTAATCATTTACTATGATAAATTTAAAACCTCTAACATGATTATAACTAATAACTCCTCCCCTTCGACTGAACTGCTTGATAGGACTAACTTAGTATATGAGTTCAAATGCCTATAGTCTCTGATGATAAAAGTGAAAGCATATATATAAGTTCCACTACCATCACTTTGTCGAGGAGATTAACAATGCATCGCTCTGAAAACAGTGCTATATTTAACAACTTGACTAGCCAACATTCCTGTCCTATGTCCAAATTTAGAAAAAAATTAGTTGACAACACATCTATACTTGAATAAAGTAATGATAAACGGAAACGTGAAATACTAGAATCGTTAAATAATAAAATCTAAAAAACAAAAAACAAAAAACAAAAAAACAACTATTAATAAAATAAACTTTTGCAATAGTAATAACATCCTGAAGAGTTTATTTTAATAGCTTTGCACACATTTCAGGGTGCTATTAATTTTTACCAATGGAAAAAGGAAAGGATAAATGAAATAATTAACCAATAAAGAGAAAAAAAAAACTTTATAAAT
>NC_136498.1:109370321-109372821 GCF_053919585.1 Euprymna scolopes | reverse complement strand
TGAAGTGACAGAGTGAATTCTTTTCGATATTTCCGCGACTATAGTTCCCTTGCTGGAGATGGTACTACCCATGTAGATAAACTTATTTACTTCGGTCAGTGGGATGCCATTTAGGAAAACTTCTCGAGGATTAAACTTTATGCTATGTGTTCCTTAGATTTCTTGGTACTTGTGCATCCTTTGAACCAACATAATTCAGCGTTCGCTTGGCTTTCCCCGGACGTAAACAGCTCGGGTTTAGCTACTGTCTGACGTAACATGGCGATCAGCCAATCACAACGGCGCGTGCTAAGTTTCAAACCCGAGTAGCAGACGAGAATTTGGATACCAAAAGGAAGAGGGAAAAAATCCACCATTTCTTATGTGCAAATCAAGAAGAGTAGAAAAGATCTAAAAAAAATGAATTTGACCATCCTTGCCCACAGCTCCAGACACCGGACGCCGTAGCTGATATTTTGTCAACAGCGGAAACTAATGGCAAAATCGATAAAATGTGCAACCTGCGGCCACGAATGCATCTTAGCAAAAAAGATGGAGAATTACCGACGGCTATGACTGAAGATGTTAAATGTCAACAGTGGACAGTAATCCGGACTGTGAACTTCTTCACAAAAGCACAGCTGCACTATCGCGTGCATTATCAAACTGATATACCTGTAGGCATTCGAGAATCGCAACGAATAATAACCTCCAGCGAGAATGTGGGTTGGGATCGGCGCACACTATAATCGATTGGAAGAATTTCCTGCAAGACATTTGCCAGGATTATTTTCTCAGGAATCCCAGGCAGATAGGAGGCCAATGCCATACTGTGGAGCTAGGCGATTCTGTTTTCAACTGACGCAAACATAACGTCGGGAGACTACACACGTCGGTCTGGGTATTCGGTGAATACGATGCCGCTGATAAGGTGGGTTTCTTGTTGAGCGTACCAAACCGAAATACAGAGATCTTAAATCTTCCACTAATAAAAATATATATTCTGCCGGGGACCATGGTCGTATCAAACTTTTAAAAGACATACAGAAAAATGGGAGGAGAGAGGTATTACCATTTAACGGTGAATCACAGCCTCCACTTCGGAGATCCTGAAGTGCGGACAACAACGAATTATGTGGAGCGAACAGGGCAACAAACAAGAATGCGGAACCCGCCAGAAGCTTTTGGATACTTGTCCCTTAGAGTTTATGTGGAGGCAAAAATTTGGTGACGATCCGTTTGTCTCAGCAACGCGTGGCAGCATACAGCGATATATATATATATATATATATATATATATATATATATATATATATATATATATATATATATATATATATATATATATATATTCGTTAAGATTAATTTTCTTATCCTTTTGTTTTAACTGGAAGTTGAGAATTCTACCCGATGCCAGCCATTCACCCGCTATCTCATGCATTCCAACCGAGAGATCTTTTAAAGGTTCTAACCGTCATTTTAAGTGCAATTGTTTGTATCTCTCTTGCACTTGCTTCACCGGGTATATTTTGCTAGGTAGTAGGTCTGTGCATTATTTCAATAATACTTATGGTTCTTCTATTTCTGAGAACCTGATAAATAACCGTTCTTGCGCCTCTAATTTCAGTGCCGTTTTATTCTCTATTCTATAATTCGCATTCGCCCTATCACATGAAAATGCTATATATATATATATATATATATATATATATATATATATATATATATATATATATATATATATATATATATATATATTCTTTTCTAACTCCCCTTCATCTACGATTTTTCCATTCTTATTTGATTTTATAACTTAGTCCATCTATGAATTCTGACGATGCTAGTTGGATATTTCCTCTTTGAGGATTTTCCTCTTGCTGAAACAATTTGTAAACTCATTCTGGACTCAAAGTAATAAATTTCATATATATATATATATATATATATATATATATATATATATATATATATATATAAAGTTGAACGTCTGTGTGTGTGTGTATCTGATCAGGAATAGGCTCCTATATGGTTGACTATTATAGAAAACGGATCACATATAATGATAGACTATTATCGAGACACAGGAATGAGTATGTTTGATTTGGCATAATGATGATTCATTAAAATTAAAAGTATGGAAATAAAAAATTAAAAAATTTTAAAAATACGTTTACAAGTGCTTTTGATATAGATGTACATAAGAATAATTTGATAAGTATGTTTCAACTTAAATAGGTATGGTATAATAAAATTATGGGGTCTACGTTCGCGCCTGGCCTCCATAGAATGGAAATAGGCACAAACTTTAATAAAGACTTTTCATATCTATCTGCGTAAGTATACTTTGATAATTATGTTTCAGTATAAGAAATATGGTATAATAAAATTATGGGGTGTTCGTTCGCACCTGACCTCCATAGAATGGAAATATGTTACAAAGTTTAACAAGGTTTTTAATATAGATCCACAGAATATTGTGATAAGTGTTTCAGTGTGAACAGGTATAGTATAATAAAATATG
>NC_136498.1:109302821-109365321 GCF_053919585.1 Euprymna scolopes | reverse complement strand
TTAAGTTTCCAATATATTTCAAAGAAATAAATTACGCCCGGTGCTAAAATATTGAATTCACCGATTGTTATAGCAATATAAGTCAATATATATATATATATATATATATATATATATATATATATATATATATATATATATATATATATATATATATATATATATGTATATATATATGTATATATATATATATATATAGAGAGAGAGAGAGAGAGAGAGAACGATAAAGAAAGACAGAGATAAAAACAATACAATCAATGCAATAAGTTGAATTAATCAAGACAATATATATATATATATATATATATATATATATATATATATATAGAGAGAGAGAGAGAGAGAGAGAGAGAGAGATAGGGTAGAGAGAGGGATATAGAGGGGGAGATGCAGAGGGAGATAGAGGACAGAGAAAAACAGAGGAGAGAAGGAAAGAAAATAATTTAGTCTCTTCCATCATTACCTGATAATTAAGCAGATGAGAGAAAGAGAGAAAGAGGGATATATATATATATATATATATATGTAGAGAGAGAGAGGGAGAGAGGGTGATAGAGAAGGGGGAGGGGAGTAAAGGGCAAATGAGTAAACTTTTCAAGCAACTTGCTGTCGCAGTCGTCGTCGCTAGAAGAAGAATGAAATAAAAGTTCGTCTATTGATACAAGGGTCCACTTCAAAATGGCATTCTAGAACGGGTGACCCCAGTGACACGACACATTCCACAGAAGTATCTCACGTACCTGTGTGTGTGTGTGTGTGTGTGTGTGTGTGTGTGTGTGTGTGTGGATTTGTGTGTGTAGTGTGTGTGTTCGTGTGGATGTGTGTGTGTGCGTGTGGATGTGTGTGCGTGTGCGTGTGTGTGTTTGTGTGCGTGTGTGCGTGTGTGTGTGTGTGTGCGAATGTGTGTGTTTGTGCGTGTGTGTGTGTGTGCGAATGTGTGTGTGTGTGTGTGTGTGTGGTGTAATCATTTAAAGTACCTAAAATAGAAAAGGAGACGGAGGAAGATCTTCCGAAGCTGTTATTAAACCAAGACACTTTATATCGACACAGAAAAAACAAAACCAAAGCAACAACAACAACAACAACAAACTAGTCTGGTTTATGTATTCCTTGAGCCACAAACAGACGCTAATAAAGTCGCTAGAGTTCGATTATGGGTGCAGGTACATCCTCAATAAAAGAAAAAAAAAAGAAAAAAAAAAGAAAAATTTAAACGATATGAAAAGTACAAACTATAAATGACATTAAAAAAAAAACCCTTCCCTCATCGCTGTTAACACCGACGCGGTTAACAGTGTATTGTGGTACTATCTATATATTTTCGCTTTTGAATAAGATCAGATAAAAATATATACTAGTGGGAACTGTAGAAATTCCACAGGGAACTCTTTCATATATAATATATTGATGTTGGCATTCTGTGGATGTTCAGTGTAAATGGAGACGCCCTGATATTATTGATATTGATATTATTTATTTATTTCACTTATAAAACGGTTATCTACATGTTGCTGTTTTGACCACACACACACACACACACACACACACACACACACACACACACACACACACACACACACACATATATATATATATAGTGGAGATGGTAATTAATAAAAACTGAAGAAAGTGCTCAATACTGTTGTAGAGCAAATATGCGTTTTATTTTTTTTATTACCGTATCTTTCTGTTAAGTTACATTATTGTTTCGGCTACACGGCCGTTTTTTTTTTTGTTTTTTTTTTTGGGCCGTCTGTAGCGTCCTCAGACTTTTACAGAAATATATATATATGCCTTTACAGAGTACAAAATAGACTTCGTGGCTTAGTGGAGGATTGGAGGATGGCCTTTTCTCTTCCCTGCAACCTCTCTCCCACAGAAGAGACGTTGCAAGCCTATCTTTGTTTTATCGTTATTTCCATGGCAGGAGCTCGTCTGAACTCCAATCTCTGGTCCCCCCTCGCCAATCTTTTACGAAAAACACTTGTCTAGCTAAATCCAGTGTCACAAACTTTCCCCACTATGCCTAAATCAAAACGTAGATTCCATGAACAAAGCTTTTTTCTTAGAACTGCACGCCTGTGGAACTCTGTTCCGTCTGCCTGCTTCCCACCTGACTACAACCTGGATGTCTTCAAGTCCAACGTAAACAAATTCCTGATGAACCACCCCCTTAATTAGACACTTTATTAAATCTCCACACTAACGTATTGTACTTGTAAAAAAAAGAAAAAAAATATATATTCTTTTTCTTATTTTATAGTTCTTTTGTTTTCTTTCTTGTTAGTTATTATTAATATAATATATGTGTAAGCTTGCCGTGATGGCACCCTTAACGAGTATAAAATTCCTACTTGTGAGACATAGGCTTGGGTTATAGCTGGTCGTGATGAACACATCCCTTGTTAGAGTTGAAAGTAGGTTCATTTCACTGTCGGGTTTTCGCCGCGGTTTGCTTGATCTGTCTTAGTTAATAGACTTTCTTGTGTGCGCGGTGGTTTGCTCAGTTTATTAGTGCTCGCAAGAAGCTCGGGTTTCGAATTCCGAGTTCGGATGTGTCCAACTCATTAACCCAAGTGAGTGTTTGTTGGCTGACATGTAGCAAAGCTAGAAATTGGCTAAATATCATAAATTGTTGTTTCATCTAATGCATCAGTCAGCAAATTTTAGCTTTGCTACGATTATAATTTGCTGATTTCTTACTGTCCTCTGACAAGGAAAAGAACAAGACTGGCATTTTTTTAAACTCGGCGGAATGAGGACTTTGGAAATTGTTTTTGGAGAACTCTGTCGAATAATACATTTAAGTGTAAATTTGAATTTACAGTTTTTATTTTTTTTTTATTTTTCCATATATATATATATATATATATATATATATATATATTCTGAAATTCTTGATAAGATTAATTCATTTTGATCAAAAGCGTTATCATATGTAGGCGTCTGCGTACGCACTTGACATGCATAACAGAAGTACGACGTCTTATTTATAATTTGAAAGTTAGAAAAATAAAAATAAAAATAAAAAAAAAGGAATACACACACATGCACACACAGAGGCAAACACGCACACACACACACACACACACACACACACACACACACATATATATATATATATATATATATATATATATAAGTGAGAATGTGTGTGTGAGGAACCTTCTTAATCTATATACTCAACGAATGTTTGATATTCATGCATGTGGAAAACATTCGATTTTCACACGGAATAAAAAGGCTGCTAAGAGGTATAAGTTGAAAAATTGCTATGTGGGCGGCCACCCGAGTTTTATCCGTTTCCAACTGTTTTACGACTGCGCATGTGTAGTTGGAAACCATGACAGCTTCCTTATGTTAAGTATAAGTTTGTTTGAAAACATATTTCGGTAGTTATGTCAAGCTGGCATAACGGTTATCATAGTTGATTCACTGTGTTTAGGTTTTGGTTTCGATCTCAGCTCGAGTATTTTTTTTTTTTTACTTATAAATGATGAACTGTTTAGAAAATAAATTAATAATCGCATGCACATGTCTCAGTTTCTGTCCACTTTTTTTAATTTTCATTTTTTTAAGGAATTTAACTGTACGTTTAATACCTACGGCATTTTTGTTCATAATAAATAAAAATTCTACATTAATATATGATATTTGACGACCGGGAAACGCCGCCTATATCTTCTAGTCTATATATCTATAAAAATGAAATTGCCTGTCTGTGTATCTGCCCTTGTGTGTACATTTCCCTACCTAATAACTCTGTCAATTTTACGTCTACAGACTCGAGATTGACATAAGGGGTATTGAGATTTGGGAAAATCTTTTTTTTTTCTTTTTTTTTTACCCAGTGATCACCACTTATCAAGGCCCGGAAGCCACTCAGGGATAAGGGTTATTGCAAGTACATTACGTTAGTGTGGAGATTTGATGAAGTGTTTACTTGAGGGTGCGGTTCATTAGGAATTTGTTAACATTGGACTTGAAGACATCCAAGTTGTAGTCCGGAGGGAAGCAGACAGACGGAACAGAATTCCACAGGCGTGCAGTTCTAAGAAAGAAGCTTTGTTCATGGAATCCGCGTTTTGATTTAGGCACAGATATAGAGTGGGGGAAATTTTTCACAGTGGATTCAGCTAGACGGGTGTTTTTCGTGAAAGATTGGCGAGGGGGGACCAGAGAATTTTAATCCGTTTTCTGACAAAAATTTAGTTGTCAATTTCAACGATTTGACCTTTAAAAACTCTACCAAACTCCTCCGCCAATTTTGGGTCTAAAAACTTGAAATTTTAAATGTAGATTCCTGTGACATGGATCAAACTTTTTAATTTGATAAGAACCCAAAACAATAAATGTTAAGGGGTCAAAATTAGGGTACAAGTTAAAAAAATTGACCTCTCAGCCAATTTTTGGTCTAAACATTTGAAATTTTACATAAAGGGTATTCAGACATGGAGCAAGCTTTTTAATCAGATTTCGTGCGAAAATTTGGCTGCCAAGACGTAAAAGTTGAAAGAATTTACTTTTGCAGACTCTACCAAACCTTTTCGCCAATTTTGGATCTAAACACTTAAAATTTTAGATTGAGGTTACCTGGACATGAATCAAACCTTTTAATATATATATATATATATATATATATATATATATATATATATATATATATATATATATATATATATTTATATGTATATATATATATATATATATATATATATATATATATATATATATATATATATATATATATGCACATAAAGTTATGAACAGTACATAGGGCCCGAGCAAAGCCGGGCTGAATTGCTAACATAGCTATAAAAGTGAGAATGTGTTTGCGTGTGAGGACAATTCTCAACCTATATACTCAACGAATTTTTATCTACAGCCTTTTAATTTGATATATAGGTTATGTGGAAAACTTTTTAATTGGTTTTCATCCTGAAAAAAAAACGCTAAGGGGTCAAAATTGAAAACTTAGTACATGGGGGAGGTCATCGGATTTCATCTATTTGACCTGATTTTACGAATGCGCATACGTATATCGTATTCCTTGATTAAGTAAGTTTTAAACAACTATTTTAAGATTGTGTCAAGCTGGCCTAATAGTTATCGTAGTGGACTCTTTGTCTTAAGGGTTTTTTTTTTTTTGGTCTCAGCTCCAGTAATTTTTTTTTTTAATTACGAAAAGTGAACTGGTTAAAAAAATCATAATACTCGTACGCACATATCTCACCTTCTGTATGAATGAAAATATGCATATTTTACGACAAAGTGGTTTGCTAATATATATATATATATATATATATATATATATATATATATATATATATATATAGTCATCTACATACAGTACTCTTTCGCTGTCTCACAGCTCATCAGTGCGGCTAGACAAGCAACTACCTCAAACCAGGATCGAAACCCAACCGCCTAAACGACAGTCGGATATATATATATATATATATAGATATATATGTGTGTGTGTGTGTGTGTGTGTGTGTTTGTGTGTGTGTGCTCTTTATCAACTTTCAGATATTTTACGTATTTAGTTTTGACTAGAACTTGTTTCTCGCTAAACAACCGGATATTCTTTGGATTAATGTCGACACGACTCGTCAACAATCGTCAACACTCGCGGCTGGTCGATAAATGGTCGCCTTGAAATCTTGCACAGTACAAGCGTAAAAGTCGGTCTTAACCGCTGAAGCTACGATGAATGCTTCTTTGTTCTGGAACAAATAAATAGATTTAAAAAAAAGGCCTCGATTTACCTGTACAATGCAATAGATATTTGAAATGTTAAGGCGATATGGTAATCCTGTACGCCGTTTTGGTAGGGATGTTTCTGCTGGGTTCTGCGTTCTCGAATGTCGCCGGAAGTTGAGTTGGATGACTGTATAAGAAAGAACAACAGGCGTTGTGGTTGGAGCCCGCTCAAAAGAACATCTATAAGAGACGCGCTGTGCGACATTTCAACAATAAGACATTTATTAAAGACAACAGTGTCCATTACAAACCGTTGTCACCCTCAGTTGGTCGATATCCGACCCACGTGTTTCGACAAGTCCTCATAGTTGTCATGCGATATTGTAAACACTTGCACAACATATTTTTATCACTAACTTCTACCCTTGTTTCACCGTCATCGCCTCTGCTCAGTCTCAAAAGCAATGGATACCCCCTGTAAGGGTAGCTGCGCGTGTAATTGTGAAGCAAAGGTTGCACAATAACCAACCACACCTCCCCCTTACCTGAATCGGTACTGCTTGAGTCCAGTTCTAAAGCGAAGTTCGGGACGACTGGAAACAATGTCGAGATAAGTGGGGAACATATACAATACCTGGAATTCACAAATTATCACCAATTTTAGTACTGACCGGTCTCAACGTCGAGAACCGATGTGTTAATGTGATTATGCCGCACTGCATCAGATATGTCAATAGAATATTCGCCACGATTCACTGTTGAGGTTATTCTTGTAATATACCTTATCCTACTAAGCTGCAGGGTGGAACGATAGAATTGTCGCCCTTAAGAAAAAATTCGACTACAACTTTATTTTAAAACTTCTATTGAAAAAAAATCAATTCAGTTAACTTGATTATGTGATAGAGCTGATATCTATTCAATGTAACCGCCTTCAGCCTCAATCACTGCCTCGATACGGATCTGGAACTGAGAGCATACCTTTTCCACAAGTGCGAATACTCGTCGGATGGCAGCGATCAGGCTAGCTTTGGTGTTGTGGGAGGTCATGTTGGTGATGTTCTCGATGTATGACAGAACGCAGTAATCCACTCGGTTCAGGTTGGAGAAGGAGCGGAACCAGTGAGAGGAGGGTACAAAGTTGTAGAAGTCCTTCTGAAGCCAAGCCCGGGTCTCTTTGGACTTTTGGCCCGGTGTCGAGTCCTGCTGCCATACTCAGCGTCTGCCAGCAGCCACCTGATTGCATCCGGGGATCACCATACTTTTCAACCTATCCAGGTACACTTTGGTGTTGACTTTTAAGCGGATTTCGAAGATGTGAGATGGCATGATGTGGCCCTCACTTGAAACCACACTAAAGACCTTAACCGTGGGTCGTCCGATGTGTTGAGCTGTACCCTCAAGAGTTGGACCGTCCGGATTTGCATTTTGAAGGTGCTAGCAATGGTGCTGTGTTATAACTTGGACCTGTAGAGAGCATGAGTACAGCGCCGCATCTCTGATCTCGCTCATTGAACATTGTGAACTTTAAAACATAATAGAAGGCTCCTGACGCTCTTTGGGATTTGTACACAACTGACCAAGTAGAAGATGGTCTCCAAAAAAAAAAAAAAAAAAAAAAACGGTTTTCATCAAACGGAAATGGAATCATGTCGATTTTTTTTAGTGCGACAATTTTATAGCTCTACCCTGTATCATAGCAAGTAACTGAATAAATGCAGACAGCAAATTGCAAAAGGTAAAATCCGCCTTGATTTACCCAAACAGTTTATTTATTTATTTTTTTTTTAAAGAAAAGTTAAAACTTCTTTTTCAATCATGATTATGTGATTTGATTTGAAACGTTTTGTACCCATCCGGCGTTGTGTAGGAGTATTTTACTTTCATTTGTTTTGTTTGTATTGATGCAGAAAAATATTTTCAAGTTAAATTCACGTTTTATGGTAACGTTTGTTTATTAAATTATTAAGTAAAAGCACAGAACAGGTTTAATATTTAAGTAAAAGCACAGAACAGGTTTAATCTTCAAGTAAAAGCACAGAACAGGTTTAATATTTAAGTAAAAGCACAGAACAGGTTTAATATTTAAGTAAAAGCACAGAACAGGTTTAATATTTAAGTAAAAGCACAGAACAGGTTTAATATTTAAGTAAAAGCACAGAACAGGTTTAATCTTCAAGTAAAAGCACAGAACAGGTTTAATATTTAAGTAAAAGCACAGAACAGGTTTAATATTTAAGTAAAAGCACAGAACAGGTTTAATATTTAAGTAAAAGCACAGAACAGGTTTAATATTTAAGTAAAAGCACAGAACAGGTTTAATCTTCAAGTAAAAGCACAGAACATGTTTAATATTTAAGTAAAAGCACAGAACAGGTTTAATATTTAAGTAAAAGCACAGAACAGGTTTAATATTTAAGTAAAAACACAGAAAAGGTTTAATATTTATGAAGCAATTCTGATTTCTGATTGGTTGGTAGCAGAACGTGAATTAATTCGATTCGTCAGTTCCTAGCAGCATCGTTTATAAACAGAATCGTCCGACTGTGTGCGATCATACTCCATTCTTCGTCCAAAATATTGCAACAACAGTTACGAAATACCATTCTCTCTCCCATGTTAAGAATGGATTTCTAAATAACAAATATTTCAGCATGGTCTTTTTTCATTTTTTTTTTTTTTTTACAAAATATTTACAAAATAAGAGGGAAAGGTAGTTTGCTTAAAGCATTGCTAGTAAATAAATGTGGAAGAGTATAAGAAGGCTATAGCAATGCAGGGAACCGGGTGTTAAAATGATGTCACGTATGGCGAAAAATGGACAAGCGAAAGACGGCCTTGTAGAGTTCTTTAATATATATATATATATATATATATATATATATATATATATATATATAGAGAGAGAGAGAGAGAGAGAGAGAGAGAGTCATCCACATACAGCACTGTTCACATCCACATACAGCACAGTGCGGCTAGACAGGCAACTACCTCAAGCCAGGATCAAAACCCGACCGTCCGTACGATAGTCAATGCTGTGGACCAGCTGTTGTGCGGGTAGTGAATTAACGATATTTTGACATCGTCCGAATACTTAAGCTCGATTTGTTTACACAAAGAGCATCGCTTAATACGCCAATAGTATATCGTGTATCACTTCCCAATATGCTCAACTCAAGATAAGAAGCATTATAGTCATCCACATACAGTACAGTTTCATTGTATCACAGTTCATCAGTGCGGCAACTACCTCAAGCCAGGATCGAAACTCGACCGCCCGTACGACGGCCAAGGCCTTGATCCATTACGCCAATATGTGAAATCACCTTTTTCTTCACCATATTCTCTCTCCTTCACAGTTTGTTACCAAGTAAAATCTCTGGCTTGTAGTTTCATCAAATACTTTTGCAAGGAAAACGCGATCCCGCATTTTGTTAAATCCTACCCTCTGATGAGAAGAAAAGTATTTCTTCGAAACTCCGCGGATTAAGGACTATCCACTTATTTTGTGCTTCCTTTTTAAAATTAAATGTTTTTAACTCTTTTTCAAAGTGTTTTTACCCTACTTGTTCTTATATATATATATATATATATATATATATATATATATATATATATATATATATATATATATATATATATATATATATATTGTGTGTGTGCGTGTGTGTGTGTGTGTGTATGTGTGTGTACCTTCCTATATCTATTTATTTTCCAGATCAAGCACAAATATAAAACAGTAAAATAAACTTCCTGTTTGAGATAATCGTGATTTTAATGTAATTTTGAAAAATAAACACAATCATATCTCTTTTCATTCGTTTTTTTTGCTGTTTTTTTTTTTTTTTTTTTTTTTTTGCTTTGAAGTACAACGCACAAAAGAACAAATAAATGTTTAGTATTTATTTGTATTCTTTTTTTTTTATATTTTATTTTATTTTTTTATTCATCAATAATTAATTATACGCTGCAGGACGAAGTTTTAACCGACATGGCGTTACATCGAATGATAGCTAAGAAGGCTATTTGATTCTCTCCCATCGCGAGAAAGGTGACACCAGGGTCGGAAGGTGGGATTAAGATATCAGCGCTCTCCATGGAGAGGCACTCTGACCTGTAAAACCTCCCCCGGTTAGAGCACTTCAGGCAGTTAGTAATAAACTAACCCCCTTCTCAAAAAGAGAAGGCAAAACCTGAGAGGGTGAACCTCCTAGAACTGCACAGAACTAGCATTACACAGGTTGAGGACCAGCCCAAGGGGAGAGATACACTGGAACATCGAAGCGGTCTCTCAGGGGTCGTATCTGCAAGTGACTACCATCCATCCGATGTTTTGTATAAACCGTGCAGTATCGGAACCGGGAACACTGAGTTGCGGTGCCGGGTCTGCCAGCAGATTTCGAAATTCATGCCAACGCAATAAAATGGTCAGAGCAAATGTCGTCCCATATCGATGCTTTTTCCAGCCCGACTAGTATGCCGTCGAGTCAGTGATCTTCGCCGCTGTTTAGACCGACTTGTTCGAGAATTGATCTGAACCCGACAGAAGCGAAATCTTGGGTATGTTTTACTATAGACAACAAACCGAAAAAGTGTCCAAGAAATAAATATATAACAAGTGATAGTTTTGCATTTACCGACCAGTTTCCATGAAACTTCTTGGTTGTGTTCGGCCGCTGACGGGAATAACCGGAAGCAGCCGATCGCGAAACGTTAAACCGCTAGGAGAAAATTATAATAATAAATAAAAAAAAACATGGAAATACAATAAATAAAATTACAACATGTATCTAACCCAACCCTAACACTAATCCTAAACTCTAACCCCTTACCCCAAACCCTAACCCTAAATCCTAAAATCTAACCCTAACCTACGCGATTTTTATTATTTTTTGATTTTTCTCGGTTTATAAAAAAGTAGCCTTCATAGATTTGTATGACGAAAATAGACAGCGCGTTTGTTAAAAATTGAAGAACGCTCGGGCGACCTTTTTCGGTTATTTCCGTCAGCTGTCGAGTAAGCCCGAGCCAGGCTTGTGGAAATCGCGGGTCGGTAAATGCAGAATCCCTTAACAAATAAATGTTTCTATTTACAATGCCTTCCCACGGGACAGAGTTAGACACCAGGGTCGTTTTTTTTAACGTGGAGAAAAGGAACAAAAATAAAAATTGTCTCAGTCGTGAAGGATTTCTCCTCCACTAACAGAGAACAAGAAATTGAAGTGCAGCATTTGAAGAACAGATACTACACTTTGATCTTGTACCAAAGGCAAAATAAGTCACTCTTCTACCCACCTGCATAAGCATTTTTGTGTGTTTTAACATGTTTTAAGCATTTATTAAGTTTGAAACGCAAGTTGTGCCGAGCGTTAAGGTTAAAACGACAACAAAGATAGCTGACATGAGACTGCCGTCTTTGTAATCCCGATAATCGCTCAAAACTCGAAAATGAAACAAAATACTGATAAAAATCCATCCAATAAATGTCAATGTGATATTTATTTGGTGAATTTCTATCATTCTTTTATTTTCGAGTTTTAAACGATTCTCGAGACTCCATAGGTGACAGCCTCATGTCGACATCGGTTTAACATAAACGCCTATAACTACTTGCGTTTTAAACTTAATAAACGCTTAATATATGCTCAAACATCGCCCATGGAATGTAAGATCTAAAGGACAAAATATGGAAGAGAAAGTTCCGATACTTTTATCCCTTTGTGACGTCATCCCTTTTCGCAATTTAAAAACGATTTCCTGATGCCTTCGAACTATTTAATTAAATGCTGACGAATTTTTGATCTACAGTAGTGAAACATGGGCCCTGGCAACTTGCCAAAGTGAAATCTTGGCAGTAGCACAAAGGAAAATGGAGAGGATAATGTTAGGCATCACTCTACAAGGTAGAAAGACAAACATCTGGATCCGCCAACAAACAAGAGTTATTGACATCAATACAGCCATCAAAACATCCAAACACAGACGGGCTGAGCACATAGCCAGACAACATGACCATAGATGGTTCACCAGGGCAACAGAATGGATACCTCGTAAACATAAGTAGCCAAAGGGAAGGACGAGATGGAGGGACGACCTGATGCAACACATGGGTCCCACATGACAGCGGATAACTCGGGACAGAGTTAGATGGCTAGAGTCCAGGGAGAGGGTTCCTCATTGAGTGAATAAACCCTTATGGATTGATTGATTGATTGATTGATTGATTGATATTTTTGTGACGCCATATTTTATGACGTCATCAAGTATTCACGGATACAGACTTTTTGTATTATAAAGATTTCTAATCTACAGGATATTAAAACTTTTTTTAATGGAAATTGCTCCAGACAAGGCATGAGGCCACTTGATGTAAGAAGCTTCACATTCCTTCTCGCAGTGGCTCAGTCTACAATACATTGTAGTTTACATTGCACTGTTGAGAACCTACTGTTGATTGAATTAAAGTTTAAAATGCAAAAGTCAAGTATCATGCTTCAGTTGTGCATTAAACAGAAACAGTCATTATAAACGCGTCCCTGTAATATCAAAGGACCTACTGGCCTTACTGCTTGTGCGGTGATAATAGCTTGAATTTAAGTTTAAAATGAACAATCAAGTATCATGGTGAACTTGTGTTTTAAACAGAAACATTCATTTCGAACGCGCTCCTGTCATATCAAAGAACCTACTGTTGATTTTATATGTCGGGCCTTTTGGCTTGTGTGGTAATATAATATAATATAATATAATATAATATGTAATATAATAATAATAAAACTTCCTAGAAACACTTGTGATGTTGGGCTGTGTAAGGTGTAAACTTTGGTCAAAATCGCTTGGTCTTTCTTTCACACGATTCGAGTCGTATTTCAATTATCGATTATTGATACTTATCAAATATATTCTGATAGAAAACCTGTCTAAGAACACTGCCAGATACATAAAGTACCTTCGTGTGAAATTTCATTAAAATCGGCCCAGTCGTTTTCGAGCCCACAGAGAACGAACTCACATACACACACAAAGTTCCTTTTATATAGTAGTGGAGATACGTGTTAGATGGATAGATTCTGACCCAGGAAACAGCAATTCTTCCGCCTTTGTCAGAACTATCGCTCGTGGAATACGAGGACTAGAGGACAAAATAAGAGAAGTGATAGTTTGGAGGCTGGCGTAAAATGCAGGATCAACTTTCTACTCTCTTAGAATAGGTGAGTAGAAAATTGCTTATATTCTTGGGTCGCTTACCTCTGGAATTCCATTCTTACTCCCTGTTTCCCTATCAGTCCTAACACGCAGAAAATCAACTGTAATGTGAACAAGGTCCACTTTCAATCCTCAATAAGATTTAAGTAGTTCTAGTATTTAAATGCGTCTGTCTGTCTGTCCACTCGCCTGTCACGTTTTGTGCCTGAAATATCATTTTCCATGTAAATTACAAGGACGCACCTGGAGAGTAACCGTTTTTTTTTGTTGTTGTTTTTTTTTTTGTTGTTGTTTTCTGTCCGTTTGCTACGCGAGATTCGCCCGGAAGAAATCGACCGTTCAGTTTTTCGGTGAAACGTAGACTTGCAAAATGTACGATAGTTCATCCATTCAAGATTAATGACTGTTTGATTATCGACGAGGAAATGCCCCGTAATCCAATCGCTGTAAAAAAAAAAAAAATAAATAAATAAAAATAATACAAGCCGGTCAGGTAATCGGATGAGACACGCAAACACAAATAGACGTACTGACCTAAATAAGAGTTTCCTTTTTCTTCATTTGAGCAAATTGTAATAAAACCACTTGCATGCATTCATATATATATATATATATATATATATATATATATATATATATATATATATATATATATATATATATAGTAATTTATAAAATATATATGGCAATTAAGCTACACTGAATATTCCGCGTTTCATCCACTCTAGGACTCTTCAGGCTTATGCGCATAAGCCTGAAGAGTCCTAGAGTGGATGAAACGCGGAATATTCAGTGTAGCTTAATCGCCATATATATTTTATAAATTACTAACTAGCTCTACCTACGTATTGAGCACTTTTGAAGTAAATACTTAAAGTTTACGCATAAATCTATACTTTCGTATATTAATTTTATGTGAGTAAATAACGTAGTTTTATATATATGTATATATATATATATATAGAGAGAGACACACACAGAGAGAGAGAGAGAGAGAGAGAGAGAGAGAGAGAGAGAAATTTCAGGATCTGAGAGAATATATAATTATTTCCACAGGCAGACAACGTCGCAGCTCAAAAGAGCCATGAAAGCCAACAAACCCAAAGTCGAAGACTCGAGACGAAAGCAGATTCATTCCACTGTCGGACTCCGTTGCGGGTTGCTTGATGTGTGTTAGTTAAGAAGGCTTTCTTGTGTGTGGCGCGTTTGCTCAGTTGGTAGAGTGCTTTCCTCGCATGTAAGAGGCTCTTCCGATTTGTTGGCTTTCCTGGCTCTTGTGAGCTGTTACGCGTTGTCTGGTTGTATATATATATATATATATATATATATATATATATATATATTTCTGGATTTGTTTTTTTCCAAGTGAATCACAACTTATCAAGGTCCGGAGGTTACTCGAGGATAAAGGTTAATGAGTAGTCACTGGGACATCAGTGTCGTAATCGTTATTGGTATAAATCTCGCTACTCAACTCCCACAGTCCTCTGTTAGACAAGATCTCAATAGTACATCTCAAGTGGCAATATGTAATGTTTGACGTGAAAAAGAGAAGAAAAAAAAACTGTCTATTGTACGATACTCCTCATTTTTTTTTTTTTTTTTTTTTTTTTTTTTGGTTTCCTTGGAAATTTCCCGCAATTTGGATAAACTACACATTCCGCGGTGCTTGGACTTCTGAGGAGGATCGACAACCGTGCACTTCAAATGACGTCAGCTACATCTAATTGCCAATGTCGGTGATTTGTGTTCTTCGTGATGGGCACGAGTGCGTCAATCAGGGATGGGCGTCATTTTTCTTACGGTCTTTAGATTGTCTTGATTACGGATGCTGGGTTCCGGTGTATCTCTATTTTCAATTGCCCGGTTCCATTGGCCGCTGGTATCAACATATCAATGAGTTTTCACGACTTGTTAGGACATTACCGGATATTCTCGAGTTCTACTGACAACTTACGAACTTCGATGAGAGACAAATATTAAGATTTGGAAAATCTGATGCGTTTCGTTATTTTTCACTTACACAATTTTCTTGCACAATTTTTGAATTGTGCAAGAAAATTTTTCGAATAAAATATACTACCCTTTGTAGTAGTAGTAGTAGTAGTAGTAGTAGTAGTAGTAGTAGTAGCTTGATTGTTTCTATTTCCTTTTTTCTTTTCATCTTCTTAATCTTCTAGTCCGTGATAGTTTAACTTAATATTTTTCATATACATCTTCTATCCCTTTTTCCTTTATATAATTTTTTTTTAATTAATTTTTCTTGCCTTTAATATTTTCCTACTTTTTCGCTTTTCCTTATTTCTTCTTCTTCTTCTTCTTCTTCTTCTTCTTCTTCTTCTTCGTAGTAGTAGTAGTAGTAGTAGTAGTAGTAGTAGTAGTAGTAGTAGTTTGCATCTTGTTTCATTACATTTTTGTTCTTTTTCGTTTTCGCGATCCTGTTCTTCTTCGCCAAACTTTAACTATATATTTATTGGACATCCTTTTCTGCCCCCCCTTCCTTCTTTATATTTTCTGCTTCGTATTTCCGTCTTTATATTTTTATTATTTATATTTTCTTCCTTTTTTTCATATTTTCTTTTTTATATTTTCTTCTTTCGTATTTACTTCTCCATATTTTCTTTATTTTTTCTTTATATTTTATTCTTCATAGATTTTCTTTGCGTTTTTTTTGTATTTTCTTTATATATATATTTATTTATATTCCCTTCCATATATTTTCTTCTTAAAATTGAATTGATCATTCATATTTTTCTTCTTTATGTTTTTCCATATTTTCTTCTTTTTAATTTCTTCATTTTATTTTATTTTTCATATTTTCTTCCTTTTTATTTCTTCATTTTATTTTATTTTTCATATTTTCTTCTTTTTTATTTCTTCATTTTATTTTATTTTTCATATTTTCTTCTTTTTTATTTCCTCATTTTATTTTATTTTTCATATTTTCTTCTTTTTAATTTCTTCATTTTATTTTATTTTTCATATTTTCTTCTTTTTAATTTCTTCATTTTATTTTATTTTTCATATTTTCTTCTTTTTTATTTCTTCATTTGATTTTATTTTTCATATTTTCTTCTTTTTTATTTCTTCATTTTATTTTATTTTTCATATTTTCTTCTTTTTTATTTCTTCATTTTATTTTATTTTTCATATTTTCTTCTTTTTTATTTCTTCATTTTATTTTATTTTTCATATTTTCTTCTTTTTTATTTCTTCATTTTATTTTATTTTTCATATTTTCTTCTTTTTTATTTCTTCATTTTATTTTATTTTTCATATTTTCTTCTTTTTTATTTCTTCATTTTATTTTATTTTTCATATTTTCTTCTTTTTTATTTCTTCATTTTATTTTATTTTTCATATTTTCTTCTTTTTTATTTCTTCATTTTATTTTATTTTTCATATTTTCTTCTTTTTTATTTCTTCATTGTATTTTATTTTTCATATTTTCTTCATTTTTATTTCTTCATTTTATTTTATTTTTCATATTTTCTTCTTTTTTATTTCTTCATTTTATTTTATTTTTCATATTTTCTTCTTTTTTATTTCTTCATTTTATTTTATTTTTCATATTTTCTTCTTTTTTATTTCTTCATTTTATTTTATTTTTCATATTTTTTTCTTTTTTATTTCCTCATTTTATTTTATTTTTCATATTTTCTTCTTTTTAATTTCTTCATTTTATTTTATTTTTCATATTTTCTTCTTTTTTATTTCTTCATTTTATTTTATTTTTCATATTTTCTTCTTTTTTATTTCTTCATTTTATTTTATTTTTCATATTTTCTTCTTTTTTATTTCTTCATTTTATTTTATTTTTCCTATTTTCTTCTTTTTTATTTCTTCATTTTATTTTATTTTTCATATTTTCTTCTTTTTTATTTCTTCATTTTATTTTATTTTTCATACTTTCTTCTTTTTTATTTCCTCATTTTATTTTATTTTTCATACTTTCTTCTTTTTTATTTCCTCATTTTATTTTATTTTTCATATTTTCTTCTTTTTTATTTCCTCATTTTATTTTATTTTTCATATTTTCTTCTTTTTTATTTCTTCATTTTATTTTATTTTTCATACTTTCTTCTTTTTTATTTCCTCATTTTATTTTATTTTTCATATTGTCTTCTTTTTAATTTCTTCATTTTATTTTATTTTTCATATTTTCTTCTTTTTTATTTCTTCATTTTATTTTATTTTTCATATTTTCTTCTTTTTTTATTTCTTCATTTTATTTTATTTTTCATATTTTCTTCTTTTTAATTTCTTCATTTTATTTTCTTCTTCATATTTTATTCTTCATATTTTACTACTTTTTTCTTTTCTTGTTATTTTTCTGCTACCTCATATTTTTCTTCTTCTTTGCGGTACTTTTTACTATTAATATTATAATTATTGAAGTATTAGTCTGGTCGTTTCTACTTCTCGTCGCCATTTTTATCTTTTTGTCTTCTTTTTAATTATCTACGTTTTCGCCTATTCTTTCCTTCTTCTTAACCTTATTCGTTTTTTTTTTGTTTTTTTTTTTTGTTTTTTTTACGTGTTCAACCTATCTTTTCCTTCTTCTTAGTTTTCACCTTCCTTTTTTAACTCACCTTCTCCCCGTTCTTCTTTTTGTCACTTTATGAACGTTTCCTGGCTTAAAATTCAGTTTTAATGATCCTCACTAGTCTTCGCATGAAGCTCAAAATATAAGTTTCCTTAGCAGATAACAAGTAGCACATTTATAACTTTACGCTGATGTAAGTCTATTCTGCTCTCTCTATCCCCCTCTCTCTCTCTCTCTCCTCTCTCTCCCTCGCTTAAACACACACACGCACACACACACACACACACACACACACACACACACACACACACACACACACACACACACACACTTTCCTTTCTATATCTTTTATCCCATTTGTCAGTACACAAATCACGGTTGCTTGGATACATACAACCAACAAAGCGACATTTTTCGTCTGCGGGAAACACTTCTTCCTAGACAACAATTATCTCCCTTGTCGAAATTGGGAGTGACGCAATTAAAGTCGCCTCTCTCAACAGCCGTTGTAAAGACAAATTATAAAACAGAAACTTTATTTAGCACTACTAGAAATATCTATCGACGGCAGATTTAAAATCCCTTCATCATCAGAGATAGGTTTTAAAAACTCCAAGATAAAAGCCTTCTCAGTGTCAGTAAGGTGTATTAATCGCCTCGACCATAAGTCACAGAGATGCACGGATGTTGGTCAAAGTATAAATGGTGATCTTAAGGTCCCAGGTTCAATTCTGAGCAAAGAAAACGAGACAATTGAGCAACAACTCGAAGGATATGTGTTTATGCCGGTTTCCAACTGAATAGTTGCACGGATTTTTCGTTTTTTCTTTCTTCTGAAGATGAGATATACCTCGAAAATTAGAGAACTTATCACCATACTTGTGCGACACATTATGCTGGTAAATAAATATATATAATTAAAAATTATTTAAACATTACAGTATTGTCATTACTACTTTTACATACCTTGCCCTAAACCTAACCAGGTTTTTCTATAAAACTGTATTTCCATAGATTTCAAACACAGCACTTTACTTCACACTACGCACAACGCTTTAAGCAAACTACAAAATCCTCATCTCATATATATATATATATATATATATATATATATATATATATATATATATATATATATGCTAGCAGACCGTTGCCAGTCGTAAGTGATATTTTAATTCATTCATATTATGGATTTATTATAAAGACAATTCCCTATCGATTATATTGAACCTAATCAGATAAGTACTAAAATATAGATGCATGCGCGCGGTTTGCTTGATCTGTGTTGGTTAATAGAAATTCTTGTGTGCAGGGCGTTTGCTCAGTTGGTAGAGTGTTTGCCTTGCATGCAAGAGGCTCGGGTTTCGAATCCTGAGTTCGGATGTGTCTAACTGATGAGCCCAAATGAGGGCGAAACTCGAGTCTTGGACTTCCGGTTCTTTGACTGTCATGGCTCTTGTGGGCTGCGACGTTGTTTGGCTGTGGAATTTATTATATATATATATATATATAGTCATCCATATACAGTACTGTTTCGCAGCTCATCAGTGCGGTTAGACAGGCAACTGCCTCAAGCCAGGATCGAAACCCGGCCGCCCAAATGACTGCCCAGGCTTCTCACCATTGTGCTATACGTGTGCTGTTGTGAGGGTAATGAATTTAATGAATTTTTTGACATCGTCCAAATGTCTCCGCTCGATTTGTTTACACAAAGAGTTTCTTATATATATATATATATATATATATATATATATATATATATATATATATATATATATATATATATATATATATATATATATAATGGACTCTCACGTCAGTTTCGACATGAGGTTCCACCACAATCGCTAAGTTGTTCGCAAATCCACACGGATGATTTTAGTTATAGTGGTGAAGGCTTTGTGTAGAACCAACCACATTTATTGGTAATACTGTTAACCTTTGTCGGTGCAGATAACTGCCAGAGGACAGAGTATGCTGTAGCCAGCTGGTTTTTACATCAGAATTTCCCTCTCCTAGATGCATGTCTTAAGGAAGACTGGGGGTGACTCTCTCCTAGTTAATCAATGCGCCCCAGATACCAACCTGGAAATTTTACGATTCGGTGCGTTGCATACAAAGCCTAGCCTTCTCAAATCTGGTACTGATCAGGCTCAACGTTGCTTAACTTCGGTGATCTGGCGAGAACAGGTGCGTCAACGTGATAGTGCCGTATACACACAAACACACACACACACACACACACATATATATATATATATATATATATATATATATATACACACACACATATATATGTGTGTGCGTGCGTGTGTATACGGCACAATCACACACACATATATGTGTGTGTGTGCGTGTGTGTGTGTGTGCGTGTGTGTGTGATTGTGCCGTATATATATACACACACACATATATATATATGTGTGTGTGTGTGTTTGTGTGTGTGTGTGTGATTGTGCCGTATATATACACACACATACACATATATATATGTGTGTGTGTGTGTATATATATGTGTGTGGGGGTGTCATCATTTAATAAAGACATAGTTGGAAGCAATACAACTATCAGTCATTGTACAATTATATTTCTCAGTTATAGTTCAAAATCTTTACACACACACACACACACACACACACACACACACACATATATATATATATATATATATATATATATATATATATATATATTATTTGCTTTTCACAAACACATATAAACACATATATTTAAAACAAATATAAAGCATATCTTGCCCTACTTCGGTAGTGAGCATATTTTATTTGTATGAACCTCGTTAAAACTGCGTTGGTTGCTTCACCTCTTGAAAATATTAAACTAGAATAATTTATATATATATATATATATATATATTTGTGTGTGTGTGTGTGTGTATTGTAATTTAGGTAGCCACTTTTTAATATCTACATACATACACACACATATGCGTTTCTCTCTCTCTCTTTCTCTATCTCTCATATATATATATATATATATATATATATGAGAGATAGAGAAAGAGAGAGAGAAACGCATGAGTGATAGAGAAAGAGAGAGAGAGAGAGAGAGAGAGAAACGCATATGTGTGTATGTATGTAGATATTAAAAAGTGACTACCTAAATTACAACATGTATATATATATATATATATATATATATATATATATATATATATATATATATATATATATATATATATAACGTAAATGTTGTTTCAATTTAGATATAGAGCGATGTGTACGTCGCGTGCGTGTTGTTCTAAGCTGCTTAATTTACAAGTTGTTCTCTGTCCGTTTTGTTAAATTGGCCCATAAAAATGCCACGACTTCCTAGTTCATTCGACATTTTTATTGTTTAAATATACAGTAGAAGAAAAGACTATTAACATTATGTGCATGCTCTCCCCAACCAGACAAGGCGACAACGGAGAATAGGTTACCTTGTTACCTATCATAGGTGCCCGGTGTTGCCCAGGTGTTTGGAGATGTGTGTTGAGCAAAAAAAAAAAAAAAGTGGTAGTAGGAAGGCAGGCTCGAACCCGTACCGTAGGTGGAAAAGAACGGGGGCGGGGGAAACCCTGACGTCTTTGCTGTTACGACCACCACCCAACTAGAATTGTCTTATGTTTGAATTAAGGCTAGACAATCGAAAGGAGAGAATGACTTTCAAAAATATTGGCGAAAAAGCGAACCCCCTGTAGAAAAGTGCCCAGTTGAAGGTGAAGATATTAATGTTTTAGCCAATTTTTTATTTATTTTTGTCGTCTGAAAGATCGAACTGCAAAACGGTACTGATCTTGTAAAACCCGTCATCTCTGTCGAAAGTTTTTTAGGCAGACATACAAACATACATACATACATTTTTATATTAGTAGCTCAAATGTTCGACCCAAACCGATTAAAAAGCTTGCCCTATATCTGAATACCCTTTATATAAAATTTCAAATGTTTAGACCAGAAATTGTCTGAGTAGTTTGAAAAAAATCGTCATACAATTTGTATAACGATTTTTATCGTTTATTTTTAGGTTTTAATTTTTAATCAGTTTATAGGCGTGTCACGTTGGCTAAGTGGTAACGTCACCAGGTTGAATTGCTATCTTTCTGCTTTCGGTTTCGATTCAATCTGATGGCACCAAAATACTGGACAAATTAAAATATATTTAAGCATATTTTACGGCTAGGCAAAGCCGGACCCCCACTCCCCACCCGCTAGTCTAATATATAAACGGCTATATGTATGTCTGTCTGTCTGCCTCCATATTTTCAAACTCTATCTCCTCCGAAACTAAAAGTCCCAGGGTTGCGCTAGGGGCTTCAAATGATTGGATTTTATAGGGACCGTTCATTTATGAGTCTTTAGCCAGTTAAAATAATTTTTAAGACGTCAAAATGGGTAAAAAAAAAAAATTTTAATTGTACATTTATCTTAGTTTATTTTTACTTTATATATTTTTATCTGTTTATATGCGTGTCACGTTGGTACAGTGGTAACGTCACCAACTTTGAATGCTGCAGTTTCGATTCTAGCTGATGGCACCTAAATATTTTTTTTAACTTTTGAAATCATGACTCTATAATAATAATATGAAATGACTCTATAATAATAATATGAAATGACTCTATAATAATAATACGAAATCTGGAGAAATCAAAATATCATATGTAAGCATATTTTACGCCCGGGTTAAGCCGCACACCCTGCTAGTATTTTATAGTTCTGGATATCTATTTAGCTTAAATATTTGACCCGTAATATTTCTATTGCTACTTTTAACATCTGCTATCAAATATTTCATTGCAATGATATTTTTCTCCACTGAATGTTTCAGATTCAATAAAAAATTGCCAATCGCTGTGTTTTCCCCGGCTTCATTTTTTTTTTTTTTTTTTTTTTTTTTTTACAACCTGTTGTTATCCGAGAGTCACATTATTATTATTATTAATTTTGTGTGTCACGCTTACATCCGAGTGACTGTCGTTTAATTGTTGTGGACTTCTATTTCTTGTAATAAATTATTTTACCAAGAATTCTTCATAAGTTTTGGTTTCGGTTTCGATTATAGCTGATGGCACTCTCTCTATATATATATAATATATACGAAATCTGCAAGAATTAAAATATCATATTTAAACGTACTTTACGGCCAGGCGTTCTTGCTAGCAATACTTTTGCAGTTTTAACAAAAGAGGTACAATAATATCAGAGCGTCTCAATTTACACTGAACATCTACGGAATGCCAACATCAATTTCCACAGGTCCCGCTAGTCCATATGAATTACTGATTTTCAGTTTGCTCTGTAAACCTTTATGTAGCAGAAATAACAATACTGCACGAACTCATTAGGTTGCGGTCTTCGATTTTCGGAGTTTTTTTTAAAGAATCGATAATATCTTTTGTTGCGTCACGCAGTCACACATTAAGTTATTGGAGAGAACTTGAATGCCTACTAGACATTATCCTCGAGTGTCTAAGGTCTCTCTGTAAAGGGGTTTGTCAGAATAACCTGGTATGAGGATACTTTTCCTTAGAAGTAAACCCTGACCAAATATTCAAAATCACATAGTGATACTTGCCCAAATAAGCTCTCCTCACTATGGCAAACTTACATTAGCTTTTATAAGGAATGGTGCACCTTCTCCAAGTGATATTACCTCAAGTAACAGCACGAAGCTGGATACTCCACCAGACTAGATAAATTCTTGTCCTGGAATCCAGTAAGACCATGAGACCAAAATGAAAGATATACTACAACATTGAAAATGGTTAATTGGGGAGAGGAAAATTGTTCTCAATTTCTTTACTAACTCAGTGTTTGAGAGATAAAGAACTTTAATAGAACATGCGAATATCTATGTATCTCATAGAGAGTTCAAGTGTTAGCCCCAGGTTGTGGGTCCCTTGACTTCTGAGAACTTCGACTTAAGTAAAACAAAACAAAATTATTTTTATACGGGAAATCGTTTTTATATATTAGATTTTCAGCTTTTAATATACTGGGTTGAAGTTTAAAATCCGGTTACCTAAACGCGTTTCAAAACGGTTACGCATTTCTTTATTCAATTGTAGATCATACGAGAGACGTCTCAAAAGTAATGCCTCCTGTTTTTTATTACATCCGAATAGATCAGAAGGGATTTCAAATTGCACGCAATTACAAAAAAAAGGATTCAACTATATAGCATTGAAAAATAAACAAAGAACCTGAACTTGAAACGGTGAAATAGAAAACGGGGATCATCCGCTGTTTGCTTCCGTTTTTAGGATTTTTTCTTTTTTCTTTTTTTTTTTTTTTACGACATTCTTTTTGTTTATTTTGTTTTTGAAAAACAGATTTTATTCTCGAAATGTTAAAGACAAACTTACAACAAAATATTACGAAAATAAATAGTTTAAAATTTCGGAGCCAAACTCCATCCTCAGTATTTTGTTTGTTTCTTTTTTTTCTTCTTCTTCTTCTTCTTCTTCTTCTTCTTCTTCTTCTTCTTCTTCTTCTTCTTCTTCTTCTTCTTCTTCTTCTTGCCATGTTGTAAAGTTGGGAAAGAAAAGTCTGTTTTTGAAGATCTGTGGTTGCATTTTGAAGTGCTGGAACTGTGCGTTGGCAACGCGAGATAAACGTCAAGGGTGTGAGTTCCGTTATAGAAGCGTTGATTTAATTTGAATAAAATAAAATACGCATCAAGTGCGATTGAAAGCCAAATCACAACGTAATATAAAAATAAACAAATATTTATTTTATCAAACAGTAAGTCTTTATTCACTAATTTGCATTTGTGATTGTTTTTTTTTTTAAATAAATACATTCATAGGAGGCATGTTAAGTGGGGTTATTGTGTTACAATATATTGTTTCACAATACATTTAAATATTTGCATGCCGGTAAACTCGAGAATAAAAAGAGGGGGATTTCAAAGATAGTGGTCCTAAGAAAAAATCTATTAGAGCGGAAAATTTTTGAAAAGGATTCCACAGTGAAGAGGCGGGGTTTTGTTGCTTCATATGAAATTTTATAATTTGTGAAATTATCTTGACTGGTTTCATAATTACGCTTTGGGGAATCACTAGACCGTCCTCAACTCCAGTCGAACCATTGATTTGTAATTGTTATTATTATGTTACCAGTCAAGCACTGTTGGAATATATGATTAAGTGGTAGTTTTACTCATTTAGAATTGCTTTAAATCTTCACCGCTCACTCATTTTGCGCCCAAATTTCAAACAATTTTTACAATTCATCGGCCACGTTCTCAGCTATATTTTGAAACAAAAATTTTCAACGTTTATTCATTAAAACAAAAGTTATAATAAAATTACTGATGTTCAAAAGTCCTCAGAATTAGTAAGGAACGTGAGAGACGATTTCTTCTGGTTGGCTCTTAGTTAGCATTACAACTTTTTCGTCATCGACACCTTCATAAATCAAAGCGGAAATGTCGCTCGCATGCCATCTTATATCGGTTATATATAGAGAGAGTTAACAAAAGTAATGCTCTTCGCCATGTTAGAGCTGATGATATTTCGCTTATGATGTCGCCTGTTAATTCTGTTTCTCTCATTTTTTTGTCCCTTCTTTCGGCTTATTTACTTAATTAAGTCTGTTATTTGATTTTTTTTAATTAGTCAATTTAAAAAGTTGGTAATAATATTTTTTTTTTGGATTGTTGACAATGCTTATGATATTGAACATGAAAAAGAAAATATTAGTTCAAAGCAAAGCTTGAAAAAATCATGGATTACATAGAAAAATGCAAGCATGAAAAGTAATATGGTTAAGATTAAGCATAAAAAAGTAAAAGGACTGATTGTTAAAACTGGAAAAGAAAAAAAAACAAGATATTCTAGTAAAAAAAATACAATAAATTTATAACTAAAAATATTGCAGCATTAAGAATTTTTACACAACGTTAAATTGAAACTTTTTTTTTTTAATTCTTAATGCTGCAATATCATCCGGAACAGATACTACACTTTAATCCCATCCCGAAATGTATTAAATTAGATACTAATAAATAACAAAGGCACGTGGTACTACGGATATAAATACTAATTTATAACCAGCTCTAACTGAGTCGTTTGGAGGTTAGGGGTTCAATCCTCAATAGAGACGATACTAAGAATACAATTACAATTACTTGAGACTGCTAACCAGTCATAAACGAAGGAACGAGAGTAAGATATTCCTGTGAATTAAATGACGATTTCTGGTCGAAATTGGCGTGGGTCGATTTTCATTTTATCTCTGTTATGCAAACTCCAAATGTTGCAAACAAACACAAGATGGTTTCAGTGATTGTCTTGTGGTGGTGATCACTGAAGCCAATCAAAGGTGTTTTCTTTTGTTATTACTCTTTGCCATGGTTATTGATTAACTAATAAGAATGGGCAACCAAAGATCAATTACAGAACCCCAGACTACGATGGCCCTAGGACTCGTTTTTTTTTTTTTTTTTTTTTTTTTTTTTTGCAGGTTACAATGTGGAATACGAAATTTTTCCAACACCTGGTCACGGTATTTGCTCCCCACCCCCTCCGTACGATGTTATTTATTATGTTATTTGATTATATACATGTGTATTTTCTATTGTAATGGATTTTCTTACTAATCTCTTCTCTTCTCTTCTCTTCTTCTCTTCTTCTCTTCTCTTCTATTCTATCTATTCTTCTATCTATATAAATAAAATGAACTCATTTTTTCCCGTCTGATTTTGGCATCAATAGGATTAAAAATCAAGATATTTCATGCAAATATAATATGCACAAACGGCAGAACAATATCTGAGGTGTGTTATAGGCTTATTATTTCTCAAATTCCTCGATAATCTTAGATTTCTATACTTTTTCTGCTGAGAAGTCACGGCCAAAATAGGTTAAGATCAATGGAAGTGGTAAAATATTTTCTCTCTAATAAATTCCTCCTCCACCTGCCACCACTTAACACCGTTTGGGGATCGTTCACAAGGAACAGTTGAGAAGAGAACACCGGTGTGGCTTTGTAGTTCTTTCATGTGAAGTTATTTAAAATCACTAAACTAAGCTACAGTGCTCTGTAGCGTAGTGGTTAGCGTGCTGGACAATTCACATTATATTTTCACGTTCGCGCCGACCTACCGTAGTCGTTTTTTTTTTTTTTTTCCTAAACAACTGGAATGGACTTTTCTTGGTGGCCGAACTGTTAACGTTGCAGATGTTTTTTTTTCACACTTTATTTTCCTACTTTTACTCATGACTCCGGGTTTGATCCTTCCTACTTACCTACCATAACATTTTTTAAAACTCCCCCCCGTCCCGGAAACAAACACTCGGGCAACGCCGGGTACCCCCGCTAGTTTTTAATATTTACTGTGTAAATATTTGCTAAGACCCCGCTATACGGCGATTTCACTTTACGATTAATTCCGTATCCCATCGTTCTACTGTATAACGTCAGTCAATGAGCGTAAAATATCTGGCCGATACTTTGTATACGATGTTGCTGCACTAGCAATGAATACCACTGACCTACAAGGGGTCTAAGCTGAAACAGGAAGCATTGGTCTCTATATCATCAATGCTAATAAAACTCAAAACATGCTTTCTAGAACACATTGTCGAAGGAACAACCGTAAGTTACTTCTGTAAATCAAATCAAGAGTTCCATTCGAAATTGGTGTGGGTGGATTTTCACATAATCAACGCAAGAAAGCAAATTTTTGCAAACTCAAAATGTTGCATATAAACAGAAGATGGTTTCGAAATTACTCTTTGCTATAGGCATTAATTGGCTATTAAAAGAGACAATCAAGGATCAAGGTATTACGTTGGTCAATGACCTCGACTTTTCAGACGATATTGTTGCGCTAGTAATAAAGACCATTGACCCACAAGGCATTGTTTAACAAGGTCCAAACTGTATCAGGAAACGTTGGTCTCTATACCGATGGCGATGAAACTCAGAACATGCTTTCTGGGACACATTAGCCATCTATATACGTTTTTATATCAACCAAAAAGAAATAGCTATAGTTGACAACTTCATCTAGTAAGGAAACTTCATAAACAAGGAAGGTATTATTGGCTATGAGTTGCAGTGCAGAATAGGCAAAGCTTCAGCAGCATTTAATCAGCCATGCAAGATGCTTAGTGACTTCCATATCTAGGTAAGCGAAGTCCACTTCCGGCATCTTAATTTTGCATACTGAATTTTTGGACATGTCTTTTATACGTTACTAGCGAGGGGTACCCGGCGTTGCCCAGGTGTTTGGAGGGGTGTGGGGGGTTAAAAAAAGTAAGTATGAGGATCGAACCTGAACCGTTGAGGCAAAGTTGTGAAAAAAGAAAACGTGCGACGTTAACCATTGCCCCACCGCGACATGCTTACGGAAACACGTTTGAATTTATTTAATTACTTGGATTTAGCAGGTGCTCGTTTTAATGAGTTAATGAGGTCAAGTTTGAATGCGGGATTGCATTTACTGCTGAACGCTTCCCCCCCCCCCGAAGATGTTATAGGAAAAAGACTAACCCACATGCGGCGAGCGACAAATATTGAATATTTATCTTCCCGAAATCGAGCAAATTAAATAGACAGGCGAGCTTCGTTGTTAACTGTGAAATATTACGATTTATATGTGATATAAAAAGTTTTAAAAAGTTGTGAACCGACCGACCGCTTCTCTGAAAAAAGCCTTTTGTAGACACACAGAAAAAGCGAACACACATACATACATACATACATACATACACACATACATACATACATACATACACACATACATACATTTTCGCTTTTATATTTATAGATTTATGACAAAATTGCTTTTTATTCCAAAGTTTGAAATAAGTTTTTTATATATATATAACACAAGAAATGTTAAATGGTAAAAAAAAAAATAACAATTCCTGAAATTCACAAAATTACGCCCTTTCCCCAATATACAGGTATTAGAAGCCGATGATACAAGCAAAAAGGTGTTCCAAATTGCTAAAAACTTTGGAGCAGACAGAATTTGTCACACCTTAAAACATAAAAAGAAATATAATTGTCGAAAAAGAGATAAGGACAATAAATGTTGTTTTTTTCCCCAAAAAAAACAAAAAGAAACAATTAAAAATATATTTCATTGTCATCAAAATCATTGAAACCGGCCATTTTTTTTTTCAATCAAATCGATTGTCTATTCAAGTTGGGGACCCACCGCGGTGCACTAGGAGGAAGTTTCGCGTGCTTCTCGATAGTTACTTAGTCCACAATGCATAGTAGTTTACATTACACTGTAGAGAATCTACTGTTGAGTTTATAAAATCATTTTTATATATAATGGCTTTAATTAAAGTTTAAAATCCAAATGTCAAGTATCATGGTTCATTTGTGCTCTAAACAGAAACATTCATTCCCTTGTCATATCAAAGAGCTTACTGTTGATTTTATATGCCTGGCCTCTCTACTTGTGCGGTGATAAAACTTCTCACGCGCACTTGTGATGTTAGGCTGTATAAGACGTTAACTTTAGTTAAACTTACCTGTGTTTTCTTTCATCGGATTTTTTCGATTATCAATACTTATCGAAGACATTCTCTTACAAAACCTATCTAAGAACACTGCCAGGCACATGTACATTTGTGTGACATTTTTTTAAAATCGGCCTAGTCGCTTAAGAGTCCATGGGGAATTAACTCTCTCTCTGGCACACACACACACACACACACACACACACACACACACACACACACACACACACACACACACACACATAGACAAAGTTCCTTTAAATAATAGTTTAGATATTATTTACTATTCATATATTTGTTAAACCTTTCAAATTAATCTCGCAACGAGATTTTATATATTTTTCCATACACTTTTTTAAAGCAAGATATCAAATAAGAAAATAAATATGTAACCGTCCAACCTGTGAACCAACGTCTGGTTATCTTGTGTCTATAAACGGACGAGATAAGTGTCTACTCTTATAAAAACGGAGTTGCGTTTTCACGCGGGATAAAGGCCTTTTTAAATGCAGCAACTTATGTACTATATCGAAAGTTGATAAAGTTATAGCAACAGATATTTGAAAATGACGATCATAATAAGCACTTATCTATATCTATACTCCTATAATTTTGTGCTTTTTTTTTCTGTTTTGATATTCATATTAGAAACCTATTTTTCTATTTATTTAATGTATTTATTTGCTTCCCCACCAAAGCAAATTAGGCACAAGGCCGTTTTTAATGTGGGGTAAAAACCAGCTCCCCTAAAAGTAGGCAAAAAGGGGGCACTCTGGTTACCAAAAATAATAATTGGCCCAGTAAGGTTTCCCATCCATTGACTGGGACAAACACCTCTCTCCACCCGTTCTTGACATTCCGATAGCCATTCTTATCATGACGAGTTGGGGGTGTCTATTCCGAAAGCCGTTCGTAACATGGGGGGGGGGGCAAGCAAGAACACCACCACAAACAACAACAACCTTACTTTAACGTCAAGGGTGTGAGCTCCGTTAAAGAAACGTTGATTCAATTTTAATAAAATAAAATATGCATCAAGTGCACTTGAAAACCAAATCACAACGCAATATTATGAAAATAAACAAATATTTTACTTGTTTGAAATTTATCATTTAAATATGTTTCGGAGTCAAACTCCATCCTCAGTATGTTGTTTTCTTTCTTTTCTTTTTTTTTTGTTCTCTTCTTCTTCCTTGCCATGTTGTAAAATTGGAGAAAGAAAAGAAATTTCAAACAAGTAAAATATTTGTTTATTTTTATATTACGTTGTGATTTGGCTTTCAATCGCACTTGATGCGTATTTTATTTTATTCAAATTAAATCAACGCTTCTATAACGGAACTCACACCCTTGACGTTTATCTCGCGTTGCCAACGCACAGTTCCAGCACTTCAAAATGCAACCACAGATCTTCAAAAACAGACTGTTCTTTCCCAACTTTACAACATGGCAAGAAGAAGAAGAAGAAGAAGAAGAAGAAGAAGAAGAAGAAGAAGAAGAAGAAACAAACAAAATACTGAGGATGGAGTTTGGCTCCGAAATTTTAAACTATTTATTTTCGTAATATTTTGTTGTAAGTTAGCTTTCAAGCGCACTTGATGTGTATTTTATTTTAGCCTTACTTTATTTATTATTTTTTTTTTTTCGAGAGGGGTCACGCTTCCACCGAGCAACGCCGGTTAGCCGGTACTGCTAGTATAATACTAAATACGAATTTGCATTAATCAAAATATCATATTTAAGCGTATTTTACGACCAGGCAATGCCAGGCGCTCAACTAGTCACTAATAATTGTATATTTTTTCGGGACAACTGATAATGGAATGATTGAAATTGGATAAAATTTGATTATATACGGGGACGGCTCAACAAGAACTTGTTTACATTGGACTTGAAGACTAACATATTGTAGTCAGTCGGTTTAAATTTTTCAGACTACTGTTCTTATCTTGAGTGTTATTTTTAACAAGTTTTTGTCGATGTAACCTCCGACCTTCTTCAAATGTATCTTGTCGACATGGAGATTGTTTTTCTGTTTAATTCGGGAATCCGATGAAATTTCGAACGGTGGTCGCATAACGTTCTAATAAATTGATACCACACTTTTTTGTCAATCAGCACAACTATCATTATTAAGGTTTCACGAGTGATGTGAAATGAAAATGAAATAATTTAAATGTTTTTTTGTAAAAAATAAAAGGTGCTTATGCTACCTTTAAATAACTTTTTTTGTTGTTGTTTCAGGTTAAATTTAAACGCTATAATTGAAAAGTGCTCCCCTACGTTAAAAGTCACCAAACAAACTTAAAAAAAAATAAGTCATCAAGCAAACTTAAAAAAATAATTCTGCTATATATATATACTAGCGGGGATACCCGGCATTGCCCGAGTGTTTGTTTCCGGGACGAGGGGGGGGGGAGTTTTAAAAAATGTTATGGTAGGTAAGTAGGAAGGATCAAACCCGGAATCATGAGTAAAAGTGTGAAAAAAAAAAAAACGACTACGGTAGGTCGGCGCGAACGTGAAAATATAATGTGAATTGTCCAGCACGCTAACCACTACGCCACAGAGCACTGCAGCTTAGTTTACTGATTTTAAATAACTTCACATGAAAGAACTACGAAGCCACACCGGTGTTCTCTTCTCAACTGTTCCTTGTGAACGATCCCCAAACGGTGTTAAGTGGTGGAAGGGGGAGGAGGAATTTATGAGAGAGAAAATATTTTACCACTTCCATTGATCTTAACCGATTTTGGCCGTGACTTCTCAGCAGAAAAAGTATAGAAATCTAAGATTATCGAGGAATTTGAGAAATAATAAGCCTATAACACACCTCAGATATTGTTCTACTGTTTGTGCATATTATATTCGCATGAAATATCTTGATTTTTAATCCTATTAAGGTCAAAATCAGACGTGAAAAAATGAGTTCATTTTATTTATATATATATATATATATATATATATATATATATATATATATTTCTGCCACGTATATATATATTTAAAACTATATATATATTTAAAACTGATATATATAACTGTACAGAAGGACAGAAAAACATTAGTACCATCGGTTTCAACCAATGTTTTTCTGACATTCTGTACAGTTTAAATTCTTTCCCATAAACTAGTAAACAAATATATATGTATGTGTGTGTGCGTGTGCGCGCGCGTGCGTGCGTGAGCACATGTGCACTTGTGTCTACAAGCTAAGAAACTACTTAATGCCACGTGTTTGGACGTAATTTCTTCTCACAAATTTATAGATATTTTTATTTGAAACTTGACACACATCTTTGTCTCGCTTCGCCTATTTCTTTTCCTCCTCCTTCCTCATTGTCTCTTACTGTCTCCTTCTTTATTGCTCCCTCTCTCCCTGTTCTCTCTCTCTCTCTCTTTCTGTATATATATATACACACACACACACACACACACACACACACACACACACATATATATATATATATACATATATATATATATATATATATATATATATGAAATATATTTATATATTTTATCATTCAAACACTGCCGTGTTTGAATATACGGTTAAGTGACAGTTTTAGTCATTTAGAACTGCTTTAAAGCTTCACCGCGCGCTCATTTTTCGACCAAATTTCAAACTATTATTACAGTTTATAGTTTCTTCTCAGCTATATTGTGGAAAAAAAATCAGTTTTCATTCAGTATAACAAAAGTTATGATGAATTTATTTCCAAATCAAAAAAAAACGTAAGGAGGTGAGCGACGTTTTTTATGACTTCAGAGACTACTGTTGCTACCAATTAACAGATCTCGCAAAAAAGAGAAGTAATAAGTGAAACAATGAGAATGAAAGCATGAAAGGGAGATAATTGGGGAGATTTTATTGAAAGCAGACGAGTGCTGTACATTCCTATTACATATGTGCATGCTATGTTTATGGAGACAAAAAAATAAGACTGAAATTAAACAAAGAACAAGTGAATTTACTGGAAGCCTGGAAAAATCATGGATTACAATAAAAAAATGCGAGTATCGAAAGTAATATGGTTAAGCTTAAACATGGAAAAGTAAAGGACTAGTTGTTAAAACTGGAAAATAAAAGGATAAGGCATTCTAGTAAAAAATATCATAAATTTATAACATAAAATATTGCAGCATTAAGGATTTTTTTAAAATTCAATTCATAACATTATATAATCAATTCTTAATGCTGCAATATTTTAAGGTATGAATTTATTATATTTTTTGCTAGAATATCTTGTTCTTTTCTTTTCCATGAATGGATCATGTCAGTCGTGTAAAGTTTCTGAACTTTTGAGATGAGGATTGGTTACTCGTATTATTTGGATTCATCGGACTACTGTTCTCATCTTGAATGTTATTTTCACAACGTTTCGGTCGATATAACCTCCGACCTTCTTCAGGTGTTCTTGTTCCGTCAGCGATGACCGGATAGAGGTCCTAAGTAATTCACAATTGTATTTTCGGTCGTCCACACTGAGGATTGAACCTTCGACCTTCAGGAGAATATCACTTTTTACAATTGATTTTTCCAAGTGCTCTAACCACTACAGAACCATTGAAGCGTTGTGAAAATAACACTCAAGATGAGAACAGTAGTCCGATGAATGCAAACGATAGGAATAGCAAATCCTCATCTAAAAAATTCATAAACTTTACACGATTGACATGATTCAAGCTATAAATTCTTTTTTGTGAAGAGAATTTATTGAAAAGTTATTTATTTATATTATTACATAATTGCATATGTTCCGCATGTATACAATTAAGAATTTTGTACTGATTTTCTCTCCCCCTCCCCCCTCTATCTCTCTCTCTCTACATATATATAATTATTTCCAAAGCCAGATAACGTCGTAGCTCACAAGAGCCATGAAAGCTAGCAAACCGGAAATCCAAGACTTGAGTTTCGTCCTCATTTGGGCTCATCATTTAGACACAGGATTCGAAACCCGAGCCTCTTGCATGTGAGACAAGCACTCTCCAATCTGAGCAAACGTGTCGCACGCAAGAAAGTCTTATTAACTATCATATATCAAGTAAACCGCAACAAAATTCGACAATAAAATATATATATATATTCCCAGAGCTGCTGCGAAGAAGGTAGGCTCTCTCTACCGTGCTAGAAAACTACTGACACCCGAAAATATCCTGTACCTCTATAAGGCCACTATTCGCCCATGTATCGAGTATTGCTGTCACATTTGGGCTGGTGCATCTGCTCCTAGACAAGGTTCAAAAGAAAGTCGCCAATCTGATAGGCCGCGAACTGGCATCTAAGCTTCAGCCTCTGTCCCATCAACGTAATGTTGCATCCCTCTGCCTGTTCTACAAGTATTTTAATGGTGAATTCTCTGGCGAACTGCATACACTTGTGCCACCACGATGTAGACACCCTCGACAAATGCGACAGGCAGCTAAATCCCACCCCCACACAGTAGAGATCTCTAGATGTAAAAGATCTTTCTACTTCAGTAGTTTCTTCCCCAGAACCGCTAAACTCTGGAATTCCATTCCAGGCCACTGCTTCCCCAACTGTACTGACATGCAGAAGTTCAAGTGTAACGTGAACCGACATCTTGCTGCCCAAATCCCAACATAGTACCCCAGTAGTTGTTGCCCCTGATAGTAGCCCCCTACACCAAAGTGACAATGTGCTTTGTTTGGGGTGAAAATGTAATATATATATATATATATATATATATATATATATATATATATATATATATATATATATATATATATATATATATATATATATATATATATATATATATATACACGCGACACAATCACGTTGACGCACCGGTTCTCGCCGGATTACAGAAGTAAAGCAACGTTGAGCCTGACCAGTACTAGATGGGTGACTATTTGGGAAGGTTGGGTGCTGTATGACAGCACCGAGTCGTAGAAATTTCAATATGTGTGTGTGTGTGTGTGTGTGTGTGTGTGTGTGTGTGTGTGTGTGTGTGTTGCTAATCTTACCTAGAGCTCTCAGTCACCATAATACCACATTCGCAGGGGTCGTCCTACTCAAGATTCCCAAATCAATTCTTTTTTTTTAAGTATATATATATACACACACACACACACACACACACACACACACACATATATATATATATATATATATATATATATATATATATATATATTCAGAATGTGTATATGTATGGCATAATCACGTTGATCTCGTCTGATCACGGAAGTAAAGCAACGTTGAGACATCTCGTACAAGATGGGTGACCACTTGATGCTGTATGTGCTCTCCCCTTATCTTGGCATTGTTTCCAGTCGTCCCAAACCTTTACTTGCCTTTACTGGTATTTAACAACGCCGACTCAGGAAAGGTGTGGTTAGAGATTGCGCAACTCTTGTCATAAAAATTTCATGCGCAGGCACCCTTACATGGGTATCCATAATCTTACAAGACTGAATGAAGCTACTATGTATATGCATGCGTGCGTATGTTAGTCTGTGTTAGCGTGTATATATATATATATATATATATATATATATATATATATATATATATATATATATATATATGCAGAGAAAAGGAGGGGTCGAGGGTGATGGATAGATAGAGCGATAAATAACTAGTTAAAAGTAACCACTTAATGACACGTGTTTGAAACGAGTTTTTTTCTCAGACATGTTGAGATCTTAAGATATTAATTGATCCTAGTCACGTGTTTCTTTATTCGCTTTTCTGTTGTGAGTCCCTAGTACGTGACGAGCAAAACATTTATACATACATATAGTCATTCACACACAGTACTGTTTCGTTGTATCGCAATTCATCAGTACGGCTAGACTAGAACCTTTCCCTTGCCGGTGATTGAACCTACAACCATCGCGTCGATAGTCGGCAGTTCTCCCCATGGGCCCGTGGGATCGGTGCTCCTAAATGGCTTCAACAAATGTCAATTTAAATAAACATTGGCCCACTGCTTTTACATTGCTTGAGCAGATTGTTTATTTTTAAACAAACAAACGCACTCTGTCTTTGTGCGTTTGTCTGCATGTTCGTCTCCTATGGATTCTGAAACAGCTGGGCCAATTTTTTTTTTTTTAATTTCATACCAGTGTACATTATGTGTGAGGGAGTGTTCTTTGTTAGGTTTTGTATGTGAATGCCTCCGGTAAATATCGATAATCGAAAACAGCTTATTAGAGAAAGAACAGTCATATTTTGACCAAAATTAACACACTTATACAGTCTAAAATCACAAGTCATTTGGAAAGTTTTATCACCACACAAGCAGACGGGACAGGCTTATAAGACTAACAGTATCTTCTTTGATAAGAGAGGCATGTTCGAAAAAAATGTTTCTGCTTATAGCACAAGTAAATCATGATACTTGACTTTTGCGTTTTAAACAAGCGATTACATAAGTATGAATTTATAAAATTCACAGTTAGTTCTCTCCAATGCAATGTAGATTAAAATGTACCGAGTGAAATTATAAAATTGACGCCCTAGAAAAGACGACATGATTCCATTTCCGTTTGATGAAAACCGGTTTTCTTTTTTGTTTTTTGTTTTTTTGTTGCAGACCGTCTACTAGTCGACCAGTTGTGTACAAATCCCAAGAGCGATAGACGATTTCTATCATGTCTGAAAGTGACACAATGTTCAACGAACGAGATCGGAGATGCGCCGCTGTACAACTCATGCTCTCTATTGGTCTAAGTCATGGCAACATGACCATTTATAGTACCTTCAAAATGCAATTCCGGACGGTTCAATGCTTCAGGACACAGCTCAACGAAGTTTTCGGCCACGGTTATGGTCTTTGGTGTCGTTTCCAGTGAGGGCCCCATCATGCTACCTCAGATCTTCGAAGTCGACCTGAAAGTCAACATCAAAGCATACCTAGATATGCTGAAGAGAGTGGTGACCCCCTGGTGTAATCAGGTGGCCGCTGGCAGACCCTGGGTGTGGCAGCAGGACACGGCGTTGGTCCACAAATGTAAAGGGGCCCAGGCTTGGCTTCAGAAGCAGTGTTACGACATTGTACACTTCTCTCATTGGCACTCCTCCTCCCCCGACCTGAACCTGCTGTCGAATCATAGAACCTACTGTTGATTTTATATGCCTTCCCTTACTGCTTGTGCGATGATTATGGCGTGAATTAAAGTTTAAAATGAAAAAGTCGAGTATCATGGTGCGATTGTGCTCTAAACAGAAACATTTATTTTGAATGCGCCCCTGTCATATAAAAAGCCTCCTGTTGATTTTATATGTTGAGCCTTTCGGCTTGTGTGGTAATAAAACTTTTCAAGTGCACTTGCGATGTTAGGCTGTGTAAGGTGTTAACTTTGATCAAAATCGCCTGTTTCTTTCTTTCATCAGATTTTTTCGATTATCGATGATCTATACATACTCTAAGAACACTGTCAGACACATAAAATGGTAAATTTATACAAATACCGTGACAGCGAATTAGTAGAAAAAAATGTACCCTAACCCTAACCCTAACCCTAACCCAGTTTTCAGATTCGTGTTCAGCACACCGAAACGTAACAGAATACTACGTAAAAGATTTTACTAATTCGCTGTCACGGTGTTTGTATAATAATACCCATAAAATACCTTCATGCGAAATTTCATAAAAATCCACCCAGCCGTTTTCGAGTCCATCGGGAACTCTCTCTCTCTCTCTCTCTCTCTCTCTCTCTCTCACACACACATACACATAGTTCCTTTTATATAATAGTATATAGAAATTTCAGTGGCAGTTTTTTTAGGAGGCTACACGGTACAATCTTCTTTCGGTTAAGTTAAACAAAACTTTTAATATTAAAAAAAAAACAACTTCTAAAAAACGAGAACGCTTTATCGGAGGAAAAAATAGAAAATTACCTCAGTCTATAATAATTTCTCTTCTGATCGAGAGCAAGAACACTTTGATCTTACCTGCTTTGCAAGGTTTCTATAACATTATAATAGCATAGTTTTGTTAGATTAAAAGTCTACAAAAAAAAATCTTTGAAACATCTTTTTTTTCTTTTTTTTATTACATTTTCACCCCAAACAAGGCACATTCCCACTTTGGTGTAGGGGGGCTACTATCAGGAGCAGCAACTACTGGGGCACTATGTTGGGATTTGGGCAGCAAGATGTCGGTTCACGTTACACTTGAACTTCTGCATGTCAGTACAGTTGGGGAAACAGGGGCCTGGAATGGAATTCCAGAGTCTAGCGGTTCTGGGGAAGAAATTACTGGAGTAGAAAGGTCTTCTACATCTAGGGATCTCTACTGCGTGGGGGTGGGAATTAGTTGCCTGTCGGGTTTGTCGAGGGTGTCTACGTCGTGGGGACACAAGTGTCTGCAGTTCGTCAGAGTATTCACCATTAAAATACTTGTAGAACAGGCAGAGGGATGCAACGTTTCGTCGATGGAACATAGACTGAAGCTTAGATACCAGTTCGGGGCCTATCAGATTGGCGACTTTCTTTTGAACCTTGTCTAGGAGCGAGAGACTAGCAGCAGATGCACTAGCCCAAATGTGACAGCAATACTCCATACATGTGCGAATGGTGGCCTTATAAAGGCACAGGATACTTTCAGGTGTCAGTAGTTTCCTAGCACGGTAGAGAGAGCCTACCTTCTTCGCAGCGCCCCTGGCAATGCTTTCAATGTAATTGTTCCATCTCATGTTTCCTGTGAACGTTAGGCCCAGCAGTTTGAAAGATGGACTCTCAGATAGGGAGTCACTGGCCATTGCTATTGGTGGCAGAGAAGGTTTCTTGTAATTATTGAAGGGAACCAGTTTAGTCTTGGCTGCATTGAATGTGACCACCCATGTTTGTCCCCATTCCACTACAGATTGGAGGTCATCCTCTAGTGTTTTTGCCATTTCTTTAGTTTTGTGTTCATTTGTTTTCCTGTCATGCCTATATAGAGTGTGGTGTCATCAACATATATAGCCATTTCAGAGGCAATGTTGTCGGGAAGGTCATTAATAAATATTAGGAACAATAGAGGTCCAATGATAGACCCCTGAGGCACTCCTGCATTTATATCATATTGTTTAGATGTATGACCGTCAAGGACAACCTGGATTTTTCTCATCTAAGAAGGATTTAATTATGTTAAGTATTCTACCAGTGATACCGTATGATCTAATTTTCCTGAGGAGACCCTCATGCCATACCCTGTCAAAAGCCTTAGATATATCTAGAGCTACCGCTCTGCCCTCCCCCGTTTTGTCCAGTGAATGGTATATACGTTCAGAGATTGCAGTAAGGATGTCTGCTGTGGAACGGGCTTGTCTAAATCCATATTGTTTGTCAGTTAGAAGTTTAGCATCTGTAAGGTGATGGAATAGAGCATGGTTAATTATGGTCTCTAATATTTTGGCGAAAAGTGGGAGGAGGCTAATGAGGCGATAATTTGATGGGTCAGTTCTTTCGCCAGAATTCTTGAATACTGGTACCACAGAAGCAGTTTTCCAACAGCCCGGAAAGCATGATTCATTAAAGCATTTGTTGTAGAGTTTGGAGAGAACTGGAGCTACTTCGGCTGAGCACTTTTTTAATAGCACAGCTGGGATGAGATCAGGTCCACATGCTTTTGAAGTGTCAAGGTTTTTTATGATAGCATGCACCTGAGCAGGGGTGATTTTCAGATCGTCTAGCGTGGCGTCTGTCCGCAAAGGAAAGTCACGCAGGGGGTGGATGGAAGAGTCCAGTGTGGAGTTTGAGGCAACCGGCTGGCAAGCATATTAGCCTTGTCGGTTGCTGAGCACACAACAACGTGATTGTTGTTTAGTGGGGGAATGTAACGTTGTCCGGGGACCAACACGTTGTGGCCTCAGTCGCAAAGTAGACAAAGAATAAAAAGAACTTCAACTCTCATTTTTGTTTTGTAGAATGACATTTATTTCTGCATTCTCTCGCTACTGCTCTAGAAAAGACGACATGATTCCATTTTCGTTTGATGAAAACCGGTTTTCTTTTTTTCTTTTTTTTTTAGTTGCAGACCATCTATTAGTCGGCCAGTTGTGTACAAATCCCAAGAGCGATGGGAGCATTCTAATCGTCTCCTCAAACGTCATCCACACCTCCAATGAATTTTTTTTTTTACAGTCTTTATTTTTGTCTACCGGTGACGTCATTTCATATGCATTTGCATACGCGCGTCCGCGCTATGTTACAGTAGGACATCACAAGAAACATTTACAGTCCAAGGTAGGGGACTTGGCAATGTGATAGTTTAACATATTATCAGCTTAACAGGATTTTTGTGAACATCTAGTGGGGCAGGTTATCTCAATATTCCATAAGAATCTTTCACTTAGTGATACAAGCACCAAAATTGGCACACATGACATTCAGAACATACATTTTAAGGAAAGAACGTTAGCTAGATGGCTCCCAGTTTTCAAGATGGCTGCGGAAGCAAACCTAACAAGTTTCGATTTTGGTGCTTGTATTACCAAGTCAAAGATTGTCTCAGCAATCTGCCGCACTTATCTTGAAGTCGTTAATAGCAGGATTTGTCGACCTTTGGTCATCTTGCCTCTGATTATAACACACATGGACGTATTATACGCGGAACTGCAAATCTAGGAAGCGAGGATAACAATATTTCATCTGCGCATGTGCAACCGACATTTCTTTGTTTGTTTGAGGCCAAACTTTCCACAACTTTGTATGCTACATGTCTGGAGTGTCGGGGTAAAGAAAAAAAAACTGCAATCTTGCAGATGAAACGAATAGTCATGGTTAAAAAAAAAAACAGGACTTTATGCAGACTAAGTAACCATTAGGCACAATCTTTGTGGATTAAGAGCAAAAATTTGATTTGTTGAACAGCAACACAAAAGTTACCGCGTCATTTGTTCTAGATTGGTATACTTAAATTGGCCTGCCATAACAAATAGCTACGGTCACCGCTCAGGATCTTATACAAACTAGATAACCATGAGGCGCAATATTTGTGAGCCCTGAGCAAAAGTTCGGTTCACTCAACGTAAGTTTCATCATCTGTTCTAGACAGGTGGATTTAAACATGCTGCCGTAACGAATAGCTACGGTAAGCAATCAGGGCCTTATGCAAACTAGATAACCATGAGGCACAAACTTTGTGAGCCCTGAGCAAAAGTTCCATGTACTACACAACAACAACGACACAAAAGTTACTACGTCATTTAGGTGTACTTAAATGTGCCTGGCGCAGACGAAAAGTGCTTTCAATGACTTGCGAGTTTAGAATGATTTGCTTTCAAAGTGACTACGAAATGACGCCGATGAGAAAATTGCTCTTATCGTATGACTTATCTATCTTCAAGAAAAAAATCCGTTAGGACGGCCAGGATCGTGTCGCTAAAGATAGATAGTAATAAGTAGTTTTTAAAGTAGCAAGTCATTCGATAAACACTAGTTATTTTGATGGCAGTAACATTTTTACGCAATAAGAACACAAACGCACGTTACAAGTAGACACGTTTTTTTCTAGAACACACTATCTTTTTTTTTTTAATAGTTAATGTCGTTGGCATTGATTGGCTTGTTTTACGGCATATCAACCCGTCTCAGGTTATTTAATGACGAATCCAGTAATTTTGGAAAAAAAAAAAAAAGGTGTATGTTTCACGTTGTTTATATCTATTATTATATAAAACTCACTATGTTTGTGTGTCTGTATTTCTGACCCCATTTTTTCAAAGTGCATCTCTTCCGAGAGGCAAAGTTACAAAGCGGCGCGAGGCGAGTAAAATAATTGCATTTTATGTTGACCGTTATGTATATATATGGTAGGAAGGAAGGCTCAAAACCCTATCACGAAGGAGGAAAAGAATGAGAAAAAAACGTGACGTCTTTGCTGTTACGACCACCGCAAACTGGAAGTGACGTAGGTTTAAATTAAGGCTAGACAATCTAAAAGAGGGGATGACTTTAGAAAATATCGGCGAAAAAGCGTCCCCTCCCTATAGAAAAGTGTCCAGTTGAGTGTGAAGAAATTAATGTTTTTAGCCAATTTTTCAGTATTTGTCGTTTGAAGGGTCGAGCTTCAAAATAATACTGATCTTGTGGAAATCAGCCGCCTCTGTCGAAAGTTTTAGGCGGACATGCAAACATACATACATAGATTTATATATTGATAGCTCAAATTTTCGGCCCAAACCGATTAGAAAGCTTGCCTTATCTCTGAATACCCTTTATGTAAAATTTCAAATGTTTAGACCAGAAATTGTCAGAGTAATTTGGTAGAGACCGCAGAGGTCAATTTTTTTTAATTTGACCCCTATTATGACCCTTAAAATTTATTGTTTTAGGCTCAAATCAAGTTATTAAGTTAGATCCATGTCCAACAAATCTAAAATTTCAAGTGTTTAGACCCAAAATTGGCGGAGGAGTTTAGTAGAGGTCTCAAATATCAAATCGTTGAACTTTGACCCCTTACAACAAAATTACTGGCCGAAAATGCATTACAAAGTTTTCCCAAATCTCAGTACACTGTATATCAAATTTCGAGTACGTAGACTGAAAATTGACAGAGTTATTGCATAGGGAAATGTACACAGACAGACAGACACTTTGACATATATATATATATATATTAATGTTGGGACGATCAATCGGAATCAGAATTCGGAATCGGAAAAATCGACAAATTTGGGAGTATAGGAATTGGTATCAGAATCGAAAAAATTGGTTCCTATTTTCTAATGCCAAAAAGATTCTTTTAATTGTCTTTTTTTATTTGATTTTCTCTAAAGCAAATTCTTTTATCATTGTAGCATTATAATAGCACCTATTATAATAAGGACAAATTAAAACAAAAACAAAAAAAAGAATGACAAACTGAAAAATAACAAAACCCTTTTTGCTGCTGAAGAGGCAGACTTATCACAAAATAACCGCCGCAAACCACCACCGCTAAAAATCCAAAACTGCCGCTTCTGGCCCTTCATGCCCACCCCCACTTTTTTGTATACTCTTGTTTATAATTTGTCTGTCATTTTGCCATGCTAACACTTCACTATTATTGAACTGTTTTTCTACTGCTCTCAGTACTCCTCTTTTATTTTATTTATTTACTTTTTTATCTGTGAATAATAATTATGATATAATAAAATAATGAATATGTATTTATTTTAAAATACCAGTAAAGCTAAAATCTATACATCATCCGCAACAGGTGTCATTTTACGTTTAGGAAAATACATGTGTTTTTTTTTTTACGAAAATCGGGGAAAATAACAACTTTATAGTTAAATATTTAGAAATTTATAAAGAATCGGAATTGGAATCGCTAGGTGTATTGTTATCAGGGATTTAGTACAGAATCGGTAATTGTATCGAAATCGGGAAAAAATATTGGAACCATCCCATCACTAATATATATATATATATATATATATATATATATATATATATATATATATATATATATATATATATATTAGTGGTTTGGTAAGGTAACAGGGGAGACAACCAAATTAAAAAAAGCCTTAAGCAAAACGATACTATAATATTAAATAAAAATCTTTGCCACGTCGCTAGTTGGAAACAACATCACAACCCACAACAACAACAACAACAACAACAATAATAATAATAATAATAATAATAATAATGATAATAAAAAGAAAATATTCTCATACATGAACAAAGAAAGAATATCGTAGCCACAATGTATAACAAAAATACGTGAAATTAAGCCCAACTAGCCCTCCTTTCACATTAATACAAGTAAAAAAATGGAAAATATTAACATAAACAACAAAAAATATATTTATAACAAATCACAAAGAAAGAAAAAAAGGTAAAAGAAACAAAGTTAGATACAGTTATCTCCCTTAAAACATAAGTTACCTGGATTTTTACTGCGATACCATATAAAAAAATCTTAGCTGCGTCGCTAGTTTTTAATAATAATAATAATAATAATAATAATAATAATAATAATAATAATAATAAAAAAAGTATATATTTATATACATAAACAAAGAAAGAATATTATAGCAACAAATTAAGCCCAGTTGCCCCCTTATACACCAAGAAAATTAAAAATAGATAATAAAACATAAACAACACAAATATATTTATAACAAGTTAGTAAAAAAAAAATAATTAACAAGATAAAATAAAGTTAAACACAGTTATCTCGCTTACACTATAAGTTACGCGGATTTGTACTGTGGTACTACAATAAAAAAAAGAAAATATGTTTGCTACGCCGCTAGTTGGAAAGAACAACAACAACAACAACAACAACAACAACAACAACAACAACAGCAACAACAACAACAACAACAACAACAACGATAATAATAATAATAATAATAATAATAATAATAATAATAATAATATGAAGAAGAAACAAATAAATAAACAAAATGCATTAAGATAATGGGATAACAAATTTCACCATAAGAATATCTCCTAATAGAAAAATAAACAAATAATAATAATAATAATAACAACAACAACAACAAATTAAACAAGATTAAAAAATATATAACCAATAAATGTTTATAACAAAAAAAGAAAATAAATAAATAGAATAAGATTATCCCCCAGCTACCTACGTTTTCAACTAGTACCATCTTACTGCGGTCCTAACCTCTATCTGCAGTCCTGTTCTCTTCTGCCATCTTGAATATACTTTTGTTTTCTTTTTGAAAAGAGGAGGAATTTTTCTCGAAATTAATCAAAGTTTTTACCACCAGTGGACTTTATATACACTGGACATACCAACAACTTGGTTGCAAATTAATTATATAACGAGGTGAGGAATGATAGATGAATAAACAGTTAGACATTTCTCTACTTGAACATAACCGTCTATTTGTTTGTTTTTCTTTTCTTTACTCTTATGATTCCGGTCCTTTCCGCATTACTTTTGGCTTTTAAAACTTCCATGTATTCCGTTGCCAGCAATGATTCAAGCAAACTCCCATTTACTTATATATATATATATATATATATATATATATATATATATATATATATATATATATATATATATATATATATATATGCGCGCGTGTATGTGTGTCTGTGCGTGTGTGTTCAACTATGGGTAAAAACTCTTGTGAAAGTAATGGTGGCTTTCACTTAAAGCAAGATTCTTCTCTAAAAATAATAGAATTCTATACGTAATCAATATCGTAGCAATGTAAACAAATGTAAACAAAAGTCGTTTAAGTTTCGTTATATATTTCTTCCTCCTGTTAGTTCAGCGACTAGAGCATTGTACTATTGCTATCGATAAGGACCAATGTCCGTCGTTCGAATATCGGAATTGATTTGCACATTGTATCCAGCCAACCTGATGAGTCATGAACCTAAGAAACAGCTGTCTGTGGATGATTATATTATATATAGATTTTCAAAGTTAAACCTGAATAGGGTTTAAAAAGACAAATCAATCTTTGATTTCGTCTAGCCAATTTACATTTGTTATCGTTGTACCATGTTATTAGCAGTTAACTGCGCTATAATTTACTAGCTGGACACGTGACATTGCCTGGTCGTACAATACGCTTAAACATGATATTTTAATTTATGCAAATTACGTATGTATTATTATAGAATATATTCTCTGTTGATTATTAATATTGCGAGGAATAATTTGTCCAGTGACCTAATTCGCAATAAATAAATAAAGAATGCTAATGTCGTTTATCAACTTCCGTCTGTGTTTGTCTACAATATCATGTCAGCTGATATTTAGGCTTGACGATGAATACCCTGGTAAAGTCACTTCTGATTAATATTTAGTTTTAAAATACGCAAACGAAGAAATGATTTGCGGTGATTTTAAATGGTGTCTATTCTTTTATCGTAAATTTAACTCATTAATAAGAAAAGAAATAACTAAAATGGTGAGGTATACCCGTGTTTGAATAGGGGATCATTCTATAGTCGAATGCTCTACCATTGAACTATATGCTCTACCATTGAGCTATATCTCCACAAAACAAAAAAAAATCTGTATTTTTTTAAGAAGAAAAGATTTGCTGAGATTTAATTATTTCCCTTAATATTTAGTTTTAAAATATGCAAACGAAGAAATGGTTTGCGGTGATTTTAAATGGTATCTATTCTTTTATCGTAAATTTAACTCATTAATAAGAAAAGAAATAACTAAAATGGTGAGGTATACCCGTGTTTGAATAGGGGATCATTCTATAGTCGAATGCTCTACCATTGAACTATATGCTCTACCATTGAGCTATATCTCCACAAAACAAAAAAAAAATCTGTATTTTTTTAAGAAGAAAAGATTTGCTGAGATTTAATTATTTCCCTTAATATTTAGTTTTAAAATATGCAAACGAAGAAATGGTTTGCGGTGATTTTAAATGGTATCTATTCTTTTATCGTAAATTTAACTCATTAATAAGAAAAGAAATAACTAAAATGGTGAGGTATACCCGTGCTTGAATAGGGGATCATTCTATAGTCGAATGCTCTACCATTGAACTATATGTTCTACCATTGAGCTATATCTCCACAAAACAAAAAAAAATCTGTATTTTTTTAAGAAGAAAAGATTTGCTGAGATTTAATTATTTCCCTTAATTTTTAGTTTTAAAATATGCAAACGAAGAAATTGTTTGCGGTGATTTTAAATGGTATCTATTCTTTTATCGTAAATTTAACTCATTAATAAGAAAAGAAATAACTAAAATGGTGAGGTATACCCGTGCTTGAATAAGGGATCATTCTATAGTCGAATGCTCTACCATTGAGCTATATGCTCTACCATTGAGCTATATCTCCACAAAACAAAAAATAATCTGTATTTTTTTAAGAAGAAAAGATTTGCTGAGATTTAATTATTTCCCTTAATATTTAGTTTTAAAATATGCAAACGAAGAAATGGTTTGCGGTGATTTTAAATGGTATCTATTCTTTTATCGTAAATTTAACTCATTAATAAGAAAAGAAATAACTAAAATGGTGAGGTATACCCGTGCTTGAATAAGGGATCATTCTATAGTCGAATGCTCTACCATTGAGCTATATGCTCTACCATTGAGCTATATCTCCACAAAACAAAAAATAATCTGTATTTTTTTAAGAAGAAAAGATTTGCTGAGATTTAATTATTTCCCTTAATATTTAGTTTTAAAATATGCAAACGAAGAAATGGTTTGCGGTGATTTTAAATGGTATCTATTCTTTTATCGTAAATTTAACTCATTAATAAGATAAGAAATAACTAAAATGGTGAGGTATACCCGTGCTTGAATAGGGGATCATTCTATAGTCGAATGCTCTACCATTGAACTATATGCTCTACCATTGAGCTATATCTCCACAAAACAAAAAAAAATCTGTATTTTTTTAAGAAGAAAAGATTTGCTGAGATTTAATTATTTCCCTTAATATTTAGTTTTAAAATATGCAAACGAAGAAATGGTTTGCGGTGATTTTAAATGGTGTCTATTCTTTTATCGTAAATTTAACTCATTAATAAGAAAAGAAATAACTAAAATGGTGAGGTATACCCGTGTTTGAATAGGGGATCATTCTATAGTCGAATGCTCTACCATTGAACTATATGCTCTACCATTGAGCTATATCTCCACAAAACAAAAAAAAAAAAATCTGTATTTTTTTAAGAAGAAAAGATTTGCTGAGATTTAATTATTTCCCTTAATATTTAGTTTTAAAATATGCAAACGAAGAAATGGTTTGCGGTGATTTTAAATGGTGTCTATTCTTTTATCGTAAATTTAACTCATTAATAAGAAAAGAAATAACTAAAATGGTGAGGTATACCCGTGTTTGAATAGGGGATCATTCTATAGTCGAATGCTCTACCATTGAGCTATATGCTCTACCATTGAGCTATATCTCCACAAAACAAAAAAAAATCTGTATTTTTTTTTAAGAAGAAAAGATTTGCTGAGATTTTATTATTTCCCTTCTGCTGGTGCAACGTAACATATTGTTCTCTAAAAATTCTTCTCTTTGTATATCTATAAGAAAGAAAACTATTTTTAAGATCGGATATTTTCGATTTTCGATGTTTATCAGGTGAATTTCCGTACAAAACATATATAAGAACACTGCCAGACATAAATTAGCTTTGTATGAATTTTGCAAAAGATACACTCAGCCGTTTCGGGACGCATAAGGAAGGAACTCACACATACAGTGATTTTTATATAATAGTAATGATGTTAAAACATTAGCAATTAACATGGTTCGACTTTTTAATAATATGGAAACATACTTAAATGATCATTAACTCTGTGACAACAGCATATTCTTTTCATTCTTTTGACTATCGGGTATATATTCGACAGTTAGACCCGCTTAATCAACCGAGAATCACATCAGCCTATATAAAACATATCAACGGATATATATTCGAGAGTTAAAACAATGAAAAGAATATGCTGTTGTCACACCCCTAATTATCACCTCAGCGTAGGGGAATCATTGCTATTTTTCTTTTCAATAAGAATAAGCGTCCTTTTTTCTTTTTTTAAAAAACTTTTTAGTAACATTACAATTTGAGTACAATGGATGCCGATCAACTTCCGGTCGAAACGTGTGTGTGTGTTTGTGTGTGTGTGTGTGTGTGTGTGTGCGCGTGCGTGTGTGTGCGTGTATCAAAATGCTACTGTTCACCAGCATATTCGTTCAAACCGTCGGTTTTCTTTTTTTCTGATAGGGTAATTTAAATGTGTTTGTCAATCCTCTTGTTTCACGACACTAGATACTCGACAGACCACTTTGCGGCAATTTTCCCAACATCACTTTTCTTTTCCTCGAAAACAAACCACACAATTTCCTATCATAAATTCGAATCTAATTCATAAATGCGGCTGAACTTCTTATCACGGACAAGCAGAAAATCTGTCACAAAAGGTTCAGAGTGATTTCAATGCGAACAGTCCATTATACATAAAAGGTTAGAGCCACAGATATATGAGAATAATGGAGCGGTTAGGTGAGTGGTGAGGGGAGCGGTGCAAGGAGCGGCGAAGAGGAGCGGCGGAGGAGCGTAGTACAGTCTGGGGACGGAGATGTGATAATAATCTTAGATTGTTGTTAATTCCCCCACCCCGCGTTTAGTTTTTGTTTTTAGTTTTCTCTTATCGTTCTTATCAGGTTTTTTGCGGTGTTTCTAAAGCCCCCCCCCCGTCTATCTCTTATTTGCTACTGCAACGCCGTCGGTGGTTGGTTGATGGCCACCTTATTCTGCCCCCGGGGTCTTTTGCAGCGAAAACCGAGATGTGATCGTGATCGGACTTCATATAAGTGACTTACCCTTCTGTCAACCCGAACAGAAAACGCCGTCGACATGGCGAGCTAGTCAGCCCAATTCGTGAACAGAGGAAAAATAACGTCTTGGCATGCACCCCTCCTTTCACCTCAACTTTCTACATGACAATATTTTGCATTGGTCTGGTTTGGTTTATGTTTTACACAAACCAGCAGTCTTGGGATTGTTTAATGCCCCCAAATCAATAGATATCGATGTCTTGGGGACTTTTAACTACGTCCCGTAGTCAGGCCTAAATTTTTAAGCATTAGGTTGGGTTATGCGTTAGCGGTTATTGTGTTTTAAGGTGTGTAAACCTTTAGAATATTATAAATATTTGGAGTTGTTAAGCTTTAGTGTGTTATGCTTTAGAATGCTTTAAGCTTAAGGATGTGTTAAGCTTTATAGTGTGTTAAGCTTTAAGACGTCTCAAGCTTTAAGATGTGTTAAGTTTTAGAGTTTAGTAAACTTTAGTATGTATTAAGGTTGTGTTAAGGTTAAAAATGTGCTAAGCATTCGAGTGTGTTAAACATTTGGATGTGTTATGCTTTAAGGTGCATTACATTTTAAGATGTGTTAGGCTTTATGGTGCCTTACATTTTATGATGTGTTAGGCTTTAAGGTGCATTACATTTTAAGATGTGTTAGGTTTATGGTGCTTTACATTTGAAGATGTGTTAGGCTTTATGGTGCATTACATTTTAAGATGTGTTAGGCTTTATGGTTCATTACATTTTAAGATGTGTTAGGCTGTATGGTTCATTACATTTTAAGATGTATTAGGCTTTATGGTGCATTACATTTTAAGATGTGTTAGGCTTTATGGTGCATTACATTTTAAGATGTGTTAGGCTTTATGGTGCATTACATTTTAAGATGTGTTAGGCTTTATGGTTCATTACATTTTAAGATGTGTTAGGCTTTATGGTTCATTACATTTTAAGATGTGTTAGGCTTTAAGGTACTTTACATTTTAAGATGTGTTAGGCTTTAAGGTGCATTACATTTTAAGATGTGTTAGGCTTTATGGTCCATTATATTTTAAGATGTGTTAGGCTTTATTGTGCATTACATTTTAAGATGTCTTAGGCTTTATGGTCCATTACATTTTAAGATGTGTTAGGCTTTATGGTTCATTACATTTTTAGATGTGGGGAGCAGGGAGCAGTTTCGAGCCACCCTTTTTTACGATTGTTCCCATTCACAGAATATATAAAAGCAATAGTCTTTTAGAATTTAAGTCTCTGCTTATATTTTTCTTGCCGGATTCAAAAATTCAATGTAACCCTTGACAATTATTTCGCGCAGGAACGAACAGCTAGAAATAAACACATAATTGCTATGATTCTTCGCTCACACAGTTCATCAGAAGATTATCTCTGACCGAGCATTTAAGTACTTGCCTGGTGGTCCTGTCAGTAGGTTAAACAAAGAATGTCCTTACCTCTATATTTTTCTTTAATATTTTTGTAGTATATAAATATAATCGAAGAATATTATTAAATAGATTTTCAATAATAAATTCCCGATTCCGATAAAATTACCGAATCCACTCGTAAAATATGCTTAAATATGATGCATATTTGGTATTTATTCTATATTGATTATTATATTGTACCCAATATGTATTAGTGGTTTCCAAAGTTTTTTTTTTAAATATGAATTAGATGCCATGAGCTAGAATCGAAACCAAAACATATATCTTCCTAGTCTTTTCGTTACCATCCGAGCTAACAACAGATGGATATCAGAACTTTAAGAATTAACCGATTTACCATGTAAATATATATTTGCGCATGCATAGAAGGTAGATATTTAGTTGACTTACGCCTGCCGAATCCTATTTTTTTTAATGTTGACACTTTAGCAGCTATTTTTACCGGTTAAAAATCAAATCAATTTTTTATTAAATGTATTAAACAAATAAATAAATAAAATAAAGGTTTGCAGAGTGGTACAGTGCATCCCCAACATCAAATCAACACGCACCGAAAACATCGTTGTTTAGCACTTCATGCGTGAAACTTGTGCGTTCTTCTTCAATGTCAGGTTGACGTTTTTTTGAGACTCCTTAGTTGTTGGTAGTCAAACACTCTGGCCTTCAACGTGCCCCAACCAAGAGGTCAACCCATGTGAGGTCAGAGTAGGATGAGTTGTGATGAGGCAACCAACTGTTTTTGCATCTTCTCGAGATCACATTCTCTCCTGGGAAACGCAGAAGTTCTAGTGTAATATAAACAGAGATTTTGCTCCTAGTCAAAAGGCCAAGATGATATTTACTTCCATCCCACAACAGGAAGATGCGACACAAGGTCGGGAAAATGTGAAAAGACAAGCCAATCCCCCTCCTAAAGGATGTGCACTCTGGCCTCCCAAAAATAGCTCGGGCAGCTCCGTCAGCATTTCCCGCTAGGGGTGCTGCAGACAGTCAAAATACCAAATAAAACATTTTTTTCATTTCAACTTTCTATATCACAGTTTTTTGTTGTGAAATAATCAATTTATCATTTTTTTTTTTTTTTTTTTACAAATTAAAAGACATTTTTCTCCATTTTAGGGCTTCCTGTAGAATGTGTCTTTGTTGCGTTGGAGTTTTTATTTTCATTTTTAATATATATATATATATATATATATATATATATATATATATATATATATACACACCCTACTCCACCCTAAAGGAAAAGAAAAAAACATTAGCAGAAAGAGATAGCGACTACAGCGAGGTCAACGTCTCCCTGGACAAGCCAAATAAAAAAGCAATAAAAATTCAGCATACCAATGAATAATAAACACTTACAAGCCTCCACCCCTTGGAAAAACTTCAAATTAACTACGAAAATCGCCATTTTTTACACATTTGAAAATAATCTCTGACGAGGACGCATCACAGACCGTCTGAAACGCGCGTAAACGATTTCAATGACTTAAAAACATTATTACAATGATCCAAACATAATTCTCAATGAAAACCAAGACACGGAATAATAAAATAATGTTAAAAAATACACACTGTTGGTGACTACTCCCTTATTTAAATATACATCTTTCTTTCGTTGGAATTTATTAACCCATTTTATATATATATATATATATATATATATATATATATATATATATATATATATATATATTTGCTATTTCACTCTAAATAAGGCACAGTGTATGATCTGCTATTTGAGATATAATTTGCAAGGAGACTATGTAGAGAGTTGCGAAATAAGATGTCTGATCACATTACACTTGAACTTCTGCATGTCAGTACAGTAAGGGAAGCAGGAATCTGGAGGGGTTCCAAAGTAGTTCGAGGGAAGAAACTATTAGAGTATAGGGCTTTCTGGCAGACTTTATTTTTGCAATTTTCTTATTTTAGAGATGAGGCATCCTACTGAATGCCAGATATGCACCTGCTATCCGACAGAAATACCAACGGTCCCTTAAGTGCAATTACTTGAATTTTCCCTGTACCCGGATCACCGGGTATATTTGCCGGTCATTTTTAACCCACTGTCCCCGTGAGTCCTGAAATGATGGAGATCATTTTCAGTTTCCAGTTTCTTTTTATCTCACATATAAGACCTTGATATTGCTTATTACATTGTACCCAGTATATATTAGAAGTTTCAAAATTTTTTTTTATATGAATTAGGTACCATGAGCTAGAATCGAAACCAAAACATATAGCTTTCCAGTCTTTTCGTTAGCATCCGAGCTAACAACAGATGGATATCAGAACTTCAAGAATCAACCGACTTTACCATGAAATATATATTTGCGCATGCATAGAAGGTACACATTTAGTTGACTTAGGCCTGTTGAATTCTATTTTTTAATGCTGACACCTTAGCAGCTATTTTTACGGGCTAAAAACCAAATCGAATTTGTTCCACAGGCCCAAATTCTCGTATATATCAGGTTTCCAGCCTGTAGACCAAAAATTAACAGAGTAGTTTGGTAGAGACCGTTCTTTGCAGAAACAGACAAGATCACTTTTATAAATAGGTATTACGGTGACGAAACGGATATACTTAGTAGCTGTCTGACCTAATATTTTGACAAAAAAAAAACACCCTCTGTAAAAACATGACAAGATTTAACGTCTCTAAGGTTAAAAAGGATTTTTTTTTAAATTTTAATCAGCTAACACTTTTATTTATTTATTTTTATTTTTTTATTTTTATTTATTTATTTATTATTTTAATTTATTTACTTATTTATTTATTTTTTATTTATTTTTTTATTTATCTATTTATTTTTATTTATTTATTTTTGATTTATTTTTATTTATTTATTTATTTTTCATTTATTTATTCTTTTATTTATTTATCTTTATTTATGTATTTATTATTTTTTTTATATTTTTTAATTTATTTATTTTTTTTTTATTTATTTATTTATTTATTTATTTTTTTTTTTTTTATTTATTTATTTATTTATTTTTGTTATTTTTTCGCTTTACTTATTTTTGGTTTGAAATAGAAATTGGAAGTTAAATTGAATTATTACAGTAGTACCGCATTCTTCTTTTTTTTTTTTTTTCCTTCTTCTCAGTATAAATGAACTTTGATCGATGTCATTTAAGGTACTCCTTCGATAGAAAGTCTATAGTTGCGCGGGTGACGACGTTTATGCTATGGATGTGTTCTGCCCTGCTCCTTTGGTGATTGTCGCATGTGTAGGAAGTATTTGTTTTATCTGTGGAATTGTCCTTAAAGTCAATAACATCGGATAATTCCTGAACAGAAGAGGATCATCACAGAGAAAATCAGGGAAGTTCCATGAAAGGAAAGTGTCAGAGTTATTGACGAGTTTGCGCGTCCTGACCAAACCTGCTTATTGTTGAATGGCGATAAAGCAAAGAGTGTTGAATATTTATTATTTTATTTAGATAATTAAAATAGTTTACGTTACTCTTACTGGAATTGCAAGCAACTATTTTCTGGTTTAAACCACTTTACTCGTGCTCAATGGGTGACCTAGTATTTCAGAATTTCCCTAGTCTCTTTCTCTCTCTCTCTCTATCTCTCTCTCTCTCTCTCTCTCTCTCTCTCTCTCTATATATATATATATATATATATATATATATATATATATATACGTTTTATTTTTTATTACCGTATCTTTCTGTTAAGTTACATTATTGTTTCAGCTACTCGGCCGTTTTTTTTTTTTTTGCCGTCTGTAGCTTCCTCAGACTTCTGGAGTATATATATATGTGTGTATAAAGCCGAATGTGTGTGTGTGTGTAGGCTGTTTTTGAACCCAGTCAACGACGGGTACTTTTGCTAGTATATATATATATATATATATATATATATATATATATATATATATATATATATATATATATATATATATATAACGGATAGAATAAAAGTTTAAAATGCAAAAGTCAAGTGTCATGGTCTAGTTGTGCTCTAACAGAAACATTCATTTCGAACGTGCCCTTGTCATATCAAAGAACCTACTGTTGATTTTATATGTTGGTCCTTTCTGCTTGTGTGATAATACAATTCGTCAAATCCACTTGTGAGGCTGTATAAGGTGTTAACGTTGGTTAACTTTTATCGGATTTTTTTATTATCAATCATCGATACTTATCAGTGTGATACAAAGCCTATTCAAGAACATTGCCAGATTCATAAAGTGTGAAATTTCATAAAAATCGGTTCAACCGTTTCGGAGTTAATAGGGAATGAACTCACACACTCAGAGTTACTTTTATATAATGGATAGATAGATAGATAGATAGATAGATAGATAGATAGATATAACTATTCCATTTAATCACATAAATTAATGTACTAAGATATAATTTTATGCGTAAATTTTCAGTATTGACTTCAAGAGTGCTCGATGTATACGTAGAGCTAAGTAGTATGCTATGAAAATATAAATGTCAATTAAGCTACATAGAATATTCCGTGTTTTATTCTCGTGAGAATTCATCAGGCATAAGATATTTTGTGAGCTTAATTGCCATATATATTTTGCCTGATGAATTCTCACAAGAATGAAACGCGGAATATTCTGCGTAGCTTAATCGCCACAAGTTATGAAAATATATATGGCAATTAAGCTACGCAGAATATTCCGCTTTTCATGCTCGTGAGAATTCGTCAGGCTTATTCTGTGTAGCTTAATTGTCATATATACTTTCTAACTTACTACAAGATAGAGAGATAGATGAATTAAAGTGGACAAACAATAATATTAGTTGCGACCCAACGAGTCACAAGCACGTCTAGCATGCGTGAGCCTGAGTGTGTGTGTGTGTGTGTGTGTGTGTGTGTTTGTGTGTGTGTGTGTGTGTTTGTGTGTGTGTGCCTGTGTTTGTGTTTGTGTGTGTGTTTGTGTGTGTGTGTGTTTGTGCGTGTGTGTGTGCGCGCGCGTGTGTTTGTGTGTGTGTTTGTGTTTGTGTGTGTGTGTATGTGTGTTTGTGTGTGTGTGTTTGTGCGTGTGTGTGTGCGCGCGCGCGTGTGTTTGTGTGTGCGTGTGCGTGTGTGTGTGTATGTGTGTGAATGTTTTTTTTTTTCGTTTGTTTTTCGATACGTTATTATTCGAACATTATTGATATTTTTTATCTATCCTTTTAAGACAGTTAAAAAAAAAAAACTTAAAGTAAAAAGAAAAAGCCCTCTACGCAACAACACCGGTTACTGCACCTACAAAACGAGGTAACCAAGTATATGTCATTCCCAAGTGCTTGAACTCTTCCATAGTCCTTCATAGATAAAGTCCCGCATTGCCTTCCAAGAAATTGGGTATCACACGACACCCGTTCATATATATGGCGAGAAAGAAATTCAGAAGTTCGTTTCTTGATAAGCAACCATATCGTGTTTGAACTCGGGTAACTGTTGAAAGGTCATCAGGCTGATGTCCCCCGACATTTCTCGGCGTGTACCGTGAGTACCTGGAGCCAGAGTTCGTTATTAAAATGACTAATTGGGTCAGGTGCAACGCCAAAACTCCATGCATATTGGTATATTCAAGGAAACATGGGGCAGGGAGGAAATTCCAGAGGGCAGCAATTTGAGGAAAATGTAACAGAGTCACTGACGCTGGTAACGGCAGCAGCAGCAGCAACAACAACATAATACATATGCAAATGACCGATCCAGTTTGTGATGTGACGTCACAGCGAAGGGAAAGAAAAAACAGCAATTAAAACACACACATGGTCGGAGAAGCATGCAGACATGGCCGGAAAATAACAACGAGTACAGTAAAAAGACATGTCGATGCGAGAAATGCCCTGTTTAAAGCAAGAGGGAGTGCGTTGTTGGAAATACTACGAATAAATGCCTTAGTGGGGGGATGACCTTTTCTATTCCCTGCAAGCTCTTTCTCACAGAAGAGACGTTGCGAGCCTGTCTCTGCTTTATCGTTATTTTCAAGTGCTCGTATAAGCTCCAATCTATGGTCCCCCTGGTCTGACCTTCACGAAAAGCACTCGTCTAGCTGAAACCACTCTAAAAAATTTCCTCCACTCTTTATCTATGCCTAAACGTCGATTATATGAACAAAGTTTCTTTATTAGACCTGCACGCCTGTCCTGTGAAGCTCTGTTGCGTTTTTCTGCTTTCCAACTGACTACAGTCGTCTTCAAGTCCAATGTAAACAAGTTCTTAATGAGCCATCCCCTTAAGTAATTCAGTTTACCAAATTTCCTCTACTAACGATTACTACGATATTTTCGCATTGACTACTGTACACGTATTAACTCTTATCCTCGAGTGACCTCCGGGCCTTGATGGCTGGTGACTCTTGTGTAAAAAAATTAAAAAAAGGAAAACTGAAAAAAAACAAAACAAACGAGTCTTCTTTCTTTCCTTTTCCTTTCTTCTGTTATTGCGAAGGGGTGTACATGTTGACATGCAATGCTATAAAATAATCTATTAGAGTAGAAAGTCCTACGGCATCTAGTGACCTTCACAGTGGAAGATTTTGCCTTAAACAGAATCAAATAAAAAAGACAATTAAAAGAATCGTTTTTTGGCATAAAAAAAATTGGCACAATTTTATCCGATTCCTATATCGATTCCAATACCCCAAGAAGGTCCGATTTATCCGATCCCCGATTCCGACTCTGATTAATCATCCCAACATTAGCATAGGATACTGGCCGGTGTAAAATGTTTTCTAGCTTGGTAGAGGGAAACCATCTACTTTGAATCATACGTGACAGTATCTTCTATATATTTGTTCCGGTCAATATCTGTGAATGTTAGGTTGAGAAGTTTGAATGTTTGATTCTCAGGTAAGGTGCTATTAACGATGGCAATCGGTGCTTGGAAATGTTTCTTATAATTTTAATTGCAAGATCCAATGTTATCTGCTATAGTAACTTAAATTGATTCGCTCAAGCGTAAAGGTAATCTTCAGAAGGTCCAGGTGAAATAGTTTTAACGGATATAGTGGACTACGAAAAGTGGGTAGACCTCAAATGAACTGGAAACAGTTGGTGGCTAAAGACATGGGACAGGTGAAATTGACCAATCAAATCGATTGATAGAAAATTGTGGTGACAACGAATAGAGAAAAAAAAGAAAAAATCACCTGAAAATGAGAACCAGAAAAAAAGAAGAAAAGAATGAGCCATTCTTCTTCTTCTTCTTCCGTCTCTTCTTTTTCTTCTTCCTTTTTCTTCCTTTTTCTTTTTCCTTTTTCTTCTTTTTCTTCTTCCGTCTCTTCTTTTTCTTTTTCCTTCTTGTTCTTTTCTTCTCCCGTATCTTCTTCTTCTTCTTCTTCTTCTTCTTCTTCTTCTTCTTCCGTCTCTTCTTCCTTTTTCTTGTCCTTCTTCTTGTTCTTGTTCTTCTTCTTCTTCTTCTTCTTCTTCTTTTTCTACTTTCGTCTCTTCTTTTTCTTTTTCCTTTTTTCTACTTGTTCTTTTCTTCTCCCGTCTCTTCTTTTTCTTCTTCCTTCTTTCTTCTTCTTCTTCTTCTTCTTCTTCCTTTCTTCTTCTTCTTCTTCTTCTTCTTCTTCCGTCTCTGATTTTCTTTTTCCTTTTCTTCTTCTTCTTCTTCTTTTTCCTCTCCTTCTTCTTCTTCTTCTTCTTCTTCTTCTTCTTCTTCTCCCGTCTCTTCTTTTTCTTTTTCCTTTTTTTCTTGTTCTTTTGTTCTTCCGTCTTCTTCTGTCTTCTTCTTCTTCTTCTTCTTCTTCTTCTTCTTCTTCTTCTTCTTCTTCTTCTTCGTGCTTTCTTTATTAACATCCTTTTCCCCTCTTTATTCCTTCTCTCGACCTATTTGCTCTATCCCCTTACTTCATATAATCTCACTCTTATTATTTTACATTTATTATTTATGATTCATTTACGACTACATCCGGGGACATCTCATTAAACTTCCCCCATACAACAACAACAACAACAACAACAAATAGCAAACAAATTAATCAAATAAAAAACAGAGACCACAGCAAAAATAAATTGGAATTCAGTTAGAAAATCGAATGAAAAAAACTCGTTTTAATAATATATAATGAATTTTTTTTTATATTGAATAAATGTATTTCATTACGGTGACGAAACGGATAGTTAGTAGCTGTCTGACCTAATATTTTGACAAAAAAACCACCCTCTGTAAAGACATGAAAACCTTTAACGTCTTTATGATTAAAAGGACATTTTTTTTGTTTATTTTAAATCAGGTAACACTTTTATTTATTTATTTGTTTTTTATTTATTTATTTTTTATCTATCTATTTATTTATTATTTATTTATTTGTTTTTATTTATTTATTTTTTATTTTTATTTATTTATTTGTTTATTTATTTTTATTTATTTATTTTTTATTTATTTATTTATTTATTGTCATTCTTTCGCTTTAGTTTGCTTATTTTCGGTTTTAAATCCAGTCCCAGTCCAGCTCGGCCATAGCCGAGATTGAACTCACTACACTAGTTTGCAGTGTAATTCAAATCTTGTCGGTAGCTGAAAACTTGATGCTTCTCCAGAGTATTTTTTATAGTGACGTCATCACTAGACAGGGTGTCTTCCATGGTTTAAGAGAGTCCTATCTACCTTTGAGAGAAGGATAGACCGCGCCAGTTTCTCAACCTGATATTTTACCTCGCGGTACATACAGTGCCTCACCTTCCCAAATAGTCACCCATCTTCTATTGGCCAGGCTCAACGTTGCTTACCTTCGATGGTCTGGCGAGAACCGGTGTGCCAACGTGATTGTGCCGTATTGTTTATAAATAGAAACTGGAAAGCTAAATTGAATTATTACAGTATGTTTTTTTTTTTTCTTTCTTTTTCAGTTTGTAGTGTAGTTAATAGTCTTGTCAATAGCTGAATACTTGATGCTTCGCTGGGGCTAGCAAGGGTGTTTTTATCGTGATACCATCACTAGATGGGTTGCCTACCCCGGCTTAAGAGAGGCTCATCTATCCTCACTGAGAGAAGGATATTCCACGCCAGTTTCCTAGCACGGTATTTTACGTTTCTCTTTTACTCGCTCGCAACTGGTAAAGTTTCAAGACTCCAATGTTGAAATGAAAAAAAGAAAAAAAGACAGATCGGGAATACTGGAAGGGTGATGATGATGATGATGATGATGATGATGATGATGATGATGATGATTTCCTTCTTCTTCTTCTTCTTCTTCTTCTCAATATAAATATGAACTTTGATCGATGTCATTTAAGGTACTCTTTCGATAGAAAGTCTATAGTTGCGCGGGTGACGACGTTTATGCTATGGATGTGTTCTTTCCTGCTCTTTTATCATTGGAATCGGAATCGGCAATTGTATCGGAATCGATTATTTACAACAGAATCGAAATCGAAAAAATATCGGAATCGTTCCATCACTACTAAAAATACACTTCAGTCTCTGCTTGATTTGCTCACCAAGTTTCGGTCATAAATATCCAACAGTCTTTGATCTAATCACCGTTCAATAATAAGCGAATACACTTTGGTGATTGTCGCATGTGTAGGAAGTATGATCGTGAATGAGCTAAACACTAGCAACCTTATAAATTTGTTTTATCTGTGGAATTGTCCTTAAAGTCAATAACATCGGATAATTCCTGAACAGAAGAGGATCATCACATACAAAATCAGGGAAGTTCCATGAAAGGAAAATGTCAGAGTTATTGACGAGTTTGCGCGTCCTGTCCAAACCTGCTTATTGTTGAATGGCGATAAAGCAAAGAGTGTTGGATATTTATGACTAAACTTGTCAGACAAGTCAAGCATTGTTTCATGCTTTCGCAATCGTCAGTGCAGGGTAACAATTCCTGCCAATAATGAGGTTCGAACCCAGTGACAATGCCACCTTTTGCCCCATTTGTTGAGCTTTTCCTTAGGGGTCACTAAGCAATTGACATGAAGATGAAGGGAATTAAGAGCTATTAAACGCCGAACTCAGGTGATTACAATGACAATCTAGAGTGTTCGCACGAACGGAAGTCATGGGCATTACATAGACGCTAGTTGAATGCCTTAGTAATAATTCCGCAGAAATCCTTAAGTATTTCTTAAAGTGGCTTGATAATTATAATTAAATAATAATTATTTATACCTACAAACATTAGTGCTTCATACTAACGCAATCATCAGTATGCGTGTGTCACTTGAAAATGATAAGAACAAAAAAGAAATAAACCCACTCTTCTTCTTTTTCTTCTTTTTCTTCTTCGCGCTTTGTTTATTAATATCTTTTTCCCCTCTCTACTCCCCTTCCCGACCTATTTGCATTCCCTCTCACTTTATATAACGCCCTCTATAATCTCCCCCTTATATTATTATATCATTTACGATTATTATGTATTGATGGGTGGTATGATTAAGCAACTAATGAGTTGCTTAATCATATCACCCATCAATACAACGAAACCTGCGTAAGGCACATGAGAAACATATAGTCATTCGCTTAATTTGCAAACTAATGATAAAAATATCAACAAAATCATGTTTGAAGACAAATTCTGATTTTTGGTCATTGGAATGTAACTCGCTACTATATGTGCTCTGAAGTCTGAAATGGGTGTTTATTGACCTTTATCATTCAATTTTTAAGCAACTTATTTATTCTTGGAATGTTCTACATTTTTATCTTACATCTTCATATGTGGACTTCATGTGGAATATCCTTTTGACCTATATAATCTAATATATAAACGGCTACATGTCTGTCTGTTTGTCTGTCTCCATATTTTCAAACTCTATCTCCTCTGAAACTAAAAGTCGCAGAGCGGCGCTAGGGGCCTCAAATCATTGGATATTTTACAGGCCGTTCTTTCATGGGTTTTTAGCATGTTAAAATAATTTTGAAGGGGTCAAAAAAGGTCAAAAAGGGTTAAAATTGAAAAATTCGTTTAACATTTTGGTACTAGTGCACTTATTGATCCGTGCTGAAATAATAACGTTATTATTTATGGGGAGGGTGTTTTGTGCCTATTCTATACTTTAACCTTACAATTGAATAAAAAAAAAACATATAAAAAAACTTTAATTAAACTTGGAAATACGATTTAAAAAATAGCGCGGACCAGTAAGTGCATTGCATTAGCACCACATTTTTTACATTAATCTTAGTTTATTTTTAATTTTTAATTTTTAATCGGTTTATACGTGTGTGGCGTTGGCACAGTGGTGACATCATCAACTTTGAATGCTACAATTTCGATTCTAGCTGATGGTACCTAAATGCTTTTTTTTCTTACTTTTGAAATCACTCTATGATAAGATATACGAAATCTGGACAAATTAGAATAAAGCCGGGACCCCCCGGGACCCCCCCCCCGCCTTCGCTAAGTTTATATTATTTCTCCAAAAAATATGACATCTCTCACATTTTGAAGTTTTCAATCTATGTGCGAACAAGTAAAAGTATAGTCAGCCTATAATTTTTTTTTTGCTAACTGTATTCCTATGAGGATAAGGGCCATTCTTTGAAACTTCATGGAATAAGATTTTTTTTTTCAACCTGTATCCCTTGTGTCGAATTATAAATGCTGTAAATTCTAATTTACAAATTTAGTTTCATTCTTGTACCTATGCTCTATCTCGAATATTGAGCACTTCCATCTGGTTAGGATTGTCCTATAAAAATTAATCCTTAAGCTCCCCCTGTGGTTTGAGCTTTGTTACGTTATCCAGATATGTTCAACAAGGAATACCAACCCCTTTCTGCTAAAAACATACCAATCCCTTCGAAACAGTATTATATCCATAAATTTGTCCATTTTTACGACTGTTTTCAAAATTGAGCTAACCAGCAAAATAGATATTTATGATGCAATTCTCTATCTATATAAGAGCCAGGTACGTCCAAGGATGGA
>NC_136498.1:109262821-109297821 GCF_053919585.1 Euprymna scolopes | reverse complement strand
GTTAAATTAAATCTTTATGTTATGTTTTTTTTTCATTAAATTGTTAGGTGAAAGTGCGGAATAGTTAGAAAGACCCCCCTGATAAGAATGGCTTTCTAAATAATAACGTTATTTCAGCAGGGCGCGTACAACATCTACTCGTACTTCACGGGGAATGTGGACCCTGTGTAAACGCTGTTTTTATTTAATGATTGCTCCCTGTAAGCGCATGCACAAAAGGTTTTCTTTGGTTTATTTAATCAAGAAAACTTTTTTCAGATACGATTTGTAGCCAAAAAGGAAGGGAACATTATTTGAATATGTATGAAAAAATAATTTAACAACAAAAAAAAAATCTTTAGTGGAGAAAATAAAAAAATTAAAATGTAATAAAATAAAAACAAGCACGAAATAAACGTATGAATCAAATTTACCCCCCCCAAAAAAAAAAACGAAAAGAAAAAAAAATTCAAAAAAATAAATACACGCACGATTAAAAAAAATTCTGAGATATATACGAAGAAAGTTAAAGGGAAACGCTTTCAGGGAGCAATCATTGAATAAAAACACCGTTTACGCAGGGTCCACGTTCCCCGTGGGGTACTTATTTATTTATAAGATAAAACGCAAGAAAATATGTTAACTAAAATTTAATGTACTCTTTACTTTTAGTTCATATCAAAACTTTAATTAAAACTGATTAGTTAATGAATTTTTAAGATGAATTTGTGTTCGTTGTCTCAATAAACATAGGATTTTCTATTTCAGTCATGTAAATTATTTACAGTTGAAATATTATAAAAAAAAAACTTAAAGTTTTAAATATATTTCAAAGAAATAAATTACGCCCGGTGAATTCATCGATCGTTTTAGTTAAAAAAAAAACTGCTTCTAACTTTAAAATATTTGAAAATACACAATTAAAAGATTTATTTATTACTAGGGGGGGTACCCGGCGTTTTCCGGGTGTTTGCAGGTGTGTGTATGGGGGGGGATAAGTAATAACCCTGAAACGATGTTAAAAAATCGGAAAAACCAAAACAAACAAAAAAAACAGCGAAAAAAAAACGCTGTGTGTATAGGGGGGGGGAGTAAACTAAAGAATAAGCGAAGTAAAAAAAAAAAGATGTAAAAGAAAAAGAATAGTTTTGGTTGTGAAGCTAGATTGAACCCGGGAGCCTTGACGCGGAGGTGAAACAAACTCCAACCACTTAACCGTGTAGGCCAAGAGTAAGAGGAATTAATTATAGTGTTAAAATAAGGCTTATAAAGTGAGTGAAAGAGGTTTGATTGACAGATAGCCACTAAATGAGGTCATCGCGGGAGCGTTACGAGATGACGTAGCAATATTTTATTTTTTTGTTTTACTTCACATTAGCGTTTATTAAATTACGTATTTCGTTTCCTGTCTAGACATCTCTCTCTATCTGTCTGTCTGTCTGTCTGTCTGTCTGTCTGTCTCTCTCTCTGTTTGCGTTTGTCTCTCTCTCTATCTCTCTCTTTCTCTCTCTCACTTCGTCTTCCTTACTCTAAAGACTGTTACTAAAAAAGAAAATGGCGTCTGGCTGTCTTTTTTTTGTAAAAACTTCGATCGTTAATATTTTTTGTAAGCGTATTTTTTTTATTTCACATTTTTGGCTTGTTATTTTTCGTTTAACTATCGTATCTAACTATTTGTAATGTGCTAATAACTTCGGTAACGTTATCATAGCGTAGAAGTTAATAGTTTAGCTTGTGTGAGGGTTAAATTTTTTTTACCGATAACAACATGTTTTTTGCCATTAGAGCTTGCTGACGTCAAGATCACTTGACATGACTCAGCGGGTTTTAAATACAAGTTGACCCAAAATAAACGGCTCCGTATATACTTTATGTAGAAGAGTTGGCGCCCGTATTTTTTGGGGGGCAGTTATAAATCGATTTAAAAATATGTAATGTTTAACATTAAAATGTCACTTTTTGCCCCCCCCCCCTGCAGAAAATCGATCAGTTGACGCACTTCTGATGGTCTTTTTCGGCTAATTTTTCGATGTTTGTTGTCCGGAGGGTGGGGCTTTAATATGATACCAAGTTTGTGAATTTTTGTTCCGTTGGTCAAAAGTTTTTAGCAGACACACAAACATACATACATACATTTTCGCTTTTATATATATATATATAGATTAAAAGAACGGACTGAAAAATATTCTCATATAAAAAATGTTTTTTTTTTTTTTGCAGTTTAAAAAAATAATAAAATGAAATCTTTGATTTTCTTCAATAGACATGTAAGAAAATTTTAAAAACAAATTCACCTACTGTTATAATTTGTTAGATTAAAATTATCCAAATGATTATGCAATTATATAACATCTAAATGAAGAATTGTTCGTTCTCTTTAGAAAAAAAAAATACATTTAAAGGGACAACGAAAAATATTATTTTGACTATTAGCGTGGTCACGTGGTTGAACACAGGACACTTTAGGCACCGTACATCGACATGATGATCTGTTAATGACGTCACGCTGTCATGTTCAGTGTTCTGTACTTACTCTCGGTGGCCTCAGTTTGACTGTAATCTGATGTAAAACGTCGTTGGGGAAAATATTGGGGGTAGGGCAAATATCAACGGAACTAGCTGGGAGCTTCTCGACAATTATCTTTCCGAGTTTATGTAAAGACATAAATTTGGTAATGATACTTTTGTCTTTATCTTAAACCAAATATCGGAAAGCTACCCGGTTGGGTTGTCGAAGTTTCTTCCACATCCGCTGTCTCTTCTCACCCCACTTTAACATTGTCTGATGTGACCGTAGAAAAGTCGACTTAATTCTAAGGGAATATCCCGACTGTATTGATTTAATTTAATTTTTTAAAATCGATTCGTCAGTCCCACCCTACGTGAAAAAAAGTAATAACAAAAAGAAAAAAAATGCAAAAAATAATGCCTGAAAAATACATTAAATTTTTTTAAAAAAATCTAAAATGTATAGATAATTACTTCCACAGCCATACAACGTCGCAGCTCACAAGAGCCATGACAGACAACAAACTGGAAGTCCAAGACTCGAGTTTCGCCTTCTTTTGGGCTCATCAGTTAGACATATCCAAACTCGGGATTCGAAACCCGAGCCTCTTTCATGCGAGGCAAGCACTCTACCAACAGAGCAAACGCGCCACACACAAGAAGGTCTTATTAACTATCACAGATCAAGTAAACCGCAACGAAATCCGACAGTGAAATGAACCGCATCAACTGATTTCACAAGAAACTCTTGCAAAATTTAAATTAATAACTTCACGTATTCTCCCTTCAAGATTAAAAACTAAATTCATTTAACAGATCTGAAAAGAAAACAAAAGCATATATTTAATTACCACACATAAAGTAACATACACACACAAATTGAGAAACATATTACAGTATTTGAATAAATTATAGTTATTTTAGAATAGGGAGTTATTTTCGGATCATCGCGACCAGCTATAACCCAAGTTGATGTCTCACTAGGAATTTATACTCGCTAAGGATGTCATATATATATATATATATATATATATATATATATATATATATATATATATATATATATATATATTGAGTTGAGCATATTGAGAAGTGAAAAACACGAATTACCATCAGCATATAAGCGACGCTCTTTGTGTAAACAAATCGAGCGGAGGTATTTCGGACGATATCATAAACATCGTTAAACTCACTACTCGTTCAAGCAGCTGCCAATAGCGTAATGGTTAGGAGCCTTGACTGTCGTACAAACGGTCGGGTTTCAATCCTGGCTTGAGGTAGTTGCCTGTCTAGCCGCACTGATGAGCTGTGAAACAGCGAAACAGTACTGTATGTGGATGACTATAATGCTCCTCACCTTGAGTTGAGCATATTGAGAAGTGAAAAACACGAATTACCATTAGCATATAAGCGACGCTCTTTGTGTAAACAAATCGAGCGGAGGTATTTCGGACGATATCATAAACATCGTTAAACTCACTACTCGTTCAAGCAGCTGCCAATAGCGTAATGGTTAGGAGCCTTGACTGTCGTACAAACGGTCGGGTTTCAATCCTGGCTTGAGGTAGTTGCCTGTCTAGCCGCACTGATGAGCTGTGAAACAGCGAAACAGTACTGTATGTGGATGACTATAATGCTCCTCACCTTGAGTTGAGCATATTGAGAAGTGAAAAACACGAATTACCATTAGCATATAAGCGACGCTCTTTGTGTAAACAAATCGAGCGGAGGTATTTCGGACGATATCATAAACATCGTTAAACTCACTACTCGTTCAAGCAGCTGCCAATAGCGTAATGGTTAGGAGCCTTGACTGTCGTACAAACGGTCGGATTTCAATCCTGGCTTGAGGTAGTTGCCTGTCTAGCCGCACTGATGAGCTGTGAAACAGCGAAACAGTACTGTATGTGGATGACTATATATATATATATATATATATATATAATTTATACAATCAGAAAAAACAACACCTTTTTTTATTTTATTTTTTTATTGTGTACTACTAAAAAAAAAAAAAAAAAAAAAAGGTGTTGTTTTTTCTGGTTGTATAAATTATATTGCTCTGAATTCTCATCGAGCTAAACCAAGGTTAATATTGGTACAATCAATATAATACCATTTAAAAGGTATTAAAATTGATTGTTAAAAAAATCCACACACACACATATATATATATATATATATATATATATATATATATATATATATATATATATAGCTGAGTGCGTTAGAAGAAAAGAGTGATCTCAATTCTATGAGAGGAAACTTATCTGGACAATATAAAGCTCAACAAATATGATTGGAGCTTATATAGGAGAACAATAGGAATGGGAAATGAAGTCACAAAAACTATATATTGGTGAATATAGATTGGTTCATTCATTCAATAAATGGCATTTTGAAACCTAATGCTTCTCATCAGAAGAGTAGAGAAGATGCTAGGTAACATAGTGGGGATGTGGCGTATAGCGTGCAATTCATTAGGAACGAAATAGATCAATTAAAATTATATATGATGTTTAGAAGAGTTTTATCGAATTATATATATATATATATATATATATATATATATATATAAAGATATATATATTTAAAGATATATATATATATATAGAGAGAGAGAGAGAGAGAGCGAGAGAGAGAGAGAGAGAGAGAGAGAGCGAGAGAGAGAGACGACATGCAATTGATTATGGACAATTATCAGGGCATGTAGAGCTTTTGAATTTACCATCAGCCTAAAGAGAACATATGTTAAGTATTCCCCTTCTTTTTGAATGCCATATGTTGCACCAAACATCTTGGTCGATCGTATAGGTTAAAGGTTACGTACATTTTTGTGTACTTTGTGAGTACGCTGAGTAGAGGCTGTACGCTTGATGCTAAGATAAATCACAGAATGGTAAAAAACAGCTTTGCTTTTGGTAAAAACTAGAAGAAACGTGTAATTTGAGTTTGAGGAATTACATCAAATCAAACAGTATTTATGTAGCACGCGTTATTACCACTTCACTGTATGGGTCAGAGACTTAGACAACAGATAGAAGGCATCTCGGACTATTGGAAAAATTCCATTGAAGCTGTATTCGGAGAACACTTAGTATTATCTGAAAGGCTCGCACGCTTTAAACTGCAGTTATTGAACTGTCAAATAGCATTAATATAGAAATGAAAATAATTGAAAATCAGAGTCGCTAGATTGGGCACTTTGTCAGGATGGAAGACAAAAGGCTCTCTAAACAACTGTTCTAGGTTAGATAGATATAGACGGCACCATCACATTGATACACCGGTTCTCACCAGATCATCGAAGTTAAGCAACGTTGAGCCTGGCCAGTACCAGATGAGTGATAATTTGGGAAGGCAAGGTGCTGTATGCACCTTCTTTGGACGTGGGTTCAGCACCCTAACCCCGAAAAAAGAACTCGCTGCAAAAGCATCTACAAAGTTTTAGATGGCCCATGCCCTTGCAGGGTCTCAAGACTATGGGGGCAAGGAGATAGATAGAGGTAAAAGAACACTACAGAAACCAAGAAAAATGTTTAAGGTTGGTTGGTTTTGTTTTAAGGCATATCAACCCATTTCAGGTTATTTAATGCCGAATCCAGTGATTTTGAAGAACAATTTTTTAATCATATATATATATATATATATATATATATATATATATATATATATATATTTAAGTCGGTTTCTAGTTAATCCATACTTAGGACCCTAACAAACACTACCAGTCCGGGTCAGATTGGACCTGGGAGCAATGGCAATTAAAGGGCGACTACACACTCCCCAAAGCCCGCAAGCTGGCACCTCACCATCGGATATAGTTAAGGTCATATCCAGGACCAAATGCTTAAGGATACTTTGAAAAATAACTTGAAATTACTTAGAATTGATGTAAATAGCGGGTAAGTATAATCGAAAGATCGATCTCTATGGAGAAAAGCCATCAGAGAAAAATGTAAGAATTTTGAAAAGTGACGTGTAGATCTTGCTGCCTTAAAGTGTGTTCACAGAATGCGGGATGAAAATATAACAATGTTAAAGAATATCCAACAGGAAGTGAATCTAAAACCAAGCTTCTATCTTTGCATCGTCAATGTTCTGATCCCTATCTGGCATCAATTAAAATGAATGGCTCTCGTCTTGGGGAGGCCTCAAGTTTTGACAGGCTTCTGGGCTTGACCTTCACTCCTGATCTTAAATGGAATACGTACATCAAATCTGTTGCCAAGGCCGCTGGAAAAATGGTCAAATCCTTCTATCGATCCAGTAGATATCTCACTGCTGATGCAATTCTCTATCTATATAAGAGCTAGATACGTCCAAGGATGGAATACTGTTGCCACATATGGGCAGGAGCTGCTAGAAAAGACTTGTCCTGCCTTGATAGAGTTCAAAATAGACTTCGTGGCCTGGTGGGAGATGTCCTTTTCTCTTCGCTGCAACCTCTATCTCACAGAAGAGATATTGCGAGTTTGTCTCTGCTTTATCGTTATTTTCATGGAAAGTCTTCGACTGAGCTTCAATCTATGGTCCCCCTAGCCAAACTTTCACAAGAAACACTAGACTAGCTGAAAACATTATCAATAATTCTCCCCACTCTTTATCTGTGCCTAAGCCTAAACGTAGATTCCATGAACAAAGCTTCTTTCTTAGAACTTCACGCCTGTGAAACTGTCTTCCGTTTTCCTGCTTTCCAGCTGTCTATAATATGGTTGTCTTCAAGTCCAACGTGAACAAGTTTCTGATGAGCCGTTCCACTTAAGTTAACAAATTTACCGAACTTCCATAACTATCGATTACTATATTGTCCTTTTGACTACTCTACACTCTTTAACCCTTATCCTTGAGTGGCCTATCGGCCTTGATAAGTGGTGACGCCTATGTATATATATATATATATATATATATAGAGAGAGAGAGAGAGAGAGAGAGAGAGAGAAAGTAAAATTTGGTTAAATGTGTAGTTTAGCGGCGTAAATTGGTCTGACGCGTCGTTCTAGAATATATAAAATTAATATGCGAGCGTTATTGCAAGAAGGAAAGTTTCCATGTCACATTCATGTAACCATTCATGTAAGACGTCACCTGGGTTAAAAAGCCACCTACGTGCACAAAGCCGCTCAGCAGTTGACTGGATAAATGGCAACCTTCTATTAAGAAGCATATATATATATATATATATATATATATATATATATATATATATATATGTATGTATGTATGTATGTATGTATATATTCTTTATGCAAATGCAGGCATATCTTGCTGCGATGTGCAGACCGTTTCAATCATATTAGATATCATCAAGCAAGAAAAATTATATTGCAAAAATTAAAAGGGTTCCAGTTTTTGCCCATTGCCAAACATGGAAATTTCCCTTTCCTCTTAAATGCGAAAAATTTTGGAACCTTTTTAATTTTTGCACCTTAATTTTTCCTTGCCTGGTGATATCTTATACGATTGAAACGGTCTGCACATCGTAGCAAGATATGACTGTATTTACATAAAGAATAAAAAATATAATTTGCTCTCTTTGATTGAGCACTATCAACGACCGTTTTGGATATCTTCCTACCGGAACTATATATATATATATATATATATATATATATATATATATATATATATATATATATATATATATAAAAGTGAAAGTGTCTGTGTGTGTCTGTGTGTCTGTGTACATTTCCCTACGCAATAACTCTGTCAATTTTAAGCTTACAGATTCGAAATTTGATATGCAGGTGACTGAGATTTGGGAAAATCAATGTGATTGGTTTTCGGACAAAATTTGGCGATTAAGGGGTCAATATTCAACGATTTGTGATCTAAACACGTGTAATTTTAGATATAGATTTCTTGAACTGAGTTAATAACTTTATTTGAACTCTAAACAATAAATTTTAAGGGGTCATAATAGGGGTCAAATTAAAAAAAAAATTGACCTCTGCGGTCTCTTCCAAATTACTCAGACAATTTCTGGTCTAAATATTTGAAATTTTACATAAAGCGTATTCAGAGATAGAGCAAGCTTTTTTATCAGTTTGGATCGAGAATTTTTAGTTACCAATATATAAATGTATGTATGTATGTATGTATGTTTGCATGTCTGCCTTTTTTTTATCAGTTTGGATCGAAAATTTTTAGTAACCAATATGTATGTATGTATGTTTGCATGTCTGCCTTAAACTTTCAATAGAGGCGACGGATTTTACCAAGATCAGTATCGTTTTAAAGTTCGACCTTTCATACGACAAATATCGAAAAATTGGCTGAAAACATTAATATCTTCCCCTTCAACTAGGCACTTTTCTACAGAGGGGAGGGGTCACTTTTTTCGCCGATATTTTTGAAATTTATCCTCTCCTTTAGATTGTCTAGCCTTAATTTTAAAAAATGTCGCTTCCGGTTTGACAGTGGTCGTAACAGCGTAAACGTTAGGTTTTACTCCGTTTTTTTTCCTCCTTTGTGGATTGGACACGACAGAGTTATTCTTTTTTCGAATTTTTCTTGATATCTTTTCGATTCCTCGAACAGTCTTTTTTATTTCAATCGACATATTGTATAAAATGGCGCCCAAAAGTTGTCGTTCGGCCATATTTTACTCATGCGCTTTCTATCGGTTATTGTTCTCGTTTTCCCTTTCTTTTCCTTTGAGGCTTAGTGTATATGTAGTTCTTTTTATTGGTTAAAGGTGAGCGAAGGATGGTTAGGGATGGTTAGGTTTTTATTTTAATTTCAATTTTCTGATTTTATAGTTTATTTAGTTTCTTGTTAGTATATTTATTCCACTGTTAAATAAGATTCGGTCAAAAAGCGGCTGTAGTTTTTTTATAAGTATGGCTTCTAGACATTTTAGTTGCCGTGTGCAATTGTTAAGGGATCAAATATTTGTATTGTTAGTTAAGATATTTCTAATGTTGAACGACTGTAAGTTTTTATTATGGAATGTTAGGTGTTGTTTTATGGCGCTATTATCAGCTAAATGATAGGTTAGTAGTCGGGAGAGTGTTGTTGTGGTGTGGCCTATGTATGCGTGGTATGGGTTTTTATAGTGGATTTGGAGACATTCTTCAAATGGGGCAAATAAATTCATACACTACATTAGTTTGGTTTAGTGTGGTGTTAGTACTATTATTGTTTTTAATTATTAAATTAGAGGATTAGTTTGATCTTTTTGTCATAGTCGGTGGGTCTGATGTATCCTTTAATTAGGTTAGTTATTATTTTTTTATCTGTTTTGTAGTTAGTGTGCAGTTGGTTTTTATAGTATAGTTTAGTACGCACCAATAGAAAGCGCTTAACTAGAATATGGCCGAACTACAACTTTTGGGCGCCATTTTATACAATGTTAGAATTTTCAGAATGTGATAGATTATATATATATATATATATATATATATATATATATATATATATATATATATACAGGCGGCAAAAAGAAAGTCCGCATTTGTAATTTTTTCAAAAACTTCAAATTTAAGCTAAATTTTATGTAACTGTTTAAACAAATTATACCTCATTTGATCGGCCTTTTATTCTTCTATAATTTTACCTGTTCATTTTTTTTTAACTTTTAATTGAAATATTCTAGTGTTCACGTCAATTTAAAAAAAAAAAAAAAAAAAACTTCAAATTGAGGAGGCCAAAGGGAAGTCCGCACAATGGAAAAGTGTTATTTAAATGTAACTTTAGGACATTAATGCAACGCAAATATTACAGGAACACAATGAACTAGTTAATATTTAGTAGCATAGCGCTTCTGCAATTTGACGGCCTGCAATCATTTCGGAATTCCTTGAATTACACTGCAATATTACTCTGGGGAAAGGACATCCCACTTTTCTTTAATTTTTGTCCAAAGTTCTTCCAGATTTGAAATTTTATCATTGCATAGCTGTTGCTTGATGTAATGCCATACGTTTTTGATATGATTGAAGTCTGAAGGTCGTGTAGGTCAATCCAAACACGGAATATCATGCTCTTCCAGGAACCTCTTGACGTTGCCAGCTGTGTGAATGGGAGCATTATCCTGCATGAAGATGGTATTATCATAGTCAACATATTAATGTACTTGGTCGAATTAATTCAACCTTGCAAGCGAACTATAGGCCCTGGACCATTGGTACTAATAATGCCCCACGCCAAAACTGAACCTCCACCACCTTACAGCGCTGAAACTGAGCACCTAGGATCAAATTCTTAGTCTTTCCACCGACGGACGCACTGCCTACCATCACTGCCTAGCCTATTGAACTTGCTTTCGTCCCTAAAAAGCACTTTTGATCAATATGAAGAGTTATGATCTTCATTGCATCTGACGAAGTCCAGACGGCGCTTTCTGTTCTTTACAGAAATCATTGGCTTGAGTCTTGTAACATATTTTCGCAAATTAAATTCATTTAATCTGTTCTTGACAGCAGAAAGAGGGCACTTTTTAACAAGATTGCACTATTGTTGGATTTAGGGGCATCATGAACACTGCCGGTGTTTTGGTGCTTTTGCACAGTCTTTCGTACCGTTTTCTCATCACATTTCAATCTGCAGCCGATTTCTCGATTGGATGAACCAGAAAGGTGGAGATTAATGAGCTCCTGGCGATCACTAAGAGAAAGTCGTGGCATATGGAATAAATGTTACGTTGTATAACCTGGAACAACAACAATTACGATTAGAGATGCTTTGTTTCCTGTTAGTGGATATTTTAAACTAATTTAGGGGCGATAATTTAAGCTGGTTTTAAGTGAATTTGTTGCTGCGGACTTTCTATTTGCCTCCTCAATTTGAAGTTATTTTTTTTTTAAATCGACGTGAACCCTAGAGTATTTCAATTAAAAGTCACATATGAACAGGAAACTTATGGAGGAATAAAAGGCGAATCAAATGAGGTGTTTAAACAGTTACATTAAATTTAGCTTAAATTTGCAATTTTTTTAAAAATTACAAGTGCGGACTTTCTTTTTGTCGGCACTATATATATATATATATATATATATATATAAGCGTATACAAAAGTAGGTATCTTATTGGGCTTTTAGATCATGTGTCAATAACGTAGCATGCGTTTAAAATGATATTTCATTCGAGGTGCATACCTTTTAAAACTAGCAGTACACATTTGTTGCACTTATATTTGTGCCAGTTGACACGGTTAAGATTCGGATTAAAAATTGTTATAAAAATAAATACAATTTAGGCGCGCAGTATGATTATGATTATGTTGGCGCGTGAAAATTCCGGCGTGGCCTTATATATTAAATCGACTCAAAACGAGCGGACGTAGTACAGAGCACCCACGTGATGTTTCCGTCAAATGGGATTTCTCCAAGGACATTTTTCTAAACTTTTCTTTTTAAGCTCATTGGGAGCCAGTCCAAATAGTATTTAAGCACACACAAACATCAAATCTCTCTCTCAACTGCATTCTCATTCGGACGTTCAACGCGTGTTACTATCACTCTTCCATTTTCAACGCTCCGCGCGATTCATACAATTTCACAGGCGAACATTACCTATTGCCTCTCTTATCATGTTTTAACATATGAACAGTTCAACAAAAAAAAAAAGACATTCTCCTTTTCTTTTTTTTTTTATATACGAACACTTAAAAAGGACTTCTGAACTCATTATAAAGAGAATTATATTTTATTTGTTAATGGTTGGTTTCTGTGAATAAACCTCCGTTTGTTTTGCATGTAAGTCTTCTTTTTATTTTTATTTATTTGTGGAGGAAGTTAGTTCCTAAAAAGGCCTGACGACCCCCACATATTTCAGCATATCTAATGGGGATGAACTCGCCTCCATAACTGTACCGACATTGCTTATGTAGTCTTTTTGGGTTGTTTGCTGCAAAGGGCATTTAGGTTGTCCAGTCGCTGTGCATTGTGGGACTTTTTCATGGCTATTCGAAATTTCACAGGCATCCGTTTTAGCCTAACAATTAGTTTTTTTTTCTTTTTTTTTTTAATAAGTTTAGTTTTGGAGGGGATTAAGAACATAATAGTTAAAATATACATATGAGAAACACAATGGGGGATAGTGGCGGGTAGTAAATGAAAAAAAAAATAGCTGAATAAAACAAAAAATAGGGATTTATGAAAGAGAAATAGACAGAGAACGTGTGAGGGAGAGGAGGGGAAGATTTCGGTGAGAATTGATATTTACCGACGTAGACAGCAATCGTTCAACAAGTGTTTTGCTCTTTTGTCTACTACACAACCCGCTCCCAGTCCTGCACCAACGGCTGTCCCTCCCCTTCCCCCCTCCCACATACACAAGGAGGTCAATTTCATGTCTTCCTCACTCACCCCAACATATATCCGCCATTTTTTTTTCCTAATCAAAGTGTATCTATTTTGGCACTAATTTCTAATCAACAGTACGAACGCACTTAAGAGTTGCTTTGTAAACATGACTGGCCACTCGTACGACCAACCACAATCAGAACGAAAACAATAATGCATAAGTTTCCTCCCAAAACTAAACGCAGTCATTTAGAGAATCCGCTTTAAAGAGGAGGGTAACGAGGGAGCTGAAGTATATACCAGAAGAAAATTTTCAGTGCTGTACTGCTGTATAATAACATAGATTTTTTTTTTTTTTTTTACAAGGTAGTCACCACTTATCAAGGCCCGGAAGCCATTCGGGGATAAGGGTTATTGCGTGTACAGTAATCAATAGGATAATATCGTAGTAATCATTAGTATTGGAGATTTGATAAAGTGTCTTACTTAAGGGGGTGGTTCATCAGGAATTTGTTTATGTTGGACTTGAAGACATCCAGGTTGTAGTCAGGTGGGCAACAGCGTGCACTTCTAAGAAAGAAGCTTTGTTCATGGATCTACGTTTTGATTTAGGCACAGATAAAGAGTGGGGAAAATTTTTGACAATGGTTTCAGCTAGACGGGTGTTTATCGAGAAAGATTGGCGAGGGGGAACCAGATACTTATATATATATATATATATATATATATATATATATATATATATATATATATATATATATATATATATATATGGCGATTAAGCTACACTGAATATTCCGCGTTTCATCCACTCTAGGGCTCTTCAGGCTTATGCGCGAATTCTGTGGTTGTTTATCGTTTTTATATGCTCCTCTTCTATTTATAAAAACGATAAACAACCACAGAATTTGCGCATAAGCCTGAAGAGTCCTAGAGTGGATGAAACGTCGAATATTCAGTGTAGCTTAATCGCCATATATATTTTATAAATTACTAACTAGCTCTACCTACGTATTGAGCACTTTTGAAGTAAATACTTAAAGTTTACGCATAAATCTATACTTTCGTATATTAATTTTATGTGACTAAATTAAGTAGTAATATATATATATATATATATATATATATATATATATATATATATATATATATATATATATAAAAGTGAATGTGTCTGTGTGTATTGCTATGTGTATGGCTGTGTGTCTGTGTACGTTTCCTACGCAATAACTCTGTCAATAACTCTGTCAATTTAAAGTCTGCAGACTCGAAATTTGATATACAGGGTACTGAGATTTGGGAAAATCTAAATCTTTGTAATCCGTTTTCGGCCAGAAATTTGGCTGTTAAGGGGTCAACGATTTGACCTTTGAGAACTCTATCAAACTTCTCCGCCAACTTTGGGTCTAAACACTTGAAATTTTAGATATAGATTTCTTGGACATGGATCTAACTTATTAAATAGATTTGAGCCCAAAACAATAAATGTTAAGGGGTCAAAATAGGGGTCAAAGTTAAAAAAATTTTTACCTCTGCGGTATCTACCAAATTACTCAGACAATTTCTGGTCTAAACATTTGAAATTTTACATAGAGGGTATTCAGAGATAGGGCAAGCTTTTTAATCGGTTTTGGTCGAAAATTTAGCTTCTGAGAGGTCAAAGTTCAAAGGATTTGATCTTTGGGTACTAAGATATGGAAAAGTCTTTATAATCGGTTTCCGGACAGAAATTTGGCTGTTAAGGAGTCAAAGTTCAACGATTTGACCTTTGAGAACTCTACTAAACTCCTCCGCCAATTTTTGGTCTAAACACTTGAAATTTTAGATATCGGCTCCTTGGACATGGTTCTAACTTAATAACTTGATTTAAACCCCAAAAAATAAATGTTAAGGGATGATGATAGAGGTCAAAGTTAAAAAAAAATTTACTGTTTTTTTTTTTTGTGTTTTTTGTTTTTTTGCTCGACATACATCTCCAAACACCCGGGCAACGCCGGGCTGAAATGCTAGTATATATATATATATATATATATATATATATATATATATATATATATATATTACCTCTAGGGGTTGAGAACCTCTCATCTAATCAATGACGGTTGCCCTTTAAGCCTAGTTCACGAGTGTCTCTTTTGGGGAAGCTGTATTCTCCCCACTAAAAATCGTCTCCCTGTCAAAATTGAAAAGGAATATTAATATATATATTTTTTTTAATTATCGTTACAAAGCACACTTGTTGCTTTTTTTTTAAAATTTTCTTTTTGGTAGTCTTGTGCCACCGAGTCAGCGTCCATTTCATTTTATTTCCCCTCGGTATTGATCTTCACCAGCTGCTACCAATTAATCACACGACCCTGTGATGTTTTCTCGGCTATTTCAGTTCGAATTTATCGAGTTTCTTCTCGATGTTGACTCCATTGTCGACAAGAGAGATCACGCAATACACAGTCACACGTTAGTTTATAACACCTCCAGCTATATCGGCTACATAACATCTGCAATGGAGCAAGGCCAATATTAGAAATAGAAATGAATAAATGTTGCGCGAACCCCAAGGTTAGTTCATCTTAACTCACATGGTCACGCAACATGAATGCTTACTTGAGAGAACTTAAATGGCTACTGGAGAGAACTTAAATGCCTACCATTGAGAACTTGTATACCTACCGGAGAGAACTTGAATTCTTACTGGAGAGAACTTGAATGCCTACTGAAAAGAACTTCAATACCTACCAGTGAGAAAGCGAATACTTACCGGAGAGAATTTGAATGCCTACTGAAGAGAACTTAAATGCCTACCAGTGAAAACTTGAATGCCTACCGCAGAGAACTTAAATGCGCACTGGAGACAATTTGAATTCCTACTAGACAGAGGCATCTTTCACATGTAATATATTGCTGCTGGGCATTCGGTGGGCATTCAGCATGAACCATACTATTCTAGCCCTTTTGTTAAAACTGTATCGCCCCACCCTTACTAAAATAATAACTTTGATATATTGCCTGGACTGATTATTTCATTACAAACACACTAATCAATTAACTCGCATTTCATCATTTTTCATAATTCTTGGATATGTTACTAATTTCGACAATCATTTTTCATGATTTTGACCCACATTATCGTCTCCCTTACTAAAATAATAACTTTTTTTATATTGTTTCGGCTGATTATCTCATTACAAACACATCAATCAATTAATATTAATAACTTCTTAAATGCCTACTGGAGAGAATTTGAATACCTACCGGAGAGAACATGAATTCTTACTGGAGAGAACTTGAATGCCTACTGAAAAGAACTTCAATACCTACCAGTGAAAACTTGAATGCCTACCGGAGAGAACTTAAATGCGTACTGGAGACAATTTGAATTCCTACTAGACACTATCCTGGAGTGTCTAAGGTATCTCTGTACAGAGGTTTGTCAGGACACACTGGCATGGGGATATTTTTCCATACAAGTGAACCCTGACTAAATATTCAAAATAGCATAGTATCCGAAACCCAAATAAGGTTCCTTCGGTGTGGCTACTTTAAATTTTCTTACGCGAAGATTAGCGCATTTTTTAATATGATGTTGGCTATAGTAAATACATTAAACTGAATACTCAACCAGACTAGATTAATTCTTGTCCTGAAAACCAGTAAGATCAAGCGACTAAAAGAAAGATATACCATAATGTAGTTAACTGGTTAATAAGTTAAAGAAAAATTAATATTACTAACTTCTTGATAAACTCAACGTTTGATAGATAAAAGAGAACCGTAACAGAACATTCGATCATCTTTGTATCTCGTATAGAGATCATCATATAGAGATCATTGTATAGAGATCATCGTATAGAGATCATCGTATAGAGATCATCGTATAGAGATCATCGTATAGAGATCATTGTATAGAGATCATTGTATAGAGATCATCGTATAGAGATCATCATATAGAGATCATCGTATAGGGATCATTGTATAGGGATCATTGTATAGAGATCATTGTATAGAGATCATCGTAAAGAGATCATTGTATAGAGATCATCGTATAGAGATCATCGTATAGAGATCATCGTATAGAGATCATCGTATAGAGATCATTGTATAGAGATCATCGTATAGAGATAATCGTATAGGGATCATTGTATAGGGATCATCGTATAGAGATAATTGTATAGAGATCATCGTAAAGAGATCATTGTATAGAGATCATCGTATAGAGATCATTGTATAGAGATCATCGTATAGAGATCATTGTATAGAGATCATCGTATAGAGATCATTGTATAGAGATCATAGTATAGAGATCATTGTATAGAGATCATCGTATAGAGATCATCGTATAGAGATCATCGTATAGAGATAATCGTATAGGAATCGTCGTATAGAGATAATTGTATAGAGATCATCGTATAGAGATCATCGTATAGAGATAATCGTATAGAGATAATCGTATAGGGATCATTGTATAGAGATAATCGTATAGGGATCGTCGTATAGAGATCATTGTATAGAGATCATTGTATAGAGATCATCGTATAGAGATCATCGTATAGAGATAATCGTATAGGGATCATTGTATAGAGATCATCGTGTAGAGATCATCGTATAGAGATCATTGTATAGAGATCATCGTATAGAGATCATCGTATAGGGATCGTCGTATAGAGATCATTGTATAGAGATTATCGTATAGAGATCATCGTATAGAGATAATCGTATAGGGATCATTGTATAGTGATCATCGTATAGAGATAATCGTATAGGGATCGTCGTATAGAGATCATTGTATAGAGATAATCGTATAGAGATAATCGTATAGGGATCATTGTATAGAGATCATTGTATAGAGATCATCGTGTAGAGATAATCGTATAGATATCATTGTATAGGGATCATCGTACAGAGATAATCGTATAGGGATCATTGTATAGGGATCATCGTATAGAGATCATTGTATTGGGATCATTGTATAGAGATCATTGTATAGAGATCATCGTATAGAGATCATCGTATAGGGATCATTGTATAGAGATCATTGTATAGATATCATCGTATAGAGATCATCGTATAGAGATCATCATATAGGGATCATCGTATAGGGATCATTGTATAGAGATCATTGTATAGAAATCATCGTATAGGGATCATCGTATAGGGATCATTGTATAGAGATCATTGTATAGGGATCATCGTATAGAGATTATTGTATAGAGATCATCATATATAGATCATCGTATAGAGATCATCGTATAGGGATCATTGTATAGGGATCATCGTATAGAGATCATCGTATAGAGATCATCGTATAGGGATCATTGTATAGGGATCATTGTATAGGGATCATCGTATAGAGATCATCGTATAGGGATCATTGTATAGAGATCATCGTATAGAGATCATCGTATAGGGATCATCGTATAGAGATCATTGTATAGAGATCATCGTATGAAGATCATCGTATCGGGATCATCGTATAGAGATCATCGTATAGGGATCATTGTATAGAGATCATCGTATAGAGATCATCGTATAGGGATCATCGTATAGAGATCATTGTATAGAGATCATCGTATGAAGATCATCGTATCGGGATCATTGTATAGAGATCATCGTATAGAGATCATCATATAGGGATCATTGTATAGAGATCATCGTATAGAGATCATCGTATAGAGATCATCGTATAGAGATCATCATATAGGGATCATTGTATAGAGATCATCGTATAGAGATCATCGTATAGAGATCATCGTATAGGGATCATCGTATGGAGATCATTGTATAGAGATCATCGTATAGAGATCATTGTATAGAGATCATCGTAAAGAGATCATTGTATAGAGATCATCGTATAGAGATCATTGTATAGAGATCATCGTATAGAGATCATTGTATAGAGATCATCGTATAGAGATCATTGTATAGAGATCATAGTATAGAGATCATTGTATAGAGATCATCGTATAGAGATCATCGTATAGAGATCATCGTATAGAGATAATCGTATAGGGATCGTCGTATAGAGATAATTGTATAGAGATCATCGTATAGAGATCATCGTATAGAGATAATCGTATAGAGATAATCGTATAGGGATCATTGTATAGAGATCATTGTATAGAGATCATCGTATAGAGATCATTGTATAGAGATCATCGTATAGAGATCATCATATAGGGATCATTGTATAGGGATCATCGTATAGAGATCATTGTATAGAGATCATCGTAAAGAGATCATTGTATAGAGATCATCGTATAGAGATCATTGTATAGAGATCATCGTATAGAGATCATTGTATAGAGATCATTGTATAGAGATCATCGTATAGAGATCATCGTATAGAGATCATCATATAGGGATCATTGTATAGAGATCATCGTATAGAGATCATCGTATAGAGATCATCGTATAGAGATCATTGTATAGAGATCATCGTATAGAGATCATCGTATAGAGATCATCGTATAGGGATCATCGTATGGAGATCATTGTATAGAGATCATCGTATAGAGATCATTGTATAGAGATCATCGTAAAGAGATCATTGTATAGAGATCATCGTATAGAGATCATTGTATAGAGATCATCGTATAGAGATCATTGTATAGAGATCATCGTATAGAGATCATTGTATAGAGATCATAGTATAGAGATCATTGTATAGAGATCATCGTATAGAGATCATCGTATAGAGATCATCGTATAGAGATAATCGTATAGGGATCGTCGTATAGAGATAATTGTATAGAGATCATCGTATAGAGATCATCGTATAGAGATAATCGTATAGAGATAATCGTATAGGGATCATTGTATAGAGATCATTGTATAGAGATCATCGTATAGAGATCATTGTATAGAGATCATCGTATAGAGATCATCATATAGGGATCATTGTATAGGGATCATCGTATAGAGATCATTGTATAGAGATCATCGTAAAGAGATCATTGTATAGAGATCATCGTATAGAGATCATTGTATAGAGATCATCGTATAGAGATCATTGTATAGAGATCATTGTATAGAGATCATCGTATAGAGATCATCGTATAGAGATAATCGTATAGGAATCGTCGTATAGAGATCATTGTATAGAGATCATCGTATAGAGATCATCGTATAGAGATAATCGTATAGAGATAATCGTATAGGGATCATTGTATAGAGATAATCGTATAGAGATCATTGTATAGAGATCATTGTATAGAGATCATCGTATAGAGATCATCGTATAGAGATAATCGTATAGGGATCATTGTATAGAGATCATCGTGTAGAGATCATCGTATAGAGATCATTGTATAGAGATCATCGTATAGAGATCATCGTATAGGGATCGTCGTATAGAGATCATTGTATAGAGATCATCGTATAGAGATCATCGTATAGAGATAATCGTATAGGGATCATTGTATAGTGATCATCGTATAGAGATAATCGTATAGGGATCGTCGTATAGAGATCATTGTATAGAGATAATCGTATAGAGATAATCGTATAGGGATCATTGTATAGAGATCATTGTATAGAGATCATCGTGTAGAGATAATCGTATAGATATCATTGTATAGGGATCATCGTACAGAGATAATCGTATAGGGATCATTGTATAGGGATCATCGTATAGAGATCATTGTATAGGGATCATTGTATAGAGATCATTGTATAGAGATCATCGTATAGAGATCATCGTATAGGGATCATTGTATAGAGATCATTGTATAGATATCATCGTATAGAGATCATCGTATAGAGATCATCATATAGGGATCATCGTATAGGGATCATTGTATAGAGATCATTGTATAGAAATCATCGTATAGGGATCATCGTATAGGGATCATTGTATAGAGATCATTGTATAGGGATCATCGTATAGAGATCATCGTATAGAGATCATCATATAGGGATCATCGTATAGGGATCATTGTATAGAGATCATTGTATAGAAATCATCGTATAGGGATCATCGTATAGGGATCATCGTATAGAGATCATTGTATAGGGATCATCGTATAGAGATTATTGTATAGAGATCATCATATATAGATCATCGTATAGAGATCATCGTATAGGGATCATTGTATTGGGATCATCGTATAGAGATCATCGTATAGAGATCATCGTATAGGGATCATTGTATAGGGATCATTGTATAGGGATCATCGTATAGAGATCATCGTATAGGGATCATTGTATAGAGATCATCGTATAGAGATCATCGTATAGAGATCATCGTATAGGGATCATCGTATAGAGATCATTGTATAGAGATCATCGTATGAAGATCATCGTATAGGGATCATTGTATAGAGATCATCGTATAGAGATCATCATATAGGGATCATTGTATAGAGATCATCGTATAGAGATCATCGTATAGAGATCATCATATAGGGATCATTGTATAGAGATCATCGTATAGAGATCATCGTATAGAGATCATCGTATAGGGATCATCGTATGGAGATCATCGTATAGAGATCATTGTATAGGGATCATCGTATAGAGATCATCGTATAGGGATCATTGTATAGAGATCATTGTATAGAGATCATCGTATAGAGATCATCCTATAGGATTCATCGTTTGGAGATCATCGTATAGAGATCATTGTATAGAGATCATCATATAGAGATCATCGTATAGAGATCATCGTATAGGGATCATCGTATAGGGATCATCATATAGAGATCATCGTATAGAGATCATTGTATAGAGATCATTGTATAGAGATCATCGTATAGGGATCATCATATAGGGATCATCGTATAGAGATCATCATATAGAGATCATCGTATAGAGATCATTGTATAGAGATCATTGTATAGAGATCATCGTATAGAGATCATTGTATAGGGATCATTGTATAGAGATCATTATATAGAGATCATCGTATAGAGATCATCGTATAGAGATCATCGTATAGAGATCATCGTATAGAGATCATCATATAGAGATCATCGTATAGAGATCATCGTATAGAGATCATTGTATAGAGATCATCGTATAGAGATCATCATATAGGGATCATCGTATAGAGATCATCGTATAGAGATCATCGCATAGGGATCATTGTATAGGGATCATTGTATAGGGATCATTGTATAGGGATCATCGTATAGAGATCATTGTATAGAGATCATCGTATAGGGATCATCGCATAGAGATCATCGTATAGGGATCATCGTATAGAGATCAAGTGTTAACCCTTAGGAAGGGGGAGGGGGATTGATTTTTTAAAACTTTGCCCTAAGTAAAATGAAACAAACCAGAGTAAAACGTTAACGATACAAGACCAAATTTTTCATGGCCGAAATTTAAATTCTGTAAAAATGCAGGCCATTCGTTTTTGGGAGCTTCCTACTGACATCGAAATTTACGTGTTTTCCACAGCAATAAAATGTCGTATAAGTGCAACACTTATACGACATTTATACTATTATAATAAATCCGTATTGTTTGTTTGTTTATTCAAGAGATGTTGCGAGCCTGTCTCTGCTTTATCGTTATTTTCATAGCAAATGCTCTTCTGAGCTCCAATCTATGGTTCCCCCTCGCCAAACTTACACGAGTAACACTCGTCTAGCTGAAACCACTATCTATAATTTCCTCCGCTTTTTATCTGTGCCTAAACCTAAACGTAGATTCCATGGACTAAGTGTTTTTCTTAGAATTGCACTCCTGTGGAACTCTCTACCATTTGCCTGTTTTCCGGCTGACTACAATATGGTCGTCTTCAAGTCCAATGTAAACAAATTCTTGATGGGATGTTCCCCTTAAGTAATCCAATTTAACAAATTTACACTAACGATTACTACGACACTGTCCCATTGATCACGGTACACTTATTAAGCCTTATCCTCGAGTGGCCTCTGGCCTTGATAAGTGGTTACTTCTTTGTAAAATAAAAATTAAAACAATATTATATAGCAGATGACGTCATTGATGATATCATGGATGATGTAACGCATGACGTGATGTATGGGGCGGGGCAATTTTTTAGAATTTTTTTTTTTAATTCCCCTGGCAACGCCGGGCAGCCTGCTAGTAATAATAAAATGTTTAACATTTGTTATAACGTTAAACGAAGGGACGCGCATAGGAAGACCATTGCCTCCTCACCAAAACGTACTTGTACAGCCGTAGGTTATCGTAAGTGACCGATTAAGAAACACAATCATTTAATAAAGTTTGTACATACAGTTTGGTCTACATCCTTTCCATCTGTCGCTTTCCGTGTGCGTGGTTATTGATCTGTATTGTTGCATTGTCTAGTGGGCGTTTAACTAAAGACGATGCTTGGAAACACAAGGAAACTTGTTGGCGGTTTAAAGGTTTTATTGATGGAAATTCGTTCGTTCATAGGAGAGACAAGAAATTTTGCACAAACAATAGTCATGGTGAAAGTAAATTTTTGCTAGAACAGATTTTCCAGGATAACTCTGGTTGCTTCGTTAGGGTGTGGGGGGGGGCATTATAGAGGTAAAATTGCTCTTGGATTTTTAAATAAAATTTTGCACGAACATTAGTTATGGTGAAAGTAAATTTTTCACTTGAGTATGAGGGGGGATTGCTCGGCTTATTTTATTACTTTGCCTTGAAAATGGTCGACGAACGGACAGGTTTTGAGGAAATTTCTCATAGATTTATACGTTGTCAACGCGAGTGGTCTGGCTAGTTCTATTGCAGCGAACTGCCTCGAACTTTATGTCTTTTTTTTTACATGGGTGTCACCACTTATCAAGGCCCGAAGGCCACTCAGGGATAAGGGCTATTGCGTGTACAATGAGATGATATCAATGAGATAGTATTGTAGTAATCATTAGTATTGGGGGTTTTGATAGAGTGTCTTACTTAAGGGGGCGGTTTGTCAGGAGTTTGTTTATGTTGGACTTGAAGACGTCCAAGTTGTAGTCAGGTGGGAAACAGGCAAGCGGCAGAGAGTTCCACTGGCGTGAAGTTCTAAAAAAGAAGCTTTGCTTATGGAATCTACGTTTGGATTTAAGCACAGATAAAGAGTGGGGAAAATATTGACAGTAGTTTCAGCCAGACGGGTGTTTCTTGTGAAAGATTGGCGATGGGGGGGGGGCGAGGGATTGGAGCTCAGACGAGCACCTGCCATGGAAATAACGATAAAACAAAGACAGGCTCGCAACGTCTCTTCTGTGGGAGAGAGGTTGCAGGGAAGAGAAAAGGGGCATCCCCCACTAAACCACGAAGTCTATTTTGTACTCTGTCAAGGCAGGATAGGCTGTTTTTAGCAGCTCCTGCCCAGATGTGGCAGCAGTACTCCATTATTGGACGTACTTGGCTTTTATACAGATAGAGAATTGCATCAGTAGTGAGATATTTTCTGGAGCCGTAGAAGGATCCCACCATTTTCCCAGCGTCCCTGGCAACAGATTTGATGTACGTGTTCCATTTCAGGTCAGGAGTCTAACATGTAATGCAATCTCTATTACAGCTAACCCTGTATCTTTGTCGCCTTACTTGCGAAATGCACTGGGTTTATTTCCGCTTGCCGCCCTGACATGTACTTAATTACACTTTCTCGATATTCATACTAGTTAACAAAATCTCTACCCACCAGCGTAGGGCTATGACAAGAGAATATTCTTTTCGTTGATTTGACTCTCGAGTATATATCCGACATAGTTAAACAATTGAGAACCACATCCCCATATCTAAAAACATATAAGATATTAACGGATATATACCCGAGAGTCAAAATAATTAAAAGAATATTCTTTTGTCATAGCCTTCATAATAACATACTGTTGAAGGATGGAGAAAATGTGGTTTCAGGTCGGAAGGCGGGAAAATTAGCTTTCTCATCGAATAGGCACTTTGGTTGGGTACAAAAACTGCCGAGAATAGACCAGTTATTCCTCTGTAAGGGTGCTATTAAATGTATTTATTTCTTTTCCGACAATGAAGAATGTGACACAAGGGTAGGAAAGTGGGGACACTCTGGCCCTGCAAAAGATGCATGGACAGTCCTGTCGTCATTTAATAGAGGTGCCTCATGCGATTAGGAATAAACTAACACCTTCTCAAAGAGAGAAGATAAAGCCTGGGAGGGTGAACCGCTTAGAACTGCACAGCGAACTGCCTCGAACTCTATGTATAGCGCAGTATACAATCAACAGGGGGGGGGAGCCATTTTAGAAATGGCATAGACTCTGTTGATTTTGGTGCCGAAGGAAAAAAATCGCAGACATTGAAAACGGATGTGTGTTAGATTGACGTTTCGAACAAGCCTCACATTAGGATGCTAAGACGCGCACGATTAAAACTACTTTTTTTTTTACGAGGCTCACGAACTCGGCATTTCTCGATGAAGGTTGTTCTGTTCGTATCTTCGTAGATTACCGCCTTGTGTATTACGTAATTGTTGCCACACCTCCAAGGGCAATATGTCAGTAGATTCCTTCATTACGTCACAATATTCAAGGTCATTATATTTCATTTTGTGAAGGTCATACACTGTGTGTGTGTGTGTGTGTGTGTGTGTGTGTGTGTGTGTGTGTGTGTGTGTGTGTGTGTGTGTGTGTGACCGATGACGGCGGTACCTCCTAAACCTATTCCTCTCGTAAAATAGTGAAAGGGGAAATGTTTCGGCCTTTTTTCAGTTATGTCGAAAGTTTACGATAGAAAACAGCTCCACATTCCTGGCGAATATCGAATTTTTTACATTTTTTCTTTCTTTTTTTTTTTTCTTCCTTTTTTCTTTTTTTCTTTTGCTGTTATTGTTGTTGTTGTTGTTGTTGTTGTTGTTGTTGTTGCCGCTGCTGCAGGAATAACCAGTCCGTTTCTAATCGTCGAAGAAAAGGCAACTGCCGCAGAAGTTATCTACGGCGGTGCGGTGCGCCGGTGCGGTGCAGTAATACTACATTTCTGGAGATTTAGGAGTCTCGCGAGTTTCTCCAACAACGGACGATGACGAATACGGCGATACTTTCGAACAAAGGAAAAATAAACTGACTTGACAATCACGAACAATGAAAAAATTTTGGATCTAATAAGAAAAATAAATCCGCGTTCAGAATTCTGGTTACCTTAAAAACCAAAAATAAATAAAAATATGATGTACGTACCCTTGACGGAAAGAACATATCATATTCCAAAAATCACGTAAATTGATCAAGTAGTTGTATTTTGAAATCTATCTATACTCCTATAATTTGTGTGTGTGTGTGTGTGTGTGTGCGTGTGTGTGTGTATTGATATTCATATCAAAAACCCTTTTTTCTATTTATTTAGTTATTTATTTGCTTCTTCACTGAGCAAATTAGGCACGAGGCTGTTTTTTAATGTAGAGAGCGGTGGACCAGAAACTGATTGCTTCAAGGGTAATGGCCTTTCAGTGCAGCATCTGCAAAACAGATACTACACTTTGATCTTGGCCATGAAGGCTAGAAAAAAAAGCGAACCTTTTTTCTATATATTAGCATTTATTTGCTTTCCCACCAAAGCAAAGTGTGACACAAGGTCGTTTTTAATGTGGAGTTAAATTAGCTCCCCGAAAAAAAGGCACAAGGGGTATTTTGGTTGGGACCAAAAATAATAATTGTCTCAGTATAGAGGGTTTGCTCTCCATTGACCGAGACAATTTACCTTAAGTGTAACATCGGAACAGATACTACACTTTAAGATATTAAATTCTTTATTCAAGTTAAAATTACAATGTAAGTTCCAACTGAACAAAAAACTTAGGCACAAGGCGAACTCAAAAGGGGGGAGAGGGAATGGGGGTCGTTGGTCATCCTTGTCACTCCAGAACTAAACAAAGGTTTCTCTTAATTAATATCTTCTTTGCACGCCTGTGGAACTCTGTTCCGTCTGCCTGCTTCCCTCCAGACTACAACTTGGATGTCTTCAAGTCCAATGTTAACAAATTCCTAATGAACCGCCCCCTTAATTAAACACTTCATCAAATCTCCACACTAACGTAATGTACTTGCAATAACCCTTATCACTGAGTGGCTTCCGGGCCTTGATAAGTGGTGATCACTGTGTAAAAAAACAAAAAAAAAACAAAAACATAATACCGCATTCACCCTTTGGTACTGAGGGACGTCCTACTTAGAGCCCAATTTTTGGAAAGTTTGGCCAAGATCAAAGTGTAGTATCTGTTCTTCAGATGCTGCACTTCCATTTCTTGTTCTCTTTCAGTGCCGAATCAGTCCTTCACGACTGAGACAATTTTTTATTTTTGTACCTTTTCTCCACGGTAAAAAACGACCCTGGTGTCTAACTCTGTCCCGTGGGGAGGCATTGTAAATAGGTACTTAGAGCCCAATTGTTTAAAACATTAAAATACAAAAAATACAAGTCTTTTTTTCTATTTATTTAGTTATGTATTTGCTTTCTACGGAACAAATTAGTAACGCGGCTTTTTTTTACTGTGGAGAGTGAGAAGAGGGCGACCAGTTCCCCCAAGAAGGAACTAGATAGAGACAATTGGTATGAAAGGTTTCCCCTACATTGACCAAAACTGATTGCTCAAGAGCAAAGGTCTGATATGTGATGTCCCCGCCACATATTACTTTGATTCCAGTATCTACCGGAACAGATACTACACTTTGATAACAGAAAAAAAGGTCTTGGCCCGAAGACCAAAAAGAAAAAGGCAAACATTTTTTTCTGTTTATGGTATTTATTTGCTTCCCCACTGAGCAACTTAGTTACAAGGCCGTTTTTTTTTTTAATGTGGAGAGGGGGACCAGCTCCCCCCCTAAAGGGGGAGGGAGAGCTGGTAGTGCTGCCTCTTGGTATATAGGGTTGCCCCTACATGGACCAGAAACTAATTGGTTCAAGAGCAATGGTCTTTCAGTGAGCATTTGCAGAACAGATACTACACTTTGCGTTATTAAAGCTTTTGCCTAAATAAGGCAAAAATAAACATGAACAAAAAACTTAGGCACAAGGCCAACTCAAAACGGGGCGAAATTGGGGGTCGTTGGTCATCCTTGTCACTCCAGAACTAAACAAAATTTTCTCTCAGCTAGTATCTTCTTTCACCATAATACCGCATTCACAATTTCGTACGGAGGGGGGGGGGGCGTCCTACTCAGAGTCCAATTGTTTAAAATATTTTTTATTTATATACAACACTTTGATTCGAAGGCCAAGAAGAAAAAAGGCGGACCATTTTTCTGTTTATTTAAAAAGAAAATGCAACTTTGTTATATATGGATCATGGAATTGTATTCGCAAGCAAAAGATCTAGCTAATTTGCATATTCTTTTAAATTTTGAAATAACATTCTATTTCAAAATTGTGAGATTTTAGAAAGCGACTCTTAACATGGACGGGGGGGGGGCTACATAGGAAAAAAAAATTAAATTTGCTTTAAAATGATTTTCTTTATAAAGATTAAACTAATTGACCAATTTACGCGATCTTTTTGGAATATGATATTTTCTTTCCGCCACTGGTACGTACATTATTGTGATTTATTTTTTTTATTTTTTTTATTTTACTTACTTATTTATTTTTTCAATATAGGGAAAATTCTGACCAAGCACCGATAAATAAATAAAAAACTGGAGTTCAGAAAAAAAGATACCCAAAGAAAACGAGTAAAAGAAACTCAAATCTAATTAATAATAATAATAATAATAATAATAATAATAATAATAATAATAATAATAATAATAATAATAATAATAATGATATATATATATATATATATATATATATATATATATATATATATATATATATATATATATATACCCGTTCACATACACCTTTCACAATAAAGATAAAACGCAGAATTAGAATCGAGCAATTGCATCGACAACGCTCGATTCTATCTAACTATGGGTTCTATCTTTATCGTGAAAGGTGTATGTGAACCGGTATTTATATATCTATCTATAATCTATCTTAATGTTTATATATATATATATATATATATATATATATATATATATATATATATATAAAACGTGTGTCCGTCTATGACCATCTAGTGTTGTGATTGTCTAATCTAGAGTTCTTTGTGTGTGTATGTACATTTTAATAAAGTTCATGACGGGACAAGAATATACATATATATATGGCTGATAGTGCGATACTCTTTTTTTTTTTTTACTCTAAGAGGAAGCGACTAGTGGTAGATGCACCAGCTCAGATGTGGCAATAATACTGTTGCATTGTGGGAGCCCATATAGATGTTTGTATATACTTGTCACCATCATCTATATGACATTTGTATATAAGTATGTTTGACTATGACCGTCGTGCATTGTGGGCGTCTAAATTAACATTTCTTGTGTATGTACATTTAAATAAAGTTCATGACGGGATAAGAATACACATAAATACCTTTGCAACACAAAAGTGGAATAAAACTTATTTCGGGTTTCAACATCTGACAATCGGAAACATGGCTGCTTCATCTTTGGTTCATCTTTGGTTTCGCCTTGACGGAAAAGCTGCACTGGAAATTCTCCTTAAGAACCACAGGGTCTCGGTTTTTATTTTCAGCAACTTTTTATTTCAGGGTTTTCTCCTCCTTTTTGTAAACTTGCAACGCTGGTCCTAGATTCCTAGATTTGATAGGCGTTGATCCCCTCCCTCCCTCTCTCCAGCCATCGTGACCGGTCGACTCCTCAACGCTAACTTCTTCAAGCTCTGGAAAATAATTAATTTCCCCATGCATCTCAAAAAGACCAACTCCTCCTCTAAATGACGTCATTAGCATACGTCACTAAGGTAATCACCTGATGCTTTTACATGTCATTATTCTAAGTTGTAAACTGCATTTTTATGATAACATTTGTTTATGTTACACGCGTAAATTAATTTAAATAAATATTTATTCTAAATATTTTGATAATTGTAAAACATATTTAAGCCGACAAAACTTTTCTGCTTTAATAGCCATAATAATCGTCAATTAAGTTGTCAACTAAACTATGATAAAATTTTTAAGATTAAATTCCTTGTAACTTATTAAATGGGTACATTTTCAGATTAGGTCCACCTCAACAATTTTCTTTTAAACGACGACTTTTACATGTTTTCGACTATGCTGAATACGAAAATCGCATTGAAATTTTGCAGAAATCAGTAGTTATCGAAATATAAAAAGTTGTATTATGCGTTGTATTCTTTGGCGGCCATTTTTACGCGCGTGCGCGCGCCATAAACAAATCTACTCATCTATTACTGACATTGCACGCGCGTAAAAAAAGATGGCCGCCAAAAAAGTCGATGTATAATACAACTTTTTATACCTCGATAACTAATTATTTCTGCAACATTTCGATGCAATTTTCGTAGTCAGCATAGTCGAAAACCTTCAAAAGTTGTCATTTAAAAGAAAATACCACTAAATGTAAATACATATTCTTTTTTTTACACAGTGATCACCACTTATCAAGGCCCGGAAGCCACTCAGGGATAAGGGTTATTGAACGTACATTACGTTAGTGTGGAGATTTGATGAAGTGTTTACTTAAGGGGGCGGTTCATTAGGAATTTGTTAACATTGGACTTGAAAACATCCAAGTTGTAGTCCGGTGGGAAGCAGGCAGACGGAACAGAGTTCCACAGGAGTGCAGTTCTAAGAAAGAGGCTTTGTTCATGGAATCCACGTTTTGATTTAGGCACAGATAAAGAGTGGGGGAAATTTTTCACAGTGGATTCGACTAGACGGGTGTTTTTCGTGAAAGATTGGCGAGAGTGGACCAGAGATTGGAATCTCTAAATCTAAATATTTTGATTATTCTAAAACTTTTTGGCTTTAAAAACCATAATAATAATTGGCCAGCACACTTTCAGCGTTGCCCTCTAAATATCTAAAATTACTTGTGATATGTCCCCTTTCTTTCTGAGTGACGTGAGAATGATAGAAACTGTAAAACCAAGAGCGGTGAGTGGGTAAAATAATGTATAGAGGATGAGAGTGATAGACAGAAGTTTAGTAAGACGTTGGTAATTACAAATTACGTCTAAGTAGATCAATTAAAATGTATTAAAAATATAACCCATTAAATAATGATAATAATCGTCGACTAGAACACGTTTTGGCGTTACTTGGTCATGGGAAGACCTTGTGAAAAAAGTTCTGTTCATGAAAATTTGGGACTAGCAATAATGAAGAGGAGAGAACAGTTGACTTTTTTTTTCGTTGTATTAAAAATGAGTTTTGGCTGAACGCTTTACTATAAGGTACCAGAGATTGGAGTTCAGTCGAGGACCTTTCGTGGAAGTAATAGTAGATTAGTGACGAACAAGCAAAAGTTTTTTTCTGTAATAAAGTGGTTCGAGGTGTTACACAGAGCAGACTCCAAAAGCCATTAAAAGATTTTGGAGTCTGTCTCTATTGCGGGTCGAAAAACTTTTTTTATGCCAGCTAAAGGCGACAACAAAGGTATTATTTCCCTTTGAGGAACTTTGATCCTTTTTTTTCCCTCGTATTTTTTTCTCTCCCTCCTGTGCCAAGTTTTAAACGCCTTTAAATGCGATATATATATATATATATATATATATATATATATATATATATATGTATATATATATATGTATATATATATATGTATATATATATATATATATATATATATATATATATATATATATATATATATATATATATATATATATATAGTATGTCTCCAGGAAAATAATCAACTAAAAACGTGTGGATTAACTATTCAGGTGCTAAATTTTATGTTTTGTTCGTTGGTTATTAATTTGCTGGTGATGGGAGATATGATTAGAGAAACGTTTATCGGTTTGATGGTGTCGGAATCCAAAATTAACACCGATTCAAGGACTCTCCATCGAGCTTTAGATTATTTTAGCACTTGTAAAAATGAAAGAGTGATTCTGCTGTGAGATGTGGGAGAAAAGGGATATTTAGGGAGTTGCCATTTGTTATTTCTCTTCCGTCGTCGGCGAGATTATCAACGAATGTTTCACACGCATATTTTTTTTTCATCGAAATCGGCGAAATTGGCCATTTTTTAATCTAATTGACTGATTGCCTTAATTGTCCAGGAGTGAATGACTAGTAGTAGATGCACCAGCCCAAATGTGACAACAGTACTCCATACATGGGCGAATGGTGGCCTTGTAGAGGTATAGGATACTTTCAGGTGTAAATAGCTTTCTAACATGGTAGAAAGAGAGACCCTACTCTGTTCCGGCAGATGCTGCAATCAATGACTATTGTCCTTGTGGCAATCGGCTTCTGGTCCATGTAGGGGCAAATCTATATACCAAGAGGCTCTCACTACCCAGCTCCCATTTCCCACTTCTCGGGAACTGGGTCACTTTTCCCTCTCCCTCTCCACATTAAAAATCGGCCTTGCGCCTAATTTGCTCAGTGGGGAAGAAAATAAATACAGCCCACCTTCTTTGCAGCAACCTTGGCAATGCTCTCAATGTATCTGTTCCAACTCATGTTCCCTGTGAATGTTAAGCCGAGTTTGAACGAAGTACTTTCAGGTAATATATCTTTAGCCATAGCTATTAGTGGTTGAAAAGGTTTCTTGTAATTATTAAAAGAAACGATCTTAGTCTTGGCAACATTGAACGCTAACATCCATTTTTGTCCCCATTCCACTATAGACTGGAGATCTTCCTCTAGGGTATCCGCCATTGCCTTAGATATGTGTTCATTTGTTTTCTCCCCCTCGTTCCTGTTATAGAGAGTAATGCGGTTAGCAAATATGCCCATTTCAGAGACAATTTTATCAGGAAGATGATTTATGAACATCAGGAATAATAAAGGTCCAGTGATCGACCGCTGAGGTATACTCGTATTTTTATCATATTGATTTAACGTACGACCATCGAGGACAACCTGGATTCTTCTCTTATTTAAGAAGGATTTACTTATGTTAAGTATTTGTCCAGTAATACCATAGGATCTGATTTTCATGAAAAGACCATCGCGCCATGCCCAGTGAAAAGCTTTAGATATATCTAGAGCTACTGCCCTCCTCAACCCTGCCTTATCCAGTGGACGGTATATACGCTCAGAGATTACAGTTAGGATATCTGCAGTAGAACGGATTTAAATTCATATTGATGGTCAGACAGAAGTTTAGTAACTGTAAGGTAGTGGACTAGAGCTTGATTTATTATAGACTCAAATATGTTGGCGAAAAAAGGGAAGACGCTAATGGGGCTATAATTTAATGGGTCAGTTCTTTCGTCAGAATTCATGTAAACTGGTACCACAGAAGCAGTTTTCCAACAGCCAGGAAAGCAAGATTCGTTAAGGCATTTGTTGAAAAGTTTGGAGAAAACTGGAGCAACCTCAGCGGATTATTTCTTTAATAGTACAGCCGAGATGAGATCAGGTCCACATGTCTTTGAGGTGTTTAGGGGTTGTTTATGTTATCATGTACTTGAGAGGGAGTGACTTTCAGATCATATAGTGTGGTTTCTGTTCGCAAAGGAAAATCAGGAAGGAAGTGGTTTGTTTGAGGCAAACTGGCGAACAAACGTGTTAGCTTTCTCGGTTGCCGTGCAAACGACCGCATGATTGTTTGATCGCGGGGGAACCCCTAGGCAAAGGTCAACCATCGCAAAATGAAGGCAAATTTTAACATTAATTAAGCCAAACGTTAATTCATGCGATCTATAGAAAGTAATGATTTCGCAACAAGGCAAGCTGGCTGACTATTTTCTTTTTCCCAAACAGTGTTCAACGTTTAAAAATTTATTACTTAAACTGGGGAAGTAATTATAAATTTTAAATAATTATTTTTTTTATACCTACAGACACTAGTGTTTTATGCTTTCGCAGTCATCAATGCAGGAAGTGACGATTGTCACTGGTTGAAGGATTCGAACCCTGCAACGAAGCAACTTTTAGCTCCGCTAGAGAAAGAGAGTGAGAGAAGAGAGAGAGAGAGAGAGAGAGAGAGGGGGGATAAGATAGTAATCTTGTGAAATTCTTATGCCTACAAGAATATCCGTTGTGTTGTCATCTGGTCGTGTATAATTATTTGGTTTTTGTCGCATCTGTTCAACTCGTTTGCTTCTTTTTTTTTAGTCATATTCCCAATGTTAAAAGATACCACCCCTTCCTCTGGTCGTTTTCTCGTCATGTTTTGTAGTAGAAGATTTCGCGCCCTGATCTTTACAAAAGGGAAGTGTTTTGGCATTGTATCCGAATCTGATGAGAATCGCAGAAGGTATTGAAACGAAGACGCAAAAGGAAAGGCTCAGTCCGGCTTTTTAGTGACCGATGGGTGGAAGAAGAAGAAGAAGAAGAAGAAGAAGAAGAAGAAGAAGAAGAAGAAGAACAACAACAACAACAACAACAACAACAACAACAACAACAACAAGAAAAAGGAGAACAACCACAACAACAAAAATAAAGAAAAAGAGAGGAAAACGAAAAAGGAAGAAAATTGGTTAAAAGAAAAAAGAGAAGAAAAAAGATGATGATGATGATGATGATGATGATGATGATGATGATGATGATGATGATGATGATGATGATGATGATGAAAAAGAAAGAGGCAAAGGAGAAGAAAAATATAGAAAAAAATATATAGAAAAAAAAACCCCAGAGAAATTAAAACAACAATAACAACAAATAAGAGTAGGAGAAGGAAGAAGATGAGAAGGAAAAGAAGAAAAGAAGAAAAGTGAGAAGAAGAAAGAAAAGTCGTAGGTTGGGGAAAGAAAAAGAAGGAAAAACATATGGAAAAAAAGAAAAAAGAAAAGGCCGAAAGAAGAAGAAAAAGAAGAGAGAGAGAGAGAGAGAAGTGGTTGAGAGGAAAAGAAAACAACGACGACAAAGAAGAAGAAGAAGAAGAAGAAGAAGAAGAAGAAGAAGAAGAAGAAGAAGAAGAAGAAGAAGAATTGACCCGGAAGTGTTTGGGTATTGTTTAGAGTAATCTGACCCCTTTCTGAGGAGGGAGGACTGTGGCCCGTTTCCTATAGTGCCCGCATTCGTGAAGGAGTGCCGACGGATCTATGCAACTTATTTCTGCTTCCAACCCATTTTTTTCTTTTCTTTTTTTTTTCTTTTTTATTTATTTATTTATTATTTATTATTTTATTTTTTTTTGTAGGGACTACATTCTTTGATTTTAAAAACGACCACGTGTTTAAATTGACACTTGTGGCGAGGCAAATAAATAGGTGTGTCCTTTAATGAGAATTGCAGAAGTTAATGCGATGGAGTCGGCAGGGGAAGGCTGGATATTCAATACAGAACTGTGAAGAAGAAGAAGAAGAAGAAGAAGAAGAAGAAGAAGAAGAAGAAGAAGAAGAAGA
>NC_136498.1:109232821-109255321 GCF_053919585.1 Euprymna scolopes | reverse complement strand
CTAACTCTGCCAATATGTGTTACTACTCGATGACTTTGCATGGCATTTGGTGGTTGGATGGGGAAACTAGTGTCGACTGTTTGGATTACTTGAGCTTTTTTAGTGGAAGGAGAAGGGTTCTTCAGATGTGTAGAAAAGAAAGAAGGGGTGGTGGACAGTATTTCAGAGTACGTGTGTACTTAATAAGGCGCTGGTATTCGCTGGGTTATAAGTAATAGTTGAGCCTGTGGGGGTCGCGTTAAGTAAACATAGTGCTTGGGGTTGACTCGATGTCGAAGCAAATAAGTTTGAGTAAGTAACACTTAAGACTGCGACCAGAAAGACTGGAATGTCGTGAGTGGACAGAGGGACGCTCCCAGTGCGCGTATGTTAAAAATGACAGCTGTTCCTATTATAATAAAAACCTCGTGTCTGTATGTGAGCAGACAAAATACTCGGAATATTTGTTTAAAAGAACATTACACACACGCGCATGCACACGCACACATACATACATACATACATAATGATGATTGCAACGTATTGTCAGACGAGTGCCACTCCCTCAGACATTTAAAATCTATGAGCCCAAATACCTGAGGGAGTATCTATACAAAAATGATGTTACAGAGTCTTAGCTTTGTACGACAACTAAGTCTCTCTCTCGGTTCAAAATGTTGAGATCCAGCAACAAGCAAGAGCAAGATAACCAGCAACAAATTGAACTGCAGACCAGCTTAATGCGGGTACTGGTCTTCCGCTTTATGTTTTTTTAAATCAGAGATTTGCTTCTCCTAGAAAGGTTGCCTTCACCACAGCTTATGGGGGCCCTCTCCACCCCAATACACATATACACACACACAAATATACACGGTGCTAGTTGGCCGTTGACCCAGAAAAGAGTTCATTCGCCCTTTGGAAGGTCTTGTTTTTAATCCTTCAGGGAGACTAGCCGCCCTCCTCACCAAACAAGTCTGGTGGGGGAACCAGTTTAGTCGCCGGTGACCCGACCATGAGGCAGGTAGTACTGGGTTACATGGTACTAGTAGCACATGACATGACCTGACACATACATAATACATACATACATACATATGTACATACATACATACAAGTCGGTAGGCTCTGTACCGTGCTAATAAGTTACTTACGCCTCAGAGTATTTGTACATCTTAGATAGATAGATAGATAGATAGATATAAATACATGTGTGTGTGTTAGAACTGCTTCATCCTAAATGCTACTAAATTATGCACAATGTAGAAAATATGTATAAAGAGAATTGAGCGTAATTATTTAAATGAAAGTAATCGTCCAATAAAAAACTATAATATAAAAAAATGAATAATTAATTAATGCACGTTCGTTTTTGACAACCAATGAGATTGGACGGAGATTATAGAGGGAGCGACTATTATCTTAAGTAATGAAAACAAAAATCAAACGTCAAATGTATTTGTAGAAGCAAGATGGACGGCGCTGTTGGAAAAAGATATGACAAATATAATAATGTTATATATATATATATATATATATATATATATATATATATATATATATATATATGTGTGTGTGTGTGTGTGTGTGTGTGTGTGTGTGTGTGTGTCTGTGTCTGTGTGTTTTAACATGTTAAATATGTTTTAATTTAAATATCTTTTAACTCTTTTTCAAAGGGGTTTTAACATGTTTTATTAACTACTTGTTATATATATATATATATATATATATATATATATATATATGTATATATATATATATATATCACTTTCACTACACTGATGAAGACTGAAGGATCGGTCGAAAATATCTACCTGTAAAAAAAAATTATTTGATTTTTTTTTAATAATATTATTTTGTATTCCTGCACGTCACCAATTGAAAACGAATAAAGAAAAGTTATAAGCTTTTATACTTTCGTATTCTTTTATATAAATTTCCATTGTATTGTATATATATTTGTATATATATATATATATATATATATATATATATATATACATATATATAGATACTACTACTACTACTACTAGTAGTAGTAGTAGTAGTAGTAGTAGTAGTATCTGTGATAACGAATGAAAGCGATTGGTAGTAAGCGCAAAACTTACATAAGATAATGGCTAGCAGTGGGACCGTATTAAATTTTTGTGTGACGTCTGAATTTTCGTAGTTATATCTTTTTGTATAGTGGAAATCGTTATCTTTTTATTAATATTGGGGGTGCCTTAAATAAGTTTCCAAACTTTTTTTTGTAGAGGTATTTAAAATTGTCGTAGGTTATTGAAAATTAACTGTGTTATTGCTATACATCTTATATGACTGACCACTTTTAAATGAACAGCTACAGCAGGAATTGGAATACACCTTACTAAAGTCTGATTGTCACAGCTGGTGAATTTTCAAAATGTACTCTCGACGTGAGGACACTTTAAAAGAAAAAATGCCACAGACATGTATGGAACCCTTCGGACTGCTTTGGACTATCCTGCATGAATCAAACATCAGTTTTTGAGTGGCATAAGAGATTCAAAGAAGGCAGGAGTCTGTGAGGGATTATAAGAGGCATGGAAGGAGTAAGAAAGTTGATTGGCCAAATAAAGAAATACAGCCTAATTTAATGCGTAGAGTTGTAGAAATTGGATCTCTAGATTATGCCATATACGCGCGAATTGCGGGGCTCATATTCCCTGAAATTGTATTTAAACTATGAATGGCAAAAATTAATCTGTAGAAAAAAATCTTTTTTCTATGATGTATTTTAATTTAAAGTTCGCCGCCTCTAAAAATGACACCATGCATACATACGTAAATGCATACATGTACACATACATATGTGTGTTCATGTATACACACATACATACATATGTCCATACATAGATACATACGTCCATACGTACATACATACATTCATACATATATACGCCCATACATACAGGCAGACATACATACATTCGTACATACATATATACGTCCATACATACATAATGCATACATACGTCCATACATACATGCATACATACATACATACATACATACATACATACATACATACGTCTATGATGATTGCGATGTCTTGTCAGATGAGTGCCACTCCCTCAGTCACTGAAAGTTTAATTGCCTGGAGATGACTTTTCAGTCCTACCAGCGACTTGCACACCCTCAAGCAGACATGATACTGAAGACGGTCATTGGTTTGGATGGAACCAACAGCAAGGGAACACGCATCATATGCGCTTTCATGTGATTAGTGAGACCTGCCTTGCACAACCAAGCCCAGTCACACACCTAACAGATCCAAAGATCGCCATGATTGGGCGGCAAAGGTTTAACGTTTCCTAATGCTCTCTTGAGCCTTGCTAGGTCTATCTTGGCTGCTTTAAAGTGTTCTGCGCCCTCCACTGTTTGCGATCATACGCTAGGGACTCCCAACTGCCAACAGGAACATGAAAGCTCACTAGATTCTCCATTATGCTATCACGACTTGTGCTGGGGTCTTTTGCCAAGAAGGAGCTCATCATAAAACAACAGTTTTGGGAGTCGATAGTCATCAAGCCGGACAAGATGACCCGTCTAACACATCTAGTTCTTAATAACAATGGTAGCAATACTGGTTGTTTTGCCCTTATTTAAGACATATGTATCAGGTACCAAACTATCCCACTTTAAACCAAGAATGTGTCTAAGGCTGTGCTGATGAAACCTCTCGAGCGGTTAACATGTGACTGGTACAAGGTCCATATTTAATAGCCATAGAGTAGGGGTGGCAATACACATGTTTGATATACTGAAATTTTAGTTGTCAGAGTTAGATCACCATCAGACCAGACTCTATCTGGTAACCTTCCAAATCCATCTGATGCCTTGCTGATTCTCTGTCTTATTTCCACATAAAGAGTGCCATCATTTGATAACGTATGTCATACGTCCATACATACGTACATACATAATACATGCGTACATACGTCCAAACAGACATGAATAGTCATACATACGTACGCCCATATATATGTACATACATACATACATACGTCCATAAGACATAAATACGTCTATGCATACATGCGTACGTTCATACATACATGCATGCATACATACGTACATACATAAATACAAACATACATACATACGTTCATACATACATACGTCCATACGTCAATATATACATACATGCATACATACATACGTCCATACGTCCATACATACGTACGAATCCATAAATATATAAATAAATTTTGACTAATGCGATATTTACAGATTTTCCATTCTTGCCAAACTAATTTGAAATAAATCCTTTCGACAAACAAATTTCTTTCTTTTTTTCATCTTCAACTTCAAATTGGAATGCTGGGCAGGTGGTTGACCGCTCCCCCCTATCTAACCTGTAGATCAGCATGTCTATAAAGAGGGAGGGTGCGGCAAGTAAAGAGAGGAGGAAGAGGAGATCGGACACGATGGCGAGGAAGAGAGGATCAACGGTCAATTGAACCGTTATAGAGACCACAGATTGTTATAAGGGATATGACAGCCAATCCCAAACAATACAACATTGTATATATATATATATATTTATGTTAAGGTCAAGAGTTCAACTGTCAAAGCAGATCGGTAACCCGAGAGCTGCTAAGACTGTGACACATCGTAGATGACCCAAACTCACGAATCGATTTATTAATTAGCATGCGCAAAATGAAATTAAGGGTTGAATTAATTATTTAAACACATACGCAGGTGCTTCTTTACAATAACCCCTAGATGAGATTTTTTTTTTTTTTTATTAATCTAACTTTTGTCGCTGGGATTACAAATGTTAAAAAACCTTTTTCTATACTTTGCTATATCTATATATATAAATGCATCTGCATCTGCTGCTAGTCTCTCGCTCCTAGACAAGGTTCAAAAGAGAATCGCCAATCTGATAGGCCCTGAACTGGCATATAAGCTTCAGCCTCTGTCCCATTGACGAAACGTTGCATCCCTCTGCCTGTTCTACAAGTATTTTAATGGTGAATGCTCTGACGAACTGCAGACACTTGTGGCCCCACGACGTAGACACCCTCGACAAACCCGACAGGCAGCTAAATCCCATCCCCACACAGTAGAGATCCCTAGATGTAAAATATTTTTCTACTTCAGTAGTTTCTTCCCCAGAACCACTAGAATCTGGAATTCCATTCCAGGTCCCAGCTTCCCTAACTGTACTGACATGCAGAAGTTCAAGTGTAACGTGAACCGACATCTTGCTGCCCAAATCCCAACATAGTGCGCCAGCAGTTGCTGCCCCTGATAGTAGCCCCCTACACCAAAGTGGCAATGTGCCTTGTTTGGGGTGAAAATGTAATAATAAAAAAAAAATCTAACAGAACAAAAGCTGAGAATAAAAAATGAGCAACAAATTAATGTTACCAAAGGCAAGAAAAGCCACTTTTCTACTTGCTTGCTTAAGTTTTTTTTTTTTTAATCTTTTGAACTGATGATATTTTAAATAAAGTGGAAATTACCTCCATTTTTTTGTACTTTTTTTTTTTTTTTACCTCAAACAAAACATATTGCATTTTAAGGAAAAGGGTTAGTTTTTGGAATCATGTCTAAGAAGAAACTGTGGAGGGTGTAGCAGCGAGATGTTTGTTCACATTACATTTAAATTTGTGCATGTTAGGAAACAGGAGGATAATTCCAAAGTCCAGCAGTCGGATTGACCTCAACAATGAAGAAGTGGGATTTTGCTGCTCGCAGTCAGTCGGGAGTATCTACGTCGAGGGGAAGCAAATGCATATCTACATACAGTGTAACCCGCATATAAGAGACCATAATATAAGAAAAACGGATATAAGAGAGATTTTTCTTTGGTCCCAAATTAGAGCCTGTGTTAATGTACAGTGTAACCAGATTATAAGAACCCCCGGATATAATTGCAACCCGTATATAAGAGAGCGGTAGACCCCCCCTCATCGGGAGATGAAGTCTCTTATACCCGGGTTACGCTGCATTAATAGCTATGATAGTACCTTTAACGTACGTACATACATGTGTCACGGTTTCCAGATTATAAATTATTCGATCAGGAGATCCTATTTATTAAAAAGAAGGAGAGAAGGTGAATGACATACTACGAAAATTAAATCAATATATAGATTCGGAAATTTAATGTTTGTAGTATGTTATCACCTTCTATCCCCCTTTTTAATAAATAGGATCTCCCGATTACCGAAAGCGCAATGTAAAACAAAAAAATACTTAACCATACAATGGAAATATGTCACAGACTCCTATCAGGATGTTTGAGATAAATCGTAATAACCGGATATATTCTGATATTACATTAACCAGATTACGTGGATAAATATTTTTTACAGTTTCAACAAAAGGGCTACAATAATATTCACGCTACTTGGCCTTTTGGTCAAGATCAAAGTGTAGTATCCGTTCCGACAGATACTGCAAGCAAAGACCAGATGTGGGGGCAACCCCACATACCTGACCTTTAACCAGCTCCCATTTCCCACCTCTCGGGAGCTGTTCCCCTTTTTCCCTTCCCCCTCCTTTCAATCCTCACATTAAAAATTGGCCTTGTGCCTAATTTTCTCGGTGGGGGAGCAAATAAATACCATCTGTTCTTCGGATGCTGCAAGCAAAGACCAGATGTGGGGGAAACCCCACATACCTGACCTTTAACCAGCTCCCATTTCCCACCTCTCGGGAGCTGGTCCCCTTTTTTCCCTTCCCCCTCCCTTCAATCCTCACATTAAAAATTGGCCTTGTGCCTAATTTGCTCGGTGGGGGAGCAAATAAATACCATCTGTTCCAACAGATACTGCAAGCAAAGACCAGATGTGGGGGCAACCCCACATACCTGACCTTTAACCAGCTCCCATTTCCCACCTCTCGGGAGCTGGTCCCCTTTTTCCCTTCCCCCTCCTTTCAATCCTCACATTAAAAATTGGCCTTGTGCCTAATTTGCTCGGTGGGGGAGCAAATAAATACCATCTGTTCTTCGGATGCTGCAAGCAAAGACCAGATGTGGGGGAAACCCCACATACCTGGATTTTAACCAGCTCCCATTTCCCACCTCTCGGGAGCTGGTCCCCTTTTTCCCTTCCCCCTCCCTTCACTCCTCACATTAAAAATTGGCCTTGTGCCTAATTTGCTCGGTGGGGGAGCAAATAAATACCATCTGTTCTTCAGATGCTGCAAGCTATGACTAGCAAAGACCAGATGTGGGGGCAACCCCACATGCCTGACCTTTAACCAGCTCCCATTTCCCACCTCTCGGGAGCTGGTCCCCTTTTTCCCTTCCCCCTTCCTTCACTCCTCACATTAAAAATCGGCCTTGTGCCTAATTTGCTCGGTGGGGGAGCAAATAAATACCATCTGTTCTTCAGATGCTGCAAGCTATGACTAGCAGAGACCAGATGTGGGGGCAACCCCACATGCCTGACCATTAACCAGATCCCATTTCCCACCTCTCGGGAGCTGGTCCCCTTTTTCCCTTCCCCCTCCCTTCACTCCTCACATTAAAAAACGGCCTTGTGCCTAATTTGCTCGGTGGGGGAGCAAATAAATACCATCTGTTCTTCAGATGCTGCACTTCTATTTCTTGTTCTCTTTCGGTGGAGGAGAAATCCTTCAGGACTGAGACAATTTTTATTTTTGTACCTTTTCTCCACATTAAAAAACGACCCTGGTGTCTAACTCTGTCCCGTGGGGAGGCATAGTAAATAGGTACAATAATATTCACGCTGAATGTCCACAGAATGCCGAGCAGTAATATATTACATATGAAAGATGCCGCTGTGGAATTCCCACAGGTCTCGCTAGTAATCAATTGATCTAACATTTTTTGGTGATCGGTTCTAAGCACATGAAAATTTTCTGTTTTTCATGAGAACAGAAATTATTAATTTTCTCATTCAAATTAATTATTAAATAATCTTTTTTTTTTTTACACAGTGATCACCACTCATCAAGGCCCGGAAGCCACTCAGGGATAAGGGTTATTGAACGTACATTACGTTAGTGTGGAGATTTGATGAAGTGTTTACTTAAGGGGGGCGGTTCATTAGGAATTTGTTAACATTGGACTTGAAGACATCCAAATTGTAGTCCGGTGGGAAGCAGACAGACGGAACAGAGTTCCACAGGCGTGCAGTTCTAAGAAAGAAGCTTTGTTCATGGAATCCACGTTTTGATTTAGGCACAGATATAGAGTGGGGGGGAATTTTTTTTAAAACGTTTATTATTTTATTTAGTTAGTTATAGTTAGTTTACCTAGGAATTCTATGATTGAAACTTAGTCCAAAATTCCGGGTTAATATTTAGTATTTTCTTGATATAATTAAACGAAAATTTCCAATACTAATGTAACGTTGTCCGGGAACCGAAACGTTGTAGTCTCAGTCACAAACCAGACAAAGAAGAGAAAAGAACTTCAATTCGCTTTTCTTTTTCTTTTTTTTTTTTTTTGTAACAACATTTATTTCATTATTGTTACGTGATCGTCTTCGCCAACGTTCTCTCGAACGTGCTTCACGTCTCTAACGTGATCTCGAACGTTATTCCTGTCTCTAACGTAATCTCTTTTTTAAAGTCTTTATTTTTCCCTGTCGGTGACGTCATTTTTTGCATGGATTTGCATACGCGCGTCCGCGCTATGTTACACGGATAGAAAAATAAATCACACATCACGCACACCTATTATATTGTTCTCACTCTACACAGACAAAATGGTTAAATACGTTATATAAAAAAAGATTAAGAAAAAAAAAAAACAAAAAAAACAGTCGATTTCAAATAGCAGTTTTAAATAAGTGCTTCCGGCTGCGGATATACAATTTGTTGAGTAATAATTAGTTTGCAATGGCGAATAGAAGAAAAAAAGGTAAAATGCACAATTTACAGTTTTCAGTGTGCATGCGAACGGTTTTTTTTTTTTCATTATTATTTTTATGTTAAAATATACTAGTCGCAGCGAGATGTTTGTTTACATTACATTTGAATTTCTACATATTAATACAGTTGGTAAAACGGATAGGTAGGGAATTCCAAAGGCAGTATCTTCTATCTGCTTATTCCCATTCACATTGAACATTGGGCTCTCAGGAAGAGATTAGAGCATTGCTGTAATGACGTGGTCCCTGTCAATTACGGCGTAACGCTGTTCCTGTGCAGTTCTAGGAGGTCCACCCTTCCAGGCTTTGCCTTTTCTCTTTTTTGAGGTATGGTTGGTTTATTGCTAATCGCATGAGGTGCTCTGATCGGGGAATACTGACCAGGCTAACCAGGCACTTTTCGCAAATCAGAGTGTCCTTCCTCTTAGGCTCTGACATCTAAATCCCACTTTTCAACCTTGGTGTCACAGTTCTTTCAGTGGGAGAGAGCTAAATACCTTCTCGGGAAGGGTGTTATCAGTGATGACAACCAGTGTATGGAAAGGTTTCTTACAATTGTGTTGCAAAATTAAGTTGCGTCCTTGTAATTAGGATTAGGTAATACTTTACTGCGCCCTTTTCGATTTTCATGCGTCCTTGACGCAGAACACATAGCTATCAATATTTCTGTAATGGAATAGATTGATCTTGTTTTTGTGCTAGAATCAATGCATATTATTTGTTTTGTCTTAGAGAAATCCTTCCAGACTCAGGTAATTTATTTCTGTTAAAAAATTGTTTTCATGGCAAGTGCTCGACTGGGCTTCAATCTATGATCCCCCCCCTTGCCAAACTTTCACAAGAAACACCCGTCTAGCTGAAAACACTATCAATAATTCCCCCCACTCTTTATCTGTGCCTAAACCTAAACGTAGATTCCATTAACAAAGCTTATTTCTTAGAACTGCACGCCTGTGGAACTGTCTTCCGTTTTCCTGCTTTCCAGCTGACTGCAATATGGTTGTCTTCAAGTCCAATGTAAACAAGTTCTTGATGAGCCGTTCCACTTAAGTTAACAAATTTACCGAATTTCAATTACTAACGATTGCTATATTGTCCAATTGACTACTCTACACTCTTTAAACCTTATCCTCGAGCGGTCTCTGGGCCTTGATAAGTGGTGATACCTATGTAAAAAAAAAGAAGATTTTATTGAAGAAAGATTAAAAGACGACCACTAAGTAGAGTTATAAAAAAAACTACCATAAAATTGATTATATTTAAAAAAAAAAAAAAAAAAATGGCATTCAAAGCGTGGAATAAACGGGAGGAGTGATTTCCCCTTGTTTTAAAGTAGTAAAATTGACCATCCTACCCTTAGCGAGATGTATTGCAGTCACCACAATACCACATTTACTCTAATAGTCATTCTAATTAAAAATATTCTCAGATTTATTTAACTTTTTTTTTTATTTTAGTTTATATAAATATATTTGAATATTTGCGGGGATGCAGCCTTGTCTAGTCGTAAAATACGCTTATACATATTTTAATTGATGCAGATTTTGTATTCGTTATTACAGAGCCAATTTTATATTGAATATTATATTGTACCTAATATATAGTACTGATTTCAAAAGATTAAAAAAAAAATTTGTCCGTGTTGCGTGCATGTTTTGCGTATGTATGGTATATGTTTTTATACGTGTGTATGTGTGTGTGTTAGTGCTTCTTTAGTTCAATTTTTGTAGTAGGTGTTCAATAGTCATAAACTGGTAAAAAACATTTTGTCTAGTTGTGTTGTGTGTGTTTTATGTGTGATCTTTTTGTAATGTGCATGTTTTGTGTGCGTGTTTTGTGTATGTATAGTATTTGTTTTTATATGTGCGTGTGTTAGTGCATCTTTAGTCCAATTTTTGTTGTAGGTATTCAATAGTCATAAACTGGTATAATGTGTGTCCGGTAACAAACACGTAGTTTTTATTTTACTTTACTTTTCTTCCGCACGCTATAACCTTATGAGTGCCAGCCATTATTAAAATTGGCTATGTAGAAACTACAGACGCACAAGACAAGAATTTTATTTTCTGGAACCATCAAATTGTTTCATTTATTTTTAGATAACTTATTTAAAACTTTCTCATCTGTTTTCATGGCCACTTTTCAATTTCCAAAATAAAGTGTTTGCAAAAGTTAAAGAAACCACGAAAAGCGTTGAAAAAGCAAATTTATTTATTGAACGCCTTAACGCTCAAATCTTGCATATTGATAAGGTTACATCAACTAGTAACTATCAGTTAGTACCTATTATTTAAATATATGTTGGAAAACAGGAAACGTTATAGACAAAAGGCAACGAAGGCTTCAGGGGATCAATTCTATTGAGTTTGTCAGAATATGAAAAATGTGGCGAACGAAGGACTGTTAGTCTTTGTAAGATCCTCAGGAGGAAAAATTGGTCTTACAAAAGGCCATTAAGCTATGAGCTTACAAGATAAGGAACTTTCTCTTTTTCTATATCTCTCTAGTGTGATCCTTCAACTACAAGACGATAACTGGCTGAATGAAGCTATTATTCTTCTGAAATGTATTGTTAAATTTGTTGCGTGATTAGATTGGGAAAGCATGTCAAATAGCTTTTGAATGAAACTAACGGAATTGGCCTCGGTCTTTGGAGGAAATGAGCACACACGCACACATGACTTCAACTGACAACAATGTATGCTTTTAGAGTTGATTAGTTAAGGGCGAGCACATACCATGTTACTCTCTACGGACCAAATTATGTGTTCATCAACGTTTTGTCTTTATTGCAGGACTACTTCTGCATAAATGAAAGAATAAATCCAGAGATAGTCTTGTAGCGTTGATAAGCACATAACTCGGTTTATTCTTTTCTCTCTCTCTCTCACTCTCTCTATATATATCTATCTATCTATCTATCTATATATATATATATATATATATATATATATATATATATATATATATATATATATATATATATATATATATAAAAGCGGGCGGAATAAAGGAATATCTGCCTCACTACAAAAAATGTTAGGTTTATTTTGGTGTCTTTAATCCCCCACCCACATTTTGTTTCTGATGAGGAGACTTTGTTTAATGAAAATCTTTTTATCAAATTATTGTTCAAGACATATTGTCTATTTCAATAAGAACATCGTTTCTGAAACGATCGTACAATCTATTGATTTTGTTTGTTTCCTTTTGAAACTGATTTTTAATTCAAAATTATGAGTCGTTTTACTCAATATATATATATATATATATATATGTATACATATACATATATATATAAATGTTTGCTCCTATATATATATATATATATATATATATATATATATATATATATATATATATATACGAGCAAACAGTTAATAAAACATGCTAAAAAACACTTTGAAATGAGTTAAACACATATTTAATCTGAAAAGGAAACACTAGATAAGTGGATAGTCCTTAATCCGCGGAGTTTCGAAGAAATACTTTCCTTCTCATCAGAGGGTAGGAATTAGCAAAATGCGGGATGCAAAAGTATTTGATGAAACAACAAGTAAGTCAAAGATCTTACTTGATAACAAAAAAAAGTGAAGCAGAGGGAATATGGTGAAGAAAAAGGTGATTACACATGAATGGATAGTCTGGTGGAAGATAAATAATCCAGTGACGGTAAAAATTCATATATATATATATATATATATATATATATATATATATATATATATATATATATATATATATATATATATATATATATATATATTCACGGTCATCATCATCAATATATTTTTTAACACCCAATTTATATACTAGCATGTAACAGACAGTTTTTAGAAATTGACTTTCAAACTAATCCATATTTGGCCAGATGTTTATTTCTCTTTCTCTCAAGTTCAGGTTTTGCTGAAATACACGTTTCTTTGATCGAAATTGTTCTCGCGCAGGACACAAAAATGTTTTCTCATATAGTTTGTCTATCTAATCTAATAAGCGCCTTCGCTTGCAAGGAGATAAATGACTCTTAAATTTCTCTTGTTTTTGAATGTTTCAAATTTTTATCTCGATTTTTCTCGTTATGTACTGAATATTTTTCAATGAGATCTAAAAAAAAACAAAAAAAACTGTTCATTATCACATTTTGAATACTTATTTTTAGAGGATTTAAAACTATTGCATTTGAAGAAAATTATTTTAAATGCTTTGTATTGAAATATTATATTTTACGAGTTTTAATGTGAACACGCGCAGACAATGCCCATTATATTATAGGATATGTTTTGCTTTGTTTGTTTGTTGTTTTTTTTACACAGGAATCACTACTTATCAAGGCCCGGGGGCCACTCGAGGATAAGGGTTAATGGTTATGTATTATTCAATGTAATTATAGCGTAGTAAACATAAGTAGTTGGAATTTTGTAAATTAAATTACTTAGGGGGATGGTTTATCAAGAACTTGTTTACTTTGGACTTGAAGACAATCAGATTGTAGTCAGCTGGAAAGCAGGCAATTGGAAGAGAGTTCCACATGCGTGCAGTTCTAAGAAAGAAGCTTTTTTCATGGAATCTACATTTAGGTTTAGGTACAGATAAAGAGTGTGGGGAACTATTGATAGTGGTTTCGGTCAGACGAGTGTTTTTCGTGAAAGTTTGGCGAGGGGGGACTATAGATTGGAGCTCAGACGAGTAACTGCCATGGAAATAACGATAAAGCAGAGACAGGCTCGCAACATTTCTTCTGTGAGGAATATGGACTTCTCAAAGATCCACAAGTATGACTATTTAGAAGGCTTTTAAATAAACCTTTTTTGTGGATATATAATATACAATTATAGAAATTCAGACACACACATATATGTTAGTGTGTGAGAAAGAGAGAGACATTTTTAGAAGATAATGAAAAAATGCATGTTATATATCCTTTCTCTCTTCCTCTCAACCTCTCTTTATTCCCCCCCTCTCTCTCTCTCTCTCTCTCTCTCTCTCTCTTTCTCTCTCTCTCTCTCTCTCTCTCTCTCTCTCTCTCTCTTTCGGATAAGAAAGATTTTAAAATTGAACCAATTCAGGTTACGAATGCATTTGCGCATCCGCAAAAGTAATAGAAAAATGTCGGCAAGCTGAAATAAACATTTTGCATTTCAACTTGCCGACATTTTTCTGTATGTGTTATACATCCATCCAAACAAAGATTGTACTCGTTATAAACCATCCTTAGTGTGTGATTACTAGGGCTATGACAACAGCATATTCTTTTCATTGTTTTGACTCTCGAGTGTGTATCCGTAATTATTTTATATGCTTTTATATAGAGTGATGTGGTTCTCGGTTGATTATATGTGTCTAACTGTGTCGGATATGTACACCAGAGTCAAAACAATGATAAGAATATGCTGTTGTCACAACCCTAGCGATTACAATTTCCTTTTAATTTCAGTGTTATGTGACCACTAGTCCAAGAGTTTATCGATTAAATATTTGCATACAGACACACATACATATGTCTACTGTGTTATTTATATTGATTATGTTTCTGATGTTTTTAAAATAAGGATTGATGATTGGGATTATTTTGATTAGTCGAACTACTGTTTTCGTCTTGAGTGCTTTTCATGTAACGTTTCAGCCGATGTAACTTCCAACCTTCTGCACGTGTGTCTTGTCGACCTCAGGAATTATTTTGTCGAACTCAGGTCTCTGCATGGATAAGTAGTAAGTTTGTGCATCTAAAAACAAGAATAAGTTTAAGACTCTCAAAATTCATATGAGAATTGTCTGCAAAGATCCGTGGCATAACGGATAACGGACTTAGTGAATTCAGTTGTAAGGGATGCTCTTGTGGAGATTGAATGTTCGATACTAAGAATATAATTGCGAATTACTGAGCTTGACAGAAACATTCCCAAGTGTGACAAGATATACCTGAAGAAGGTCGGAGGTTACATCGGTCGAAACGTTGTGCGAATAACAGTAGTCAGAATAATCCAAGATATTTGTTTTATGCAACTCGATTGATTTCCGGATGAGTGACATATCAGGAGAAGGTACCTTGGACCACAAGATCGAACTTATTGTGTTCATGAACAAAGAAATGAGTATGCTGGAAAGTTGTTTTTTTTTTTTTTTTACGGCATATCAACCCTTTTCGGGTTATTTAATGCCGAATCCAAAGATTTTGAAGGAAAAAATTTTAATAGAATATATTTGTTGTTTTCTAGTCGGTTTCTATTTAAGCCATAGTTGGGACACTAACAGGTACTACCACTCTGGGTCAGAGTGGACCTGAGAGCAATGGCAATTAAAGGGTGGCTCCACACTCCCCAAAGCCCTCAAGCTGGGGCCTCACCACTGGATATAGTTTAAGGTCATATCCAGGAACCCCATTGAGGGATTTTTACCCTCTGCAGGGGGGGGGGGGCAGTCGGTGTATTCTAATGCCCCACCGACAGGGCCTATGCCGGAAAGAAACACATACAGCAGAAGACAGATGCGAGAGCACAATTTCAGTGTGATTCACTATGAGGTTAACTTTTCCCTCGTCTTTTTTATTTTAACTTGATGACGTATTTGTATGTTGTTTTTATTTTAGAATCACCGCTTATCAAGGCCCAGCAACCACTCAAGGACAAAGACTAATGGGTATCAAATGAGACAACACCGTGATGATCGGTGATGGTGGGAATTGGATGGGCTAATTTATTTTACAGAACGGCTCATGAAGAACTCGTTTGTACTGGACTTGAAAACGACCATGTTATAGTCAGCTGGGAAGCAGTTCCTCGATAATGTGTTCCACGGATGAGCAGTTCTATGAAAATAAAGAAGCTCTGCTCATGGAAGCTTGGTTTAGTATAAGGCAGAGAAGTAGAGTAAAGGAAATTGATTGTAGTGGTTGTAGCAAGGCGAGTGTTTGCCGTGAATATTTTACAGGGGTGAGGGCTGATCATAGAATGAAGCTCAGTCGAGCACCTGCTAAACAATAGAGCAGAGATAGGCTCGCAACATCGCTTCCGTGAAAAAGATGTAGCAGGGACAGGAAAAGGATATTGTCCACTAGATTTCGAAATCGGGTTTGTATTGCTGTCAAGCCAGGAAACCGTGCCCTGAGCAGCTGCTCCCTAGATGCAGCAATAGTACTCCGTCTTAGGAATATTTGTTTTTTATACATGTTTCGGGCTGTTATCTTTATCCTGATTATTCCTATTTACTTTGCCTCCCCACAACGATAGTTAGATACCAGGGTCGTTTTTCTTTTAATGTGGAGAAAAAGGAACAAAAATTAAGGATTTCTCCTCCACTAACTGAGAACAAAAAGTAAAGTGCAGCATGAGAGTAGATTGTATTTATTTGCAAAATTTGACGCAAGGTTGTTTTTTAATATGGGGGAAACCAGCTCCCCCCAAAAACGGGACATTCTGGCAGTGTCCAAAAAAGTAGTAATTGTCTCGGTATAAAGGGGTTCCCCTACATTGACCAAGGACCAATTACTTAAGAACAGATACTACACTTTGAGATATCAAATCTTATATTCATGTTAAAAAATATAATATAAATTAAACATGAACAAAAAATTTAGACACAAGGCCAACGCAAAAAGGAGGGAAGAATGAGAGTCGTTGCTCATCCTTTTCATTCTAGAACTAAAGAAGAAATTCTCTTAGCTTGTATACTATTTCACCATAATACCGCATTCACTCATTTGTACTGGTGGGTGGGGGGGCATCCTAATTAGAACCCAATCGTGTAAAACATTTTTATGAACGTGTAAAAACACTTTGATCTTGGCCCGAAGGCTAAGAAAGACAAAAGTTTACCTTTTTTTTCTGTTAAACGATATAATTTTAGTTGTGGGTCGTTTTGCACATCGAGTTCGATAAAAATATTATTTTCCTATCTTGGTTGCAATGTTATCACAAAAGCATGTTTTTGTTATGGTGATTAATGTTTCATATATGCATATTTTATATGCATTCATGCAATAAGGCAAACGTTGCAATCTACATTAGTGTAAAAATGTAAGTATCATTAACTCCATTGCTCTATGTTGATTCAAGCCAATTTTGAATTCATCGTTTATTAGCAGGTTGCCCGGGATTGAATCATGATCAACAAATATTTAACATTCCCATATTTTTATTGTCATCGGCAAGATGGCTCGGGCCCTACGGGGCCTGGGCAACAAAGGTCAAGCAAAGACCATATGTAGGGGGCAACCCCACATATAAGAACATTGCTCTTGTAGCAGTCAGTTATTGGTCAATGTAGGGGAAACCCTTCATACTAATTGTCACTATCAAGCTCCCCTACTCCCCGGGGAGTTAGTCCCCATTTCCCCTTCACTCTCCCCATTAAAAAACGGCCTTGTGCCTAATTTGCTCAGTGGGGAAGCAAATAAACACCGGCAAGATGGCGTACTACGAAAGTACACAGGCCACTCCCCAAGAGTGAGTACATCTCGGTCTATTTATACAGTTAGGAAGAGATAATAACTTGCGCATAGCTGAGTCCCCACAGTAGTTCCGATTGACTTGCCTCCCCACGGAGGCAGAGTTAGATACCAAGTTTTTAATGTGGAGAAAAGAAACAAAAATTGTCTCAGTTGTGAAGGATTTCTCTTCCACTAACCTAGAATAAAAAATTAAACTGCTGCATCAGAACAGATACTACACTTTTAGGTCTTAATTTTTTTTATTCAGGCCAAAAATACAATGTAAGTTCAACATGAACAAAATATTTAGGCACAAGGCCAACTCAAAAAGGGGGAAGAATGGGGGTCGTTGGTCATCCTTGCCACTCTAGAACTAAACAAGAAATTCTCTTAGTTAGAACCCTCTTTCACCATAATACCGCATTCACCCATTTGCACGGGCTGGGGGTGGGGGACGTCTTACTTAGAATCCAATCGTTTAAAACATTTTTATTTACGTGTAAAAACAAGAGATAACAATAATGATACAGGGGGAAGAAAACAGCCTGAAGGCCAAGAAATCTTTTAGAAGAACAAATATCAGAGCAATTGACTGTGGCGTTAGCTTTCTCCCCGTTTTCTTTACTTTAGCTTATGTATTTGTATATTTCGGGCTATTGTCCTTATCCTGATTGTTCCTATTTACTTGCCCCTCTCCCCACGAGGGCAGAGTTAGACACAAGGTCGGTGTTTTAATATGGGGAAAATCCAGCTCCCCAGAAAGGTGCACTCTGGATGGGAACAAAAATGAAAATTGTCTCAGTCATGAAGGACCTCCCTTCCACTGACCGAGGAACAGAAAAGGTGACGTTCAGTGCCAGAACAGATGCTACGCTGTAATCCTGGCCCGAAAGCCAGTGTTGACAGAACGGGTCGACTAGTAAAATTAATAAATCCTCATTTCACGGAATCCAAAACAAAACATGACAGGTGTCAAATAATTGTGGCCGTTGATTTTCTCAACTTGTTTGTCATCTTTTCGTTTAGTTTGAAAGAATTGATAAGCACTCATTCTGTTTGCTATTTACTCAAACCGACGTTAAGATATGACACAAAGATAGATTCGAATGAGGGGAGGGGGGGAGGCACCAAGTACCTCTTTACGGTCAAGGTTATTTTTAAAATCCCCTTCCTCTTCAACACTTCTCTTCTACTGTAGAAGAAGCCAAGAGAGACCGGACTAAATAAGGCAACAGATACTACACATTGATATAAACATTTGCTGTTCTCATTTACCGCCCCCAACACACACGCGCATATATACACTGTTTCTGTGTAATGGGCTCCCTCTACTGTGCTAGAAAATAACTCACACCTGAGAATATCCTACATCTCAAAGCCACCATTCACCTATGTATGAAATATTGTTGCCACATCTGGGATGGTGAATCTACTACAAGTCTCTTCCAGCCCCACCCCACCCCAAAAAAAAAGAAAAAAAAGAGGTATTCAATCTAATAGGTCACGCGTTATCAACCACCCTACAACCCCTACCCTATCGCCGCAATATTGTATCCCTGTAACTGTTTCACGATTACTCTGAGATGTGCTCTGATGAACGCATAGCACTTGTGTCCCCTCGACGAGGCACATACCCTCAACTAACCTGTCAAACAGCAAAATCCTACCTCTTCATTGTTGAGGCTCCTAGATACCGAAAAGCCTTCTGCTCTAATAGTTTTTCCAATCGAACTGCTAGATTTTGGAATTCCCTCCCTGTTTCCTGTTTCCATTACTGTGTCTGATTAAGATGTGACACCAAGACTGGTTTTAATCTGGAGAGGAAGGATCCAGTGCCTTTTTACGCGGTCAAGATTTTTTTTTTAATTCCACTTCCCCTTTCCACATCCCTTATTTTATTTTAGAAGAAGCCAAAGGAGACAAGACCAAATATGACAACAGGTACTACACATAGATACAGGCATTTTCTGTTAGCAAACCCCCTCCCCCCCACACACAATGTCTGCTTAAGAGCCAGATATACATACTAAGAGAGAGTACAGTCACCATATATGGGGAGGTGTTGTTTATAGCATCCTTTTCCTACCTTGACAAGTTTTTAAAACCGACTTCGTAATCTAGTGGACAATGTGTTCTTCTCACTACTCTCTTTTTCTAACATAATACTTTTCTAGTCTTTCTCTTCCTTTTCGTTATTTTCATGTCAGGTGCTCGACTGAGCTTCAATCTATGCCACTCCCCTGTTAAACCTTCTACAACAAAAACGCGTCTAGTTACAACCACTGTATAACTAAACGAAAAGTCCATGGTATTCCCAAATAGGCACTTATCTGGTAATGACCAGGCTCAATGTTGCTTAACTTTGGTGATCTGACGAGAGCCAGTGTGTCAATGTGAATATGCCCGACACAAGCATTTAAATCGCCGAATAGAAAGTTGTTTCAAACTTTAAAAATTTCAAGCATTAGAAGATAGAAACTTATTAAGCTATTTACACCCAAACACCTACAAATGCATTTCGGTTTCTTCGCGGAAGTATTTAAACATACATCAAGTAGCCCCATAACTTGTCTGGAGCGATTTCCTATAAAAACGTGCTCGAATCCAGTTCGTTTCGCAGAAAACCCTTTTATCAAACACACACCTAATCTTGTGCCTAACCACATAGGAAATAAATAAAATATGTCTACAAACATGTACATATTACCACATTTTAAGGAGTTCAGCAGGAGTACAGGTGTTGGTATTTTCAGTTCCAATTAAACAGAATTGGTGCATAGTGTACAAAATGATATATATATATATATATATATATATATATATATATATATATATATATATATATATAAATTACAATTAAATTTACCAAAATGATCCAAGATGGTAAAACTAAAGTATATTATAAATATTAAAGACTTAATATTTATAAAGTAATCTCAACCAGATGTAAACGCTCAATAAAACCAAATAGGAGATAGAGCTTATAAAAATGGAAATTAAATTAACTTTCTTGGAGTTATATTTTTGTATTTTACCGCCATTGGATTATTTACCATAGACCAGACTATCCATTCACGTGTAATCACCTTTTTCTTCACCGTATTCCCTCTGCTTCACTTTTTGTCATCAAGTAAGATCTTTGACTTACTTGCAGTTTCATCAAATACTTTTGTATGCAAAATCCGATCCCGCATTTTGCTAATTCCTGCCCTCTGATGGGAAGGAAAGTATTTCTTCGAAACTCCGCGAATTAAGGACTATCCACTTATCAAGTGTTTCCTTTTCAGATTAAATATGTTTTTAACTCCTTTTCAATTTGTTTTTTAACATGTTTTATTAACTGTTTGCTCTTTTTAACTTTGACCCCTTTTATGATCCCTTAAAGTTTATTGTTTTGGGCTTAAATTAAGTTATTAAGTTAGATCCATGTCCAAGGAACCAATATCTAAAATTTCAAGTGTTTAGACCCAAAATTGTCGGAGTTTGGTAGAGTTCTCAAAGGTAAAATCGTTGAACTTTGACCCCTTAGTCGCCAAATTTTAAGGAAAAAATCGATCACATCGATTTTCCCGAATCTCATTACCCTGTATATCAAATTTCGAGTCTGTAGACTAAAAATTGACAGAGTTATTGCGTAGGGAATGTACACAGACAGACAGACACTTTTACTTATATATATATATATATATATATATATATATATATATATATATATATATATATAGTTTATCACCACAAGTGAACAGTGCATTAGGTAGTTAAAAGTTGGCTAACTGCCATTTTTATGAAAATCGCTCCAGACAAGGCGTGAAGCCACTTAATGTAAAGAGCAACCAAGAACGAAAGGTGATTATCGCAATAATAGTAGATGTCTATTGACCTTAGTCCTGAAAAGACCAAGTTTAAAAACAGTAAACAGGAAGAGAGTTCCACAAGCTACTAGACCAGTCGAACGAGCTGGAACAAAGGAAGCAGGAAACAGATTAGGTAATTCTGAAGAACACATGTCATAATAGTATGTATAGAAAAGACTGAGACTAACTGCGAGAGAGAGAGATTGCAGAGAAAATTGGTTGGGATCAACTAAATTACAGATACGATTTTGTACTTTATCAAGAACCATCAAATGGGGCGGAGTTTCACCAGCCCAAATATGCCAACAATACTCCATATATGGTCTGATAGTAGATTTGGAGAGATAGGGAATGGCCTTAGGTGAGAGAAAGTGTTTGGAGCAGTAGCAGGAACCGATTTTACGAGAAACAAAACGAGCAATGGATTTAATTTATGAACTCAAAGGAAAATCTGATGAGAAAGAAAGACCAAGATGTTTCAGAATCGATTTTTCCTCAAGAGTAGAGCCATCCGTGAAAATTTCAGAAAGAAAAAGGGGCACAGCTACGATTGAAAGATACAAGCTAAGTCTTATCGGGATTAAAGAACATAAACCATTTCGTATCCCCTGCAATTGAACCCAAATTAATTTCTAGATTAGCTGTATATTTCAACTGATTCAAGGGAGATGGGATAGAGAGGGGTATTATCGGCATAGTTATTAATTTTTTAAATAATATTCTCACACTCTGTCAAACGCTTTCGTAACGCCGAGTACAATGTCCCCACCCTCTCCTGAATTATCTATAATCGTTGGGCACATCTGACTTTTATATAGATTGCATCGGAAGTCAGATACTTTCTAGAGCAGTAGAAAGATCCAACCTTTTCTTAAGCAATCTTAGTGACAAATGAGATATGTCTTCTATTTTAGATCTAAAAACAAGAGTCTAAGCGTTGGTAGTGAAAGAAGGGCAGTTTGGTTCTAGAAATATTAAAAGAAACTAGTCATTTTCTCTCCATTAAAAGTAACTAGTCATTTTCTCTCCATTAAAAGTAACTAGTCATTTTCTCTCCATTAAAAGTAACTAGTCATTTTCTCTCCATTAAAAGTAACTAGTCATTTTCTCTCCATTAAAAGTAACTAGTCATTTTCTCTCCATTAAAAGTAACTAGTCATTTTCTCTTCATTAAATCGCGAAAGAGGAAAACTTAAGTTACTCAAAACCAGTTAGATTAATTTATCCTTGTTGATGAATCCTGAAGAATTGGAAAGTACTCGGACTTATAATAATTATGGTGATTACATCAGCCAGTTTCTGCCAGAAGTGAAGACTGTTATTCGGAAGTTGGAAAGGGTCGAAAGTAGAATTAATAGAC